>NC_088683.1:171905884-172208914 GCF_028017835.1 Emys orbicularis
TTGCCAGCAAGGATGGAGTGTTCTCTCCATGGCATGTGGCTGCAATAGCCTGGGCAGTTGATATGGAGGTGCTGCTTTGCCCATGTGTCAGCGTCCCTCTTGTGACTTCACTGGTTTGGACCAAAGGAAGGATGGGCATTGATACATTTGGAACCAGCTATGCTGCAGGAGTTGCCAGAGCAGCAGAGATCTTCCATCTGCCTACCTTTCGGGGCTCCATTCCTACATTGGTTATCAGCCACAGCTGAAGGACCCAATCTGTCCTGCGTGGATGTCATTGGCAAAAACACTGAGTAAATTTGCTCATCCGCCTTTTAATGGCATTTCCTCCATCAAGGGTTTCACTACCCTCCTCAGGCACTCATCAGCCCAAAGCCATTGGCATGTCCTGAGGTTTCTGGGTTAATTAACTGCCTCCCAGCACTTGGCGTTGGCCACTACAAGTTATACCACTTATAGTCATAGCAGTAGCAAATTTTCAATTCTGAGCTGACCAGAATAGGATAGGCCTCCCTTGCCATGTCCCCTCCACCAGAGCTGGGTGGGACAGCTGGTGAATACAGTGCCTTCACAAACTTTACACAAAAAGTTTTTCCCTGCACCAGTGGAATTCCCTTCATACAGATTCAGACTTCTTTGTATGTGTCAATCCATCAAGAGAGGTTGGATCTGGCCTTCTGTGTTCAGATTTCAAGCTCCAAGTTTAAATTTATTAAAAATAGCATTTTGTCTACCAGTTGTGACCATTTAGCTAACCTCTGATGGAGAGGGCGAGAAATCACATAGTTACCATATTGCATGAATAATCTCTTGCCCTCATGTCACCTGTTCCAAAAAGCAATTCATTTGAATGCAAGCGCTGTGTCACAGCAACATCAAAGCGTAGAATGTGTTGCATTATAGTTGAAGGGGAAGAGGCTGATTGCTTAGATCCTTTAGATATTGGGATGGGCCCTTGCTATTCTCAGCAGGCATCTGCCTTAGAGGAGTGGGCAGTAGGGACAGGCTTATGGTTAAGGCACAGGCCTGGAAGCCCAGAGATCAGGTTTCTGTTTCCAGCTTTGCCACTGACATACTTTGTAGCAGGCTGGTCACAATCAATACCTCAGAACAGGAACAATAGTAGCCTCTCCAGGGTGTTGTGGTGCTTAATTCATTATTATTGATAAAGCACTCTTTGATCCACATATGGAAAAGTGCAAGAGTATTAAACCTTATATCAAACCTCTAGCTAGAACAGGGTATTAGGAATTTGGGCTCTTGGGATATGTTTGTATCTCAACCACAGACTGTGGGACCTTGGGTGGATTAATTAACCTGCATGGGTTAGTTTCCACACATGTAAAATGCATAAATACTTCTCACAGGACTTTAATAAGTTTAATTATTGTGAATAATTTGATGCTTTGATGTCCTCAGATGAGAAGTATGATATACTTTTGTCATGCTAAAACATTTAATGGTCAGAGATCTCTACTGTAGATTGCTTAATATGAGAAAAAGTCAGACCTCTATTCCTCAGTAACTGCCATAATCGCTATTTAAAGAGCTTTGAAGTTTGAGATATCTGCAAATGTTCTCCAACATCCTGAGGTTTACACCCCAGCTTGCCTCAAATGAAATGTTTATATAGACAAGCCCTTTTAACATTTCTTATGAGCTTGATACTCCAAGATGCTGAGCGCTCTGGCATCTGTTCAACAAACCGCTTAAGTGCATGCTTAGCTATCTTATTGGATAAGGGCCAACATGCTCAGTACTGTAAAGGACTGAACCCTCTATTAATGGCTAGTAACATGTGCTTAGAGAAATTATGATGTGAAGTTCAATTAAAAGGCAGAGATGAAAAATGTGCAAGCAAGTTCTTTCCACACATTTGGATTGGGACCATGGCGACCCTAACAAATTAGGAAATTCTAGATCAGGGGTCGGCAACGTTTGGCACGCGGCTCGCCAGGGTAAGCGCCCTCGCGGGCCGGGCCAGTTTTATTTACCTGCTGACGCGGCAGGTTCGGCCGATCGCGGCCCCCACTGGCCGCGGTTCGCCGTCCCGGGCCAGTGGGGGCGGTGAGAAGCCGCGGCCAGCACATCGCTCGCCCGCGCCGCTTTTCACACCCCCCCCATTGGCCCGGGACGGCAAACCGCGGCCAGTGGGGGCCGCGATCGGCCGAACCTGCCGCGTCAGCAGGTAAATAAAACTGGCCCGGCCCGCGAGGGCGCTTACCCTGGCGAGCCGCGTGCCAAACGTTGCCGACCCCTGTTCTAGATTTCGCTGCTTCATTTGCATAAATATAAATCATCTTAACCTTAAGGCATTGCTGCCCAAGTATGAGTTTAGTAAAAATGAATCCCAAAGAGACTAAGGTTTTTAAATCTTTGGCTTATTGAAGTAGTGTTACATGGCTCTGCAATATGTCCTGTTATTAAATTACAAAGATCTGAGAAACAAGAGCTTAAGATCAGAAACCATACCCAGGTGTTCCATTTGGCAATCCAAAACAATATAGCTAGGGCATGTGCCAGAGACAGTTTTGCTTTCCAGTGCTTATCATCATGTGTTACTTCCAACAGCTGCAAAGGAAACACGAGCTTCAACTGTAGCTGTAGAAAGAGCATACTTAAAGTTTGCAATCCCCTGCTTAGAGTTTAAGTGTTAGATCCCTGTCAATGCAGAAGTTCACTCGTAACTATGTTTGGAAGGATTAGATTATCAGTAAATGTCAATGTAATTGCTTAAATGTCAATCAACACAGATTTCCCCATACATGCACAAACCAATGAAAACATATTTCCATCAACGATAAGAGAAAATTTATAAGATGGGCAAATTAAGAAAAATGCTGCTTGTGAATTCTGAGTTTGATTTAAGTCTATTTACTTTGTATACTTTGATATATGATATTGACGTGTGTTTTAATAGTTAAAGCTTTAACTTTTTGAATCTCTGTTTACTGTCATTAAATAATTGTCTGATCCCTCCCCCTTATAATTTCCTGCAACTGTAAACATTTAAATATATACAAACAGAAAAAATGCTTAAAAATAAGCATTGATTTTATTTGTCAAAATTATGACTAAAAATAAAAATCAAATTGTGCCAAGCCTAGTCATAGCAAGATCAGTGATCGCTGACAGACCCCTAAGGCTTGTTTTTTCTTTTGGAGGAGACCCCTGTAAGTCAGAAAATCAATGGAGTTATAATGGTGGAGAGCTGGTGTTTGTTTTCATTTGTCTTCTGCATTAACATGATTATCCTTTATATGTTGGAAGAATATCTCACCACTTCATCTATTAAATAGGACAGGTACTGTTTCCTTTCTACTTTTATTTCCACATAGATTATGCTCAATCCCTTCAACTTTTTTATTTGTATTGACGCCTCAACCCTTCAGGAGAAGGAGACCTTATATGTCATCAGATTTTCAATATACAGGCACAATCCTGCATTGGATTATGATGTGATTATTTGTATGACATTAATGCCTAATGGTTCCAAACAAGAGCCAAGGCCCATTGTGCCAAGAACCATACTTTAGATATAGTAAGATGCCTTGGCTACACTGGGGGTGGTGCTGTGTAGTGTATGTGTAGCCACACCCGGCAGTGAAAAGCGGGCTTCATCCATGCTGCAGTATGTTAGCTACACAGGACAGTAAAAGACTCTGGCAGGGGGGAGTGGAAGCCTTTCCCTGCTGTGGGGAAAGGCTCCAGCAGTGGGACACTTCAGTGCTACACAGAGCAGTGTAGAAGACAGAGGCACTGCTTGGACATGTAGAGAAATGTGTAGAATACATACCCTAAGGTTCTTGTGGGTCTTCGACTAGGTCTACACTTATGGTGGCATGTACAGTACATACACTCCACACACCCATAGGACAGGTCTATATAGCAGTATAGACTTAGAAGCACTGCTTAGGCAAGTAGAGCAAAGACACAGGAGAACCTTAGGGTATGTATTCTACACATTTCTCTACAGGCCCAAGCAGTGCCTCTCAGTCTATACTACTATATAGACCTGTCCTACGGGTGTGTGGAGTGTATGTACTGTACATGCCACCATAAGTGTAGACATAGTCAGACAGTTCTTTCCACAAAAGATGGACAGTGGGCAAAAGTAAGTATTCCCATTTTATGGATGGGGAACTGAGGTACTGCGCAATTAAGCAGTTTGTGCAACATAATACAGGACGTCCATGACAACTAGAGCGGGGTGAAATTTTTCGTCAAAAACTTTTTTCAGTGAAAAATGCAGTTTTGGTGACATTCAAATATTTCACAAATTCATGTCAGTTTCGCCAAAGTGTTCATGGCAGGGAAAAACAAACAAATGGGGGAATTCCAATAGTTGATATGAAACATTTCAACATTGTCTAAATGAACATATAACCGTGTTTAAATAACTGTTTAGAAGTTTCCTTCAGGTTTAATTAAACATTAACCACTCATCCTCAAAATGTTTAGTTTGACTCAAAACAAAAATCTCTGATTTTTTGGAATTGACAAAGATTTAAAAATCTGTTATTCACACAGCACTAGTGATACTGGGGATTTGAACCCAGATCTCCTGAGTCTGTTCAATTTCTTCATCATAAGATCTCCCTTCATCTCGAATGTCTTTTTGTACAAACTGCAACAAAAGGAATCTCAATAAATTAATTTTATATTTAGTACAGGGCTTGGAGAGTAAGTTAGGCATGGCGCCACACAGCAATGTTTTCCCCAGGAATTGAAATTAGGGGAGGTGTTCGAATTTACAGGGAGGGGTGAGGGCTGATGAAGGGGTGAGACGGTGAGGGTGAAGGTGGGCTATATCGCACCATAGTAAAAATTGAAAAATGTTTCATGACCATTTTATTGGTTTTAAAACATAAGTTAAATCTATCACACAAATTAAAGTTGGCTACTCAAGCCTTCTATGAAGCATTACATCTACATCCTTCTTGGTTTCTTGTTATAATTTTACCCAACTCTGTTAATGAACTTATTAAATGTAGTGCGTTCATCTTTGGTGGTTTTTCGTGTGTCCGGTACTTCCATTCCTTCAATTGATATGCTCATTAGTTCATTCACATGATCAGGCAGAAGGCGACTTCTTTCAGAACACACAATTCTATTCAATGAGGCAAAAGAACACTCAACTGTAGCTGTTGTGACTGGGAGTAGCAAGAAACGAATTCCTACTTCTTTCATCCCAGGAAACATAGCACAAAGATTGGGTTGAGCCACTAGTGATGATAAAAAAGAAGTTTAAGTCAAATCTTCATTCATTCATCGTATGATATTCCACTCTGTGTTCAAATTCTCTATTCTGTCCTGAGCACGTCAGCCCCATTGCTGGTAGTGCCTCACTTCACTCAACTGTCGGTGTTTTATAGGACAGGGATCTGTAAAAGCTACGTAGAGGTTGAGTAGAATCTAGAAGTCGTTATAGATTTTTAAGAATAGAGTCTGTGTACTTTTTCAGTTGTCTTAACAAACACTTCTTGTCCTCTTCACTTAAGGATTCAATATAAATGCCTTCATTAGTCAACTTCTGGACTGAAGTTTTGCTTCTTCCAGTACTTTTGCAATGGATAGCTCTCTAATTGATCCAAATGTAGCTTCTATTGCTGGACAAAGATCTACTACTGTTGTAGCAGATGCCTGGATGGCATTGTTTAATGACCCAAGTGGTTTCAACAGTAGACTTACAAGAGAGAGAATGGCAGTAGTCTTCTCTGAACGTAATAGCAAAAGTAATCCACCAGCTTCACTACTTAGATCCATCCCATCTTGGTAGATACTTTCCAAAGCCAGTAATAACGGCTGGAGTAATTTTAAGACAACAGCCAAGGATCGCTCATGAGAAAACCAGAGGGTTTTCCCAGGTTGGATTAATTTGAACTTCAGTTCCAGTGTACCTTCAATATTTTCCAAGATATTCAGTCTTTTTGGACTCTTGCTGAAAAAAGAATATAATGAAGACATTAAATGTATAGCTTTTTAAATGTCTTTTGAAGAATCTGCAGCTCATGCTAGCACTAGTTGGAGTAGATGGCCTCTGCAGTGTGTATAGGACAGATTAGGGTTACACTTTTCTCTGAGCAAAGCTTGTACTCCACCATGTCTTCCAGACAAGTTTGCAGCTCCATCAAATGCACAAGCAGCCATCTCTTTGGGGTTCAATTGACAAGCATTTAAGTCTTCTAAGATGTGGGTTGTCAAAGATGCAGCCGATGTGGATTCTATAACTTGAACATTTAGAAATGCATCAATTGGCCTATCACTGACATCAAGTTAACGTACACAATCACTTAATACCTGATGCCCATTTGCATCGGTGCATTCATCAGCCATGTATGTAAATTTTTTGAATGTGGTGAGAGAGTTCTTCACTTTTTCAACTGTTGAGTCTTTCAGTGTTGCACTACATGCTTCTAGTCAGTCAGTTGAGTTTCTTACAGAAAGATAGTGAGCATTTGCTGGTCTTGTTCGGAATCAGTGTTCAACTTCAGGATGAACAAGTGACAATGCAGTTAACATTGGCCTCCAGTTTGTAGTGTGTGGTATTTCTTGCTTAAATAGAAAGTATGATGCCACAGCCGTGTTTGTTCACAAGAACTGTGTTGTGTCTCCAGCATTCTTAACAGCCTCATTAACACTCACCGGTGTTGTCCTTGGTCAGTGGAGACTCAGAGTTCAGAGGTGCTTTCACATGAGTTCACCTCCCAGGTGGGGGGCAAGAAGACACCTTGCTCATTCCTCCAGCTGCTGACTCGTCGCTCTGGCCACTGTTGTTCATTGTGCCACCGTTCACTCCATCGCTCTGTTGCCAAATTGGCCCTCCACACACAAAATACCTTGCAAAAACTAATTAAAACCATAATTAAGGCCAAAAACCAACTAATATAAAATTCGGTGTGCTCCCAGCTCCAACAATATTTAACCCAACAAATTTGTAGAGTGTGTGCTATATTGCTGTGTATGTAAAAGGCCAATAGTAACCCCAGCCACAGTGTCAAAAAAAGGGTAAAAACCAAAATGGTGACCCCTCACAACAAAATGTTGATTCGGGGTCAGGGGGGAGAAGGGGAGGGACTGTCACAGGCCCAAGGACTCCCTCCCTCAGGGAGTCCCATGGAAGGCAAATCAGCATTGTATGTTGCTAACACGGTTGCAAGCATCACAAGGCATTTTGGGGGAGGGCCAAAGGTGTGAATGTGGAATGGAAGATTCCTTGCAGGGTGCAAGGGCCAAGAGGGGGAAAGAAGGAAAAGAGCAGAGAACGGGTTAACTCGGCACTTCAGCTAGCTCTGTGTGGAGATAAGACGTTGGCCCCAGCCCAAGGTCATGGGCTAGACAAAAAAATCTACACCTGCCCAGCTGTAAGAAAAAAATACAACTAAGTTAAGCAGAGCTGCAGAGAGAACAGTGAGAGCGAATAAGGCAGCAACGGTGAAGGCCAACAGGAGGGAAAACAAAGTCTCCAGAGCTGGTGAAGGCCACAGCAAGCCCAATTGGGACTGGTACAAAGAACACCAGGCACAGAGGGCCCTGGACAACAACACCCCCAAAGAAACCCAGAACTTAAAACCCTCCCAAAAGCCCAAGCAAGGAGAAGATTACAGTGGACCCTGGACGACCTGGACCCAGAACAAAACTCCTGTCCACCCTTCCCCCTCTTCTTCTTATGTTACACCCAGGCTTGGCCAGCCGTGGGTAGAGTGTGTGTGAGTATGAAAGTGGATTAGTGCTTGGGGCACTAACTCTTTCTTCATTCCTCTGAGTGACGTGGGGAGCACCCATCACTCTCCGCTGTTATTTTATTAATAAAGCTTTAAAAGCTTGGTGTGTTTCATCATCTCCTCCCCAAACAATCCTGTGGCCTCAGCCTGATCACATAATGCCTCAGGCAGATTGGTAACTGAAATCTGTCACACCATCACCTTCTGCTGCCACCTGCCACTGTGACCTCTACTAGTTGGTCTCTTGAGGTTCCACCCAGCTCTCAGTGATTTCAGCTGAGCTCAAAGTGGGGGAACCTCGCTGCTAGTGCAGTCTGGGCCGTCTCTTCCACAGATACACTGTCCCACAGCAGATCTAAGCACTTAGACCTGATCATAGTGATTTCAGCTGTAGTGATCACTTAACAAAACAAAGGATTATCTATGGAGCCTAATCAGCTCTGTCTTTAAACAGTGGAGAGGGGCAAATCAAATAGTACTTGTGACTCAGGCAGACCATCAAGCAAAACACCTGTCCCCACCCTCTCTCTTGATGCCCTCAGTCAGCACAGGCTAAGTACAGTTCTACTGCCCTTTACTCATACAATAAGAACAACAACATTTCATTACCCCCACACATTCAAGTGATTTGTAATCCAACCCCAGCCAAAAATCTATCATTTGGGCAACGCAGCTCAGTTTGCTGGATACCTAGGTAGATTAGGTGTGAATGTAAATACAATCTGGTCCTGAAGCCTTTCCCCCTGCCCCCAGCTCATCACTAGCTGTCAGGGAGAGCTCATTTAGACTTTGTTTACAAAACATATTTTGAAATTATTAGGTTGGCCAACATCACCGAAATGAATGCACTGACATTGTCATAAAAAACAACAGTTGTATAAGGAAGCTAGTCTATGTTCATACTATTATACTTTTTCAGATGCACGTATTTTATCATACACTGTATATGCTTTTAAAGTGTGTATTAATGTTTCAATTTCAATTCAAATTTCCAAACAATCACTAAATTGGCAACACTGCATGTAACTAGTTCACAAAACTGGGGGGGGAGGAAGGGGTTGGGGAAATTCAGGGGGGGTGTAGGGAAATCCTACACAGAGTGACGATAAGCAATATTGAACCACCCAATTCAATGAGCACTGTCAGTCCTGGATACTGCATGACGTAGGAGTCTTGTGGAAAAAATAGTATATGATCATGTAAAGGCAGAATATTATAATTCATGAGAGTGGGGGCAAATTATGATTGCACAGGCAATCTAAAGTCTACCATTTTTTAAGTTTTGAGTGCTTGACTTTGCAACAGTATTTTTATACAAAATACTTATATGGTGTTTTTTAATACAGGCCTCATCCAAAGCCCATTGACGTCAATGAAAAGACTCCTTGATTTCAGTGGGCTTTAGATCAGACTTCATGTTAGCAACATACTATTTGTCAATCTATAGGCAGATTCATTAGTGGGACTGCCTGGCCCAGGAGATTATGGGTAATAATGTCTTTCCCCTCTACTAGTGGTAGCCAATTCTCAATTCTATTCAACCTATTAGGCATGGAAAGCCATTACCATCTGAGGGTGGTTTGATAGCCTGGTCCATTAAGTTGGCAGGCATCCAGATCACAAAAGCCACCAGAGTTGCTGTTATTTTGTACCATTTGGGGAAATTTTGAGGGGGTGGGAGGGACAGGACGGAGAAGCCAACTCCTACTCCCCCCCCCAAATAAAAACCCCATAACTGATCATGAAGACTGAATTATGTTCTTGTCCCTACAGGCAATGCCTGCAGAGGATCAGGGTTAGGTTCCATTGATCCATTCAGTGGGGAGAAACTTGAACTGCTACTGCTTGTGACATCCCTGTTTTACAGAGAGAAAATGTCTAACTCATGAGTTGGTCAAATGTTCATCACCAGCACTAAATTCTAATTAAGTGAAAAGAATCTTTTTCAAGCAATCAGAATATTTCCTTCCAGAATAGCCAGATGGATCATAGCACAGGAGCCAAACCCCATTTTAAAGGTAAATCACTGCTTATCATTGACAAAATTTAGACTAAAAATATTAATTTAGCTCACTGGGTATTTTACAAAGTGACAGAATTGACCAAAGTCAGCACTGGAATAAGCTGTTTTGTCAGGGCTAAATTTAGCTTCATGTTTTATGGCAACTTCTCCACCTGATCAATGGGTACTTTGTCCTTCATCATTCATCCCTTTGGATCCCATCAGCACCTATCCTACTTGGTTTGTATTTTGTTTTTTCCGCCCCCCCTTTTGAGACAGGTTTTTTAAATCTAGGGAGCATTGTTCAAGTTCTACAAATAACCAAGTATAGTACAACTCATTCAGTTTGGAAATTCAGCTTGAATACTGCAGTTACTTCACTAACATATGCTTCGAGGCATAAGAGCAAAGCAGTAAACAATAAACCACAGACGCTAAACTAACTGCTAAGGCGTACTAAAACCCACAAGACTGGGGTTTCAGTTTAACACCACATATGCTGGCCGCGATCAGAGACCCTCTATGGTACACAGGACAAAAAAAAAAAATTAAAAATGCACTGCTACCTCATGGAAAATTTTCAAACATTCCTCGCACACAATTCTGTCAACACATTTTAGGAGATTCTCTTTTTATTACCAGGATATTAGACTGACTTTTTCTCTTGTTTTATTGTCTCCAACTCCATATTCTCCGTGTGAGGCCCTGATCCTTTCCGCAGCTACCAAGAGTGACAGTGCAGGCAGACTATGATTAAGAGCTCACCATCTACTACAATTATGAAGAGTCAGAAAATATAGGAGAAGTAGCATTAGAACAAAGTGTATAGTGGGGGTGCTGAGAGCCATTGAACCAAACTGTAAACCCTGTATGTGATGGGAACCACTTCAAGCTGAGGTGAGCTGCTGTACCCCCAGCACTCCTAGTTCCAGCATCACCCAGTATGGAAGCAATCCAGATTCCAACATGCATTATTATAAATGCAGCACCATATGGGGTTCATTGCCATTTATAGGCAAATTGTGACAGGTTTCTGGCTCAAAGAATTTATAGTCCAAGTCAGACAACATAGAAAAAAATAATGAAAGGCAGGGAAAGGCTGCAGGAGGACAATGCTTACAACCATACAATAACAAAGGCTCATAGCTCAGAGGTATTTCTGCAGCCAGTTGGTTTCCTTCCACCCGGCCTTTTATTTTTAAAGTGAGTTTACTTTGTGACCAGAGTGAAGGCTGTTATAGAACAGCAGCTTCGTGGCTCAGATGTGCTCCGTTTTAGCTTTTGGTTTGGTCGGTTTAGATTTAGCAGCATGGAAAAGCTGAACATTCAGTTTCCCAGAGAGATTTTTAGGAAGGGGCCCACACCAAGCCGATTTTTGGTACAATTTTCCATGTTGAGGACTGGAGTAAGACTTAACTGTTGCACAGGGCTTTGTGTGGGTGTGATGGGTTGGATCACAGAAACCCCCTTGGGAACTGCCAACTGATGTGCCAAGACTACTTCTGCCCCTGCTTTCCTGCCCTGCCAGCCTGATACTCCAGCATCCTGTCTTGTTGAGCCAGACACACCAGTCTGCTCCAACACAGACCCAGGTCTGAACCACGTGCCCCAAAGCTGCAGACTTAACCTGAAAGCACCTCACAGATGTGTTCCTGTCTTTAACACTCACGCCCAACTCCCAGTGGGGTCCAAACCCCAAATAAATCCATTTTACCCTGTATAAAGCTTATACAGGGTAAACTCATAAATTGTTCGCCCTCTATAACACTGATAGAGAGATATGCACAGCTGTTTGCCCCCCCAGGTATTAATACATACTCTGGGTTAATTAATAAGTAAAAAATGATTTTATTAAATACAGAAAGTAGGATGTAAGTGGTTCCAAGTAGTGACAGACAGAACAAAGTGAATTACCAAGTGAAATAAAATAAAACACCCAAATCTAAGCCTAATACAGTAATACAACTGATTACAGATAAAATCTCACCCTGAGAGATGTTTCAATAAGTCTCTTTCACAGACTGGACGCCTTCCTAGTCTGGGCACAGTCCTTTCCCCTGGTATAGCCCTTGTTCCAGCTCAGGTGGTAGCTAGGGGATTCCTCATGATGGCTCCCCCCTTTGTTCTGTTCCACCCATTTATATATCTTTTGCATAAGGTGGGAGTCCTTTGTCCCTCTCTGGGTTCCCACCCCCTCCTTCTCAATGGAAAAGCACCAGGTTAAAGATGGATTCCAGTTCAGGTGACATGATCACATGTCACTGTAAGACTTCATTATCCACTTGCCAGCACACATGTATACAGGAAGACTTACAGGTAAAACAGAGCCATCTGCAGTCAATTGTCCTGGTTGATGGGAGCCATCAAGATTCCAAACCACCATTAATGGCTCACACTTTGCATAATTACAATAGGCCCTCAGAGTTATATTTCATATTTCCAGTTTCAGATACAACAGTGATACATTTATACAAATAGGATGACCACACTCAGTAGATTATAAGCTTTGAAATGATACCTTACAAGAGACCTTTTGCATGAAGCATATTTCAGTTATATTATATTCAAACTCATTAGCATATTTTCATAAAATCATATAGAGTGCAACGTCACAGTGGGCATGGGCCTCACTGATCTGGGGTGAATTTCATAGTGAGTAGCTATTCAACATATCTTTATATTAATGCACATCTATCCCCCCTGCTACATAGCTACAGTCTAAGCAACTTTGTGTACTGTTTTGAGCTGGACCAAGATCAGTTAGAGCTCCTGGGTCATAGAGTCAGAGATTAAGGCCAGAAGGGACCACCAGAGCATGTAGGTGTGGAATGACTACTAGAACATTTATTGTACAGTAAACAGACAGACTCGTCTCACTTGCTGCTTCAGCACTTGACTCAGCACTTAATTGGCATGACACATATACAAGTGTGGCCAGAGCATAAAGGATAGAATTCTCAAGAATCTGTCAGAGGGACAATAGTTCATCAACCCCAAAGTGTAGTTTAAAAAGTCAAACAACCTCACCATCAATAATACACTCCAGTAACCATTTCCAGGTGGAAATTAAAGACAGAACCTGTCTATAAATGTTTACTTTCACACCCTGACTCAGATTCTGAAAGCTATGGTCCTCCCTGCCCCTCAGTTTCCCCATCTGTAAAGTGGGGATATTGATACTTGCCTCCATTTGTAAAACACTTTGAGATCTACTGATGAAGAGCACTGTATAAGAACTAGGTATTATTATTTTAAGAGAAAAAGTATGGCAAAGAAAGAGTCAGGTTACATTTGTACATCACATTGTCTCCAATTCCATGGACATACATATTGTACCATCTTTGGGTACTTTATTTTCTAGTGCCAAGCCCTCTAGACTAGGGTAATTCCATACATCTGAATTTTAATTAGAGGAAGTTACTTTCAAGAAATAACAAATCTCTAAAATAATAAAGTTTGGTTAATTAAAACCCTGCACATACTATCTTCCTCCTCTTATTCAAGTTAATTTATCAATGTTACTCCTTTTGGAACATCCAGTGTTCTCTATCACAGTCTTTAAAATAGCTCCATTAACAAGTGAGATCTGTTAGACTGTGGAATAGTCTTGAAAGAAGTGGAAGAATCCCCATCTCATATAAAGTTAAAGAGAACATAGTACTTGGGCATGTACCATACAACACACTGCTATATCGACAGAGGGATGGAGAAAATTACCTAATAGGTGCTTACCAACTCTGGTAGGATTTATGAACCAACAGAACAAAATGTATGGTTTTATGTGATACATTAGTTCCACGCTTATTTACCTTCCTGTTTATTGATTAACTGTATTTAACATATTTTGTCTGGTAGTTCAAAAATGGTTAAAACAAAGATTGAATTCTGGTTTCCAGTTTTGTGCTCACAACCAAATAGGAGTTCAATTTTGTGGGCACAAAACAACAAGTCTGATTTGCAGGTGCAACTAGCTAAATCAATGTCTAAAGGAAATACTTAAAAAACCATCCTGCAATCTTGTGGAGACTAACTGTTTGGCTCTTACAGTAATTGCAGAAACATGCTTGTCTCATTTCTGTTCGTTTTGTACATGTTCATTACAGTCCTTTCCCCCAATAAGAACACAGTCTAGTTTTAAGTTTCCTGTTGTGGTTAACACATTCCCCCCCTCCAAAGAGCCCAACATGAATGATTGTAAATCTTATTTGTGTTACTGTATTTCTAGCAGAGTCAAAGAGGGAAAAAAGTGAGTTTTATTAAAGCGAGCCTTCAGTTTGCTTAAATTGGGAACTCAGAACAGAAAAGCAATGCATTCTCCAGTCATAGTTGGTTTATTTTACTTTCTCCTAATTAAGGCTTGGAAGAGCTTAACTGTCCAATGTGAAGGTATGGTCATAATATATTACAGATCTATTTCTTTAGCTACTAATACTGTTCTAATTTTGGAGGGGAAGTTTAGTTTATTTCATCATCACTATGTTGATCTTAAATAAGGCTGAAATCCTGGTCCCACTGAAGTCAATGGGCACGTCAGTGTGGATTTCATGTCAAGTGTTTTTCTCTTATAGAAATGTATAGTCATGAAACTAAAGGTACTTCATTAAAATCAAAAGGCAGAGCTTCAGGATCCTTTGCCTTTGTCATTTTATAGCACAATCTCTTTTAAACTTAATTTTATAGTCATTATATTAGGCAAAAGTTCTTGTTGGTGGACAAGGGGTAATATTAGACTGGCTTGGATACATTTGCTGATGACAGACTTCACCTATGTTTCAAAATAATGGCCAAACTCAATGACATTTCTAAAAAGGAGGCATAGTAATGTTTTGTTATTGTGAATTCGTTTTAACAACTTCTTTGCAGTCACAATATTTGGCAAACATTAAAATGAGCAATCCTCTTATCTGCTTTTTACGGCTGGGGAAAAATTAGCACAGAGGACGTGTGATTTGCCTCAAATCACACAGCAAGGCTCTGGCAGAATTAGGAACAAAACCCCAAATATCCTGCTTCAGAGCCGTATGTTTGGATTACCCTTCTCTTTCACTAACATAGAAAAGGTGGTTTGTTTTGGAATACTTTCTCCATAAAAGATGACGTGACTAGAGCAGCTTCATGTTTACAGTAGCATAGCAACCAAGAATCAGGGAGGTCCATGGTTTTGCCATTGAAATATCCATTTAAATTCAATTAGCTGTTTTTAGGAGGGTGAGGAATGAAATGTTTGAGACCTAGTCAGAACTTTATTTTGTATACATTGATTTAGAATGTTTCTCCTGTGCTTTGCTATGAAAAATAATTAAGTCCACAATAGCAGATAAGATTCAAACAAAGAAATGTAAATCTTTGCTTTGTAATTTCTTTATCATTGCAATATTTGAGAGCAAGAATTAACTAATTTTAGATTGCATTGTTCTATTGTGTACATATACCCTGTTCTGTCCGTTAAGAATAACATGAATACAAAGTCTAGGAAGAATGGTTACCATGAACAGCACTGTACTGGTAACAGAGAGACAAGGTGGGTGAGGTAATATCTTTTATTGAACCAACTTCTCTTGGTGAAAGAGACAAGCTTTCAAGCTCCACAGAGCTTTTCTTCAGGTCTGGGAAAGGTACTCAGAGCATCACAGCTAAATACAAGGTTTAGCATACGTATTTGACACATACTCTAAGGGATCATTCACACCCCTGCAGTCATAGGACAAAAAAAGAAGGGTTGGTGGGTTACAGATTGTTATAAGCAGCCATAAATCCAGTGTTTATGAAGACCATGATTTTTAATGTCTAGCAAAGTTGTGAATTTAAGCTCCCAGGCTCATCTACTGAAAGTAGTGTGCAGGTTTTCTTTGAGGATGAGGATTGAGAGGTCAGATACGGAGCGATTGTTTTGTGAAAAGCATCTGCATGCAGGCGACATGGTTTTCTTCTTCTATCACGTTTCTGTGTGAACTCCTTCAAGAAGCCTGACGATCACTATGTTCAGTCATGGTTTTTATTGGGGCATTTAGAGTGCACTAGATGAGGTACATCACATATTGTGATAGGCATGGCATGGATCTTGCAAGGTGTGTTGTGGGGGATATTGATCAGCATAGCAGTGATTCTGGCAGAGTCTGGTGCTGCTTTGAGTTGGTGGCTCCTGGTCTCTAGGGAGTGTGTTACTGCTGCTATGTTGGAAAGGTTGGCAGTGTTTTGAGGCCAGAAGAGGGGGTTTAGGAAAGATTTCTTTCAGGCTGTGGTCCCTAACTAGTATGGGTTGTAATTGTTTAATGATACCTCGGATAGGTTCCAGTGTGGTGTGGAAGGTGACAACTAGGGGTGTTCAGTCAGAGGGTTTTCCCCTGTATTGATACAGGTGTGCTGGTGGTATTTAGGTGTCCTGTTCCATGATGTGATCTACTCTTCTGGAGGGAATGTCCTTGTTTGGTGAAGGTGGTTTTAAGTGTTAAGAAATGGATCCTGGAGTTTCTCCTTGGAGCACATTGTGTGGTATCTAAGGGCCTGGCTATAGATAAGATTTCTTAGAGTTTTTGGAGAGGTTACTGGATCTGTGAAGGTAGGTGTGGTGATCCATGGGTGTCTCATATATAGTTGTCTGCAGGGTTCTATTATTGAAGCCCACCATGTTGTCCAGGAAGTTGATTCTGGTGTGGGCGTATACTAGAGAGAGTTAGATGGATGGATTCTGGTGGTTGAAGTTGTGGTGGAAATCTATGCGGGAGTTTAGGTGGTCCGTCTCAAGGATGAAAATATCAACATATATCATTGGTTTTGTGGTGCATTGGTCCAGAAATTCTTCCTCAAGATGGCCCTTGAAGAGGTTGGCATATTGGAGAGCCATCCAGTACCCATAGCTGTTCCCATGGTTGATATTGAAGTATTGGTAACTGGCATGGATAAACCCAATATATAAACATATGAAGTTTCTAAATCGGAAAGCAAGAATAAACAACCAATCTTCCAAATATTATTTTGTAGAGCCAAAATGTTTAGGTCATGGCTACTCACCTTAGGCTAATTCCTGAGGCCCTTATCCTGCAAAGCATTGAAGCACATTGTTAACTTTAAGCCTATAAGTCGTCTTTTGAGCTCAGTGGGGCTGAACATGTGTTTAACTTTAAACATGTACTTAAGTGCTTCGTGGGGTCAGGGGCAGTGTGCTCAGCACCTTGCAGAATTAAGTCTTGTGTGTTAATTCATACAAAGTCTGATTCTACAGATCTTCCATTGAAGTTTATGGCAATTTTAAGTATCTAGGGACACTAGAGGCCAAGCCTTTGAAGTATAAAAGTTTTTCTATGGAAATTGCATCAACAAGTTAAAAATGATACATTCTAAGAGAAGCTGTTTAAAATACTAGAGGTGCTCTTAAAAAACCACTCTAAAATTTTAGAGCAAGGATTCCAGCCAGAAAATAGTTTTGACCAGTAGCTAAAGTTGTCCTTTTCACTTGAATTTCTACTGTATTTTTTGCTGATCTTTGGAGATCTAACATAACCAGATATCTTCCTGTATTGGACAGATTAGACAACTGATAGCAGTGTTTGGGAAGAGCACCTATCTGGAAGATTACAGTTGTGACAGACTTATAAAGGCACTCATCACTGTGATATCTGGGTGCAACTGACGTGGCTGAAACTGGGTCATTGTGAATCCAGAAAGAAATACACCATCCTTCCCAGCAGCTTTAAAAACAAAGGCAATGAACCTGGCCAATCAGCTACTGTCCAACCTTCTTAGGGCTAGTTAAGATTATTGCTTTGATATTTAAGTGCCACTAAGACCCTAGGACTTCAGAGTTCGGTCAGTTGAAAAAGCCCGGGCCACAAGATGAACCTTGACACTGTAGAGGTGGCCGAGCTTGTGCTTCAGAGTAGTTTCACTAGGCACACGGCCCCACTACAAAGAATGCCCTGCCTGGAGCTCCCTGAAGCTCCATCTATAGCAGTGAGTTCCAGGGCTGCAGTCTAGGGTGCTAGGAGATGAAGACACTGTCTTGAAGACCCTCCTGAGTTTTCAGAAATGCACAAGAGCATAATTACCTGCCTCACATGTGTGCTGTAAAGAGCAAAGAAAAATAATTAACAGATTCCATCCCAACCTCAATGGCTCATCTGTTACACTGCAGGGAAAAAAATCCTGGTATTGGACAAACTAATCCAACAAGTCTTTCCCATATCTGCTACTTTTGTGACCTAGTCCTGTAGCTTCTCTCCAACAATGACAATGCTGGATAATTCATAGGTTAGTGGGAAACCCCACAATGGATCTGGTTCTGATCTCTCAATTTTACTCTAGCAGAGCGCTATTTATTGCATTGGAGTTACCCCCATTTACACTAGTGTTACTGGAAGTTGAATTGGGCCCAGTACGTCTAATCATGAGGTTCTTACATTCCTTGTTCACTCAGCCTTATCCAGCAGCCACTTACACCTCACATGATTCTGAGATTCCAAGGCCAGAAGGGATCATTGGGATCATCTAGTCTGACCTTCCATACAACACGGGCTAGAGAACTTCCCCAAAATAATTTTTAGATTTTATATAAGAAATCCAAACTTGACTTAAAAATTGTCTGTGATGGAGCATCCACCACGACCCTTGATAAATTGTGCCAATGGTTAATTACTTTCACCATTAAGCATTTACACCTTATTTCAAGTCAGAATTTGTCTGGCTTCAACTTCCAGCCATCGGATCATGTTACACCTTTCTCTGCTAGACTGAAAAATCCATTTAGTAAATATTTGTTCTCCATGTAGGTATTTATAGACTGTAATCAAGTTACCGTTTAACCTTGGTCTTTGTTAAGATAAATAGATGAAGCTCCTTGACTATCACTATAGGGGCTGTTATCTAATCCTTTAATCATTCTTGTGGCTCTTCTCCGAACTCTCTGCCATTTATCATCATCACAATGTGTAACTGTGCTGGAATAGGACCATTGCAAACTCTTTGGGGGCAGGGACTGTATCTTTTAGGTTTGGACAGGAAATAGCACATTGTGGGTGCTACAATAAGCAGTACCTAATGAAGAACTCTGCAGTCTGATGCAGTAATGGCCATTATTGCAATACTAGCTGAGCAGGAGCTTGAACCCAGTGATTTTCCAGTTAGCCCAGGAACAGTCTTTGGTAGATGTTACTTTGGCCTGGATTGTCCTGCCAAATTCCAGGTGTCTATGTCTCCCTCACAGTGGAGGACTGAGGCTGTCTCCCCTAGCACAATCCCCCCGCTCCTCTAAACCGCACAGGGACTTCTCCATGGGAAGTGGGTAGGAGACTGGACAGATTGGGCACAAGTGTGTGTGTGTGGGGGGGGGGGCAGGGGAAGTTGGGAGAATGCACATTTCCTCCACTTCCACCACAAATGACATCCCTAATGTGACAGCAGGATCATTAGCAGGTGATGCCTAAGGAAATAAAAAATAATGAACAGGCTCAAGGTTACAAGGCCCTGCCAAATTAGACACTACCCAAAACGTAACATACTGAACACTAGGCTAGAGTCACTAAGGATATTCAGGCACCTAACTCCTGTGGATTTAAATAGGAATTAAGCACCTAAACACCGTTGAGGATCTGGACTAAATGACTAGCATTGCCAAAAAATTAAAAGCCCTTATTCCTCGCTGGCAAGCAGAGAACCTGTTTTAGTTCCAGTGAAAGATCAGGCCTAGTGTTTTGGCTACGCTACATATTCCCTCAGGTTTGGTTACAACTGGAAATCACCCTAAAAATAATGATTAAGAGATGACAGGAGTTTTCCATGGAAAGGGTTAATCTGTCCTGTTACCCACCATCCTTACAGAGGATCTGCTTTACACAGTATGCGGGATGATCCTTCGGATCCATGCCATTTTGCTCAACTGACAACAAATGGCTGTGTCCTCTGAGGGAGAGCTATCCCCTTAAAATACACAGGCCTGGCCTTGTTCACCAGCAGGCTCCATGCCAACTAGAGATACAGGCTAGGGTTTTCAGAAATACCCAGCATTGGCTCAACTGCTTTTCCACTGAAATGAATGGGAGGGTTTAGGGGTTGAAGCATAGTACTTGACTCAGGAGTACTTTCCCAGCTCTGCCATTGGCTTGGTGGACAGACTGGGCTCAAGAGGAGGGGTGGAGCTGGGGGAATGCACATCAGTTCCCTCACCACCCCTGCAGAGATAGCCCAGGTTATGGATTTTTCCCAGAGTATCTTTTCTGTGTACATTCTATCTCCCACCCCCACCCACCTGTGGCCAGCATTAACCTCCCTGAACTGCACTGTTAGTGAGCCAGAGGGGCCCCATTGGGGATGGGGGGGGGGCTCAGTTGACACAGAGGCACAGTCTCTCTGTGCTAATGGCCCTGGCCTTCCAAGGAACCCAGGGGATATATTGGATTTGGGGCAAATTTCTCCTCTCAACAAAACAATGTGGGCAGGGCAATTTCTGCAAGGTGAAACTTCACCTGAGTGTCTTCTCCTTGAGCCTCTGCTTATTGGTTTTTCCACACAAGGAGCTGATCTGAGCTTATAGCAAGAATTTTCTGTGAGAACAAGGAACTCAAATACATAACGAACTTAACTTAACATGGGAACAATCACACCCCTCCTCTGATCATTTGCAATGGAGTTTCAACTAAACCCTTTTCTTGCTTTTACTATTCCAAAGGCTGTATCAGTATTTCACACCAAACCTCACTAAGGTTGAGCTGCAGAGCTGGCCTGCATACATCTGGTGAATTCCCCAACCCCATGAGTGCAACAACATGCTCAAACTGATACTGCTTTAAGTATGGTTGGCCTCTCACTTTAGCTTAAATTTTTTGTTAATGTTTCCAGACATTGAAAAGGTGAGAATTTAAAAAAAACCACATGATGAACAAGCTGAAGACCTTTGGGGGTGGGGTGAGGTGGGAAGAGGAGAAAAACCACCAATGGTTCAGATGAGATCAGTATGCCACAACAGGATGTGCATAACCTGGTTCTAAGTGGTTATTTCATCCACCTCAAAAATATCCTGAAAACTAAGTAATGCAGACACGAGTCTTCTGTTTTTGGAACGTGTTTTTAAAAAGGTGACAGTTTGGAGCATCCATTATAATTAGTTATGACAACTAGAGCAGTTTTCTGGTCTAAACACAGTTTGAGACTTAACAGTTCACCTGTTAATTTCCAATTTGTAAGGTGCGAGACAACCCTCAACACACTCACCTGACATACCGTGTTCAGTTCTGGTCACTCAATTTGAAGATTTTACAGAAGCAAAACGGAGTCCATAGACAGACAAGCTAGAGGTGCGGAAAGACTTCTAGGAGAAGAAAGGAATAAGATTGTGATTATTTAATTTTAGAGAGAAGATTAATATTAAGCAATGTTATTGAAAGACAATGAGTTTAAAATGGATAGAAATAAACTGTATACAATGCCTAATTTAACTGTACAAGTCACTAACTAAGGCACTTGCCAAAGCAATCCAAGTAACCATGCAGATTTTAGAGTACTTAGAATAACAAAGATTTGAACAGACAGCTAAACTAAACCTTAACTATAGTAGACCTGGCAATCCATTGTAATATGATCCCCATCCCCATAGTATCAATGCACCTCACTATCTTTAATGTACTTAGGCCATGTCTACACTACTGAGTTTACAGCAGCACAGCTGTACTGATGCAGCTGCACTGCTGTAAGATCTCTTGTGTAGCTGCTCTATGCTGGCAGGAGAGAGCTCTCCCATCGACATAAGAAAACCAGCTCAACAAGCGGCAGCAGCTAGGTCAGAGGGAGAAATGATCCTACCGGCATAGTGCTGTGCACACTACCACTTATGCCAGCAAAACTTATGTCCCTTAGGGGTTTGTTTTTTTCACATCCCTGAGCGACATAAAGTTTGCTGGCATAAGTGAGAGTGTAGACATGGCCTTACTCTCATAACAACTGAGAGGCAGGGAAGTGCTATTATTCCCTTTTTACAGAGGGGGAAGCTGAGGCACAGAGAGGCTAAGGGACTTACCCACAGTCATATAGGAAATTTGGTGTAGAGCAGGGATTTGAACTCTCATCTTTCAAGGCCTAGGATAGTACCCTAACCCCTGGCCCATCCTCTTCCATTGCACCACCCAGCATGGTTATAGAGGCCAAACATTACCAAGTATGAAGAATATAAACCCTCATGCCATAAGGCAACCCCTAATTGCCGGAGTTAGGAAGAAACGTACCCAGTGGTAGTCCGCAATGTAGTGTCCTTACCAAGGTTTCTTAAATCTTTATCTGAAGCATATGGTACTGGCCACTGTTAGAGACAGGATATTGGCCTAGATAAATCGCTGGCATATTAGTAGATCTTGCAGATTTTGTTCCTTGCCCAAGTTTATATGATAAATTATTCACAATAAATTATGACCACGTACTGAAAATAGATCCCTTTTCCTCAAGAAAACATTGCCTAAGTGGATATACTTCATCACCAGGACGAATGAGCAAGCCTTAATAGTGATGGCTGGACATTTACAAAAAAGTCTTGTTAGTGAAAATTAAAGCCTCATAATAATTAAGCATGAACACCTGAGCTAAAAAAGTAGGTGATACTGTGAAGTTAAGTGAGTGACCTTGACCTATAATGAAATAGGAGTTCGCTGAGTAGGTGTTTGAGACAGGTATTTTTAATCTGAATGGGCTTCAGTTTTCCTGGAGTAGGCATAGCAAAGAACAGATGGACACTAAGACCAGGTCTACAGTCAAAAGTGACGTCAATCCACCTACCTCGCTCAGCGGTGTGAACAATCTACACCCCTGAGCGACATATTAAAGCCGACCTAACCCCCACAGTAGACAGCACTAGGTTGCTGGAAGAATTCTTTCATCAATCTAAACTAACTACGCCAACAGGAGACCCCCTTCCATCACTGCAGGGAGTGGCTACACCTGAGACACTACAGCGGCACAGCTGTGCCACGCCACTGTAGTTTCAAACGTAGACTAGCCCTTAGTGTTTCTCTATTGTTACTCTAAAACCACAACATCAGTTTGACACATTACTTGTTCTTGGTGTCTATTGCTCTTAAACATAGAAGATTAAAAGATCAGATGCAGGCTTGAACATATTCAGCAATCTGTTATACAACATAATCCTCGATAAACTATGCATTATACAGCTTCCACTATTGACCCAATGTCTTGGTGTTATGTTGGGCTGGAGGTCTGTATTATGCCCTCAGCAGGATTTAGACACCAGGGTCAACATTTTCCAGCTCTGCTGCCAATAGGAAACTAAGATGGTTGGGAGACCTCGCTGGAAAATTATGGTAATCTAAAACAGAGAATGATGGTAACCAATGGAAACTTCAGTGTTTCATTTAAGATTGCAGGGGTGAGCTCTTTATACCTGCTCTGGCCCCTTTACACTGGGTGAAAGGGTCAAAGCAGCATAAAGAAGCCCTGAGCAGAATAGGATTCCCCTGGTATAGGCACTGTGGCAAACGGCAGTAAATCTGCCTCCCAAAAACTATTCCTCCCATTGCAAGCCCTGGTGTAGAGGCCATGCTGGAAGTAGGGCCACAAAACACAGTGCGGAGGCCCAAAGGGCAGCCCCAGGAGGCTTTTCCAACTTGGAGAGCCCCCCCACCCCTCAAGGACAGTCACATTGTGCCTCAGGCCTCTCCAGTCCCCAGCAGTCCAGAATCATGAGGGCACAAAGATAGCTTCAAGGTACCTTGGCCCCCTCCCCCTGAGCTGCAAGTTCTGTGCTGTGACTTTTAGAACCACAGCATGTAATCTGCGTGCAAACTTGTGAAGCAAAACCGTCCGCAGATTTAGATTCTGTTCCTATCTGCAGGCTGACTGGCTGGCAAAATCTGACCTCTCTTTCCTATTCATATATACGTACATCTATGTCTAGCACTACCGAGATTATTTGTCAACATGTACAAATTTATTGACTGTTAATTTGTGCTTTATTCTAAGGTCAAGCAGACAATTTATCTCAGGCTCTGTCAATTTAATTGATCATGGCTTGATCTTACACCACCACAGGAAACAAAAAAGCAAAAACTCCCCAGCACATACCTCTTGCCCTCCCACCCAATTACTTCCAAGCACCTTGTTCAAGGGTCCCATCCTACCAGATTAAGACCTGCACCAGCCAATTCCCACTGCATTTTATATATGGTGGCTTTTAACAGAACAATTCTGTAATATCAGGTGGAATAGGAACCAGAGAAGGTAGCCAAGTCCTGCTCTGACCACCAGCTACCAAATTCCTATAGTACTACACAGCTATATCTGGAATGCAAGCTCAACCTTAAAGCACGAGTGGAGCTACCTATCCAGACCTAATGGTTTTGGAGTTTTGTAGTAGCTGACACTACAGTCAACAACTCTGTATTGTAGACCCTGGAACACGTGTGTCTTGTTCCAAGAAGCTCTCCGTCATGCTGCAGGCATCAGCCAGAAGGGGATGCTCCAAGTTCAGAGCAGCCTGCATCCTTTAGCTGGGAAGAGGAATGATGTGGAATGTATTAGTCTGGAATCAAACATGTTTAATTTGCCCCCACCCTTTGTTGCTCTCTTTCTAGCTAATGGACTAAAAATATGGCAAGGAACTCTTATTTGGTTTATGCAACGTATTTCTGCTTTATCTGCACTTCTTCATAACCAACAACATTACAGGACAGCCCTAAGCACTATAACAGCCTCGATATGCAGTATAAAACTTGGCAGCTTTTGTTCTCAAGGGGTTTGTGCAAAGCTTCTCTTGCTTTTTTGCTCAGAGTTTGTACTTTCTTGAGTTTCAGTTTTGAATTTACTGAAAATCTCAAAGAATTTCACATTGGTACCAAGCCACGTAGCCCTGTCTGGCACCTAAAATGTGACCCTGTTTTACTTAAAATGCTTGTGAACTTGACCAAAGGTTCAAGTTTGCAATAAAATCTGAGATCAGGTAACTCTTGTCATAAGCTAGGCAAGAGATTTGCACAGCTTTACTGTCACCAAACTATTGCCTAGGGTCAAGATGAACTGACTGTCACAAAAAGAACAGGAGTACTTGTGTCACCTTAGAGACTAACAAATTTATTTGAGCATAAGCTTTCCTGGGCTACAGCCCACTTCATCTGATGCATAGAATGGAACATATAGTAAGGAGATATATATACACACATACAGAGAACTTGAAAAGGTGGAAGTAGCCCTACCAACTCTAAGACGCTAATTAATTAAGATGAGCTATTATCAGCAGGAGAAAAAAATCTTTTGTAGTGATAATCAAGATGACCCATTTCAGACAGTTTGACCATTGTCACAGTTTCAGGGTCACTGCACCTGTATCTCCACTTCATGATCCGCTCCAGGAGTGCCCAGTCAGGTCTCAGGCTCCAGCTATCACCTGTCTCTGGGCAGGGACCAATGTCCCGCTCCCTTCTCAGTGGGGATGTCAAGGCTACATGCCTTCCTCACTGTGATATCCTCAGCACGCTGTCTGCCTAGCGGCCAGTACCTGTGCATTGCTTTCTCTCTCAGAGCTATGAACAGTTACAAGTTACCACACAGCTTTCTCGGCAGAGTACGTTTATCCTTAGGGTAAAAGCCTCACGGGGGTGGGGTGGGGGAAATACAAAAACCAATAAAAGTTCTTCCTACACGCTTACTAAACATACCAAAAATCACCCATCTTCCACCTGGGGAGGCTGGGAGGCCAACACCTGCTCCAGTCCTTCAGCAAGGGTAGGATCTCCTTAGAACCAAAGGTCCTGCTTGTTTTCCAAATCAAAAGGAAAACCCTGATGTTAGGGGTTTTCCCTGCTGCCCTCCCCTGGTTCTTGTCAGACAGAAAGCAGAAAACTAGAAGTCCGAAGTGCAAGCAATGCGATGTTTATTGGGGTTAGTTCCAAGCAAACAAGTCCATAGCTCTACACACTGCCAGAGTCTGTTTCCCGGTGTCCCCGTTGCCAGCTCTGATGCTGCAGAGCCTTGCCTGTGGCCTCTTTCCCCATTCCCACCTCCTCCTTCTTAGCAGGCCCAAATATACCTGCAGTGCACATGCCTAGTCACACCCCTTACATGTTCCATTTTGGAGGGTCGTGAGTCTGGGGTCCTTGTCCCACCTCTTTTGTATCCCATGGGAGAGGTAAGGAGTGAGGTTGTGCTCTGGCCAAGGCCAGGACTTTCTTTGGGTTTTAGGGTCTTATGCCTCCCACCCCAAACCCCCTTGCCCTTCCTAACTGGTTGCTTGACCTTGGCTTGAGAGAGGAGCCAGGCAGCCTACAAGTGTATGGTCATATATTACACTCCCACCATACCCTGTAACACTTTTAACTGTTCTTATCTGTTCCCATATTACTAACAAACATCTGGCCAGGCAGAAGCAACACACACACACACACACATACACACAGTCTTTGTTCACACATATTAGCATAAAAGTATCAAAAAGTCAAACCCAAAGTTCTATCCCAGCCTAACAAACAGGTCTATATACTAACACCTGAGTCTGTGTAAACTCAGCCTCTTATATCAAAAGCCTTTCTTTATCTCCTGATTTCTGAAAAACTCAGTTTGACTAGCATATACAAGCCACCACAGGAGGTGGTACCTCTCTGGAGTTGTTTATAATCTGAGCAACTCACCTTAATCACCGCCCCCCCCCCAACACACACACTGTTTTGAGCTCCTGTACGAGTTGTGGTTATCCGCCCCCATGGAGTAGAACACAATCATACCAAAACCATTAACAAATTTAATACAGTGATGCCCTAAGATACTGCATGGGGTCACAATTATCGGTCACACCAAAACAACCACAGAAAGGGGGTGGTGGACCAGAAGCCAGGGAGAATGTAGTAGTATTTATAAAGGGGAGCATCATCAGTATTTGGTTTGTCATTATCGACACATAAAAAGTCTTTAGTCCCATTTCCCCATAAGCTCTCCTACCTCTCAGGCAAGTCCCGAGCTTCCTAAAGAGGCAGGCAGAGCTCTGTTGGTGCCAAACTCTCTCCACACCTTCTCCCCAAGATGATTGGCTCTCCTGCTGCTCCTTTCTAGAGCAGTTTTCCCCCCTCAGCATTCCTTCCACCCCCCAAGACTTTTTGAGTAGTGTCTTTTCCCTCTAGAAAGAGCTGGGTCTGGGTTACATAGGCCCCAGGCCCCTCTCACCAGCACTTTGGGAGGATTGGATAATTGAAGCCAGTTGCATGGGGATTTTTAATCCTCCCGCATGTGACCGTTTCCTTTGGAAATTTGTACCTCTTGCGCGTCCGTTGTGAATTAACCCAAAAATTGCAAATAAATTCAGCTAATACAGCTTGATTTTACCCAATTTTGGGTCACAACAATGCAAAACCTACAGAATTTCATACTGGTACACCAGAAGCCACATAGCCCTGTCTGGCATTACAGTAGCCAAAACCATTGTTAGCCTTAATTTATTCTCCTTACCATATCTATCTGGCACCACAGGCAAAGTCCACATGGGTCCCCCATGTCTTGACCCCCCACACCATGTCTCTGTTTCAACTCTATGGCCCCATCCTTCCATAGGGTGGCAGCTATTTCAGTTGAGGCCTTTCTGAGTTATTGTTTCAGGCCACATGCAGACTCAGACAACCATTAGTTCACTCCATTCACATTTTCAAGCTTCTCTTTGCATCCATGTGGGCCAGAAACTTCTTAAAATGAAAGCCAGTATCCTGATCTCATTATGCAACTCCAAGAGATGGGGTCCTAGGCACTGGCCTTTGGTGCCTATGCCTTAAATACAGCTGTGGCAGACAGGCAATTTCTATTTACCACAAACATCCCAAATAAAATCTTCATTTCTGAGCCACGAATTCAGTTCCATTAGTGCAGCTAGGCAAGAGTCACAGACTGTAATCCAGATTTCACGCAGTCCTTGAGCTTTTAATTCATGCCTGAAGGTTGATTCTGAAAAACAAGTGAATGAAATGTAAAGGAAATAGGAATTAGAACCTTCTGCAGCACTTTGCTCTAGTCATCCATTATGAAGTAATTAACAGACATTCTACAATAAGGAGAGTACCAACCAGCAACAATTGACAGATAAATCATAAGCCATTAAGGAGCTCTTCAGAACTTTATAAATAAGCGAGAGGAAGTGAGAAGTGAATTACGAGATTTGTAATTAAATATTGTAAAATAAGCTCATATTTATAACTCACTAAAGCTTCCATCTTAAACATCAATGGTTATAGAATCATAGAAATATAGGGCTGGAAGGTCATCAACGCCAAACCCCTGCATGGAGGCAGGACCAAGTAAACTTAGACCATCCCTGACAGGTGTTTGTCTAACCCATTGCTAAAAACCCAATGATGGGGATTCCATAACCTTCTTTGGAAGCCTATTCCAGTGCCTAACTATCCTTGTAATTAGAAAGTTTTTCCTAATATCTAACCTAATAAACCTCTGATGAAGATTAATCCAGTTACTTCTCATCCTACTATCAGTGGACATGGAAAAAATTGATCACTGTCCTCTTTGTTACAACCTTTAACATATCCAGTCCCCCCTTCAGTCTTCCTTTCTCATGCCTAAACATGCCCAGCTTGTTTAACCTTTCTTCATAGGTCGGCATGACAGAGTGCACCTATTGAATTCTGGGAGGTGAGCCTGCACTCTGATCACTCAGATGTTAATTAGTTCCCCTTGAGAAAGGGGATGGGGGTAATTAGACAATCAGGCTGGCCAGCTGGGTGGAATAAGGAGCTGTTTCTGGGGGAAGAAGGCGGGAGTGGAGCCATGTTGCATGCCAGTCAGGGTTTCTAAACCATTTATCATATCTGTTGCTCTCCTCTGGACTTTCTCCAATTTGCCCACATATATGATCCCAGTGTATATACACAATCCTGGGGTAAATTAACTAGCCCAAAATATTGGCAACATCAAGAAAGGAGTGAGAAAGAGACCTTACTTTTCCTTTAGAAGATATATCCCCCTGGTCTTGATTTGAGAGTTTTCTTTTAAACCTTAAGGTACATCTGCACAGCAGCTGGGAGAGGTAATTCCCAGCTCAGGTAGACATACATGCGCTAGCTCTGCTTGAGCTAGCACCTAAAAATAGCAGTGTGGCCAGAGCGGCACGAGCAGTGGCTTGGGCTAGCTGAGTATGTACTCAGGGGCCGGGTGGGATTGTACTCGGCCAGGTAACCTGAGCCACTGCCCATGCTGCCATGGCTCAAGCAAAGCTAGCATGCGTACATCTACCCAAGCTGGGAACAGCACCTCCCAGCTGCTATGTTGCTGCTCCCTTAGTCAACATGCTTGGATGCTACATTTCATAAATCAGCTGAAATGTGCCTCCTACTCTATCTTCTTCCCCTCTAACATTATTGGGATCTGAGTCTTTTCCAGCATGAAAGGAATAACTCATATTGTAGGCTATTTTACACTTGTAAGCAAAGGGAGTTACACCTATTCTGGAGGAGGACAATCAAACCCTTGGGTTTCACATTCTCCTAGCTGCTTTTTGTAAGTACACCTCTACCCCGATATAACACGACCCGGTATAACACAAATTCGGATATAACGCAGTAAAGCAGTGCTCTGGGAGGGCGGGGCTGTGCACTCCGGTGGATCAAAGCAAGTTCGATAGAACGCGGTTTCACCTATAATGCGGTAAGATTTTTTGGCTCCCAAGAACAGCATTATATCAAGGTAGAGGTATACAGGAAATGGATGTTATGATACCTGCTCCTTGTTAATGACAGCCACAATTAAATCCAGTTTTTATTCATGATAGTGGATACTTTGCTAAGGTTGCTAACAGTTTCTATTCCAAATCCAGTCCCCACTCCATTTGCATGTACACCTAAGTCTTCAGCAACACTCATGTTTTGCTCAGATGCTTCAGATGCAAGACTCATGTCTTGCATCTGAAGAAGTGAGGTTCTTACCCATGAAAGCTTATGCTCCCAATACTTCTGTTAGTCTTAAAGGTGCCACAGGACCCTCTGTTGCTTTTTACAGATTCAGACTAACACGGCTACCCCTCTGATACTTGACACTCATGTTTTGGGGGCTGCATGCTTGGTCTCTGCCTTACGGTTTGTTCACTTTTTTCCAAACACCTCCAGAATCCTTTCAGCTGTTTTTCAATAAAAGTGGGCAAGGGGAAAATTCTCCCTATTATACGCATAAATAAATGCATGGATGCACCAGAGACCAGCAGGGGGCCAGAATAATATCGCTACTTGAAGCCTGAGCTCTGAGAGGATAGCAAAGCAATCTGCTTCCATTGACCCCCCCCAAGCCTACTAATCCCCCTCCCCCTGCCACTCCCCCCCCCAAAAAACAAAACAAAACCAGAACAGAGTTGGAGAGAATGGATTCTCCAAGAAAATCTGAAAATTTCAAGCTACCTCACTGAGAAGAATGCTTCTGGCTCACAGCATGAAGAAACCGCCCAGACTCCAAGTGAACACATAGCAGCCAAACCAGGCAAAAATACCAGAGTTGAAGAAAATCAGGTGATCTGCTTTGCTAGCCATTTGGGGAGGATCTCTGAATATAAGGCCATGAGAGATGATCTGATGACCAAGCTTTTCACAATAAAGGAAGTAGCTGATTTGAGAGAGTCACAGGCTAGAGGCTGGTCCAAGAGAAGCAAGTGAGGGAACCAGCGCTGCATGACACTAATTGCATCTCTCTCTCTCTGCTCAATTTAAATGAGATGATATAGAAAACAGATCAAGATGGAACAACATCAGAATTAAGGGACTGCCTCAACACGCTGAGAGAGAAAACCCAATCTGGCATGTGTAAAAAAAAAAAAAAAACAATACCCAAATATTTAATTGTGGAGTTGTTACATCTGAGTTCTCTGGAAGAGGTAAAAGTGGAGAGAGCAAACAGAGTGCTGCTCCCACGACCTGGCCTCATACTAATCATAAAAAACCCAGAGACCCAACTGAAATTTCATGATTATCAGCAGAAAAAAAAAATTGTGAAAAAAGCCAGAGTGCATTCAGAACTCACACTCAAAAGACCACTAGCTGCAAATTTTCCATGACCTCTTTTGCCCTAACTTTTAAAAAGAGGAGAAGAGTTGGGCGGGGGCGGGGGAGGGGGATTATAGCAGCACTCAGGAGGGCAGATATCCACTGCAGATGGAGATTCCCATTTGAACCCGCATTCAGCTTCCAAAATCAGTATTATACAATAAGAGACTAAATGGGGGTGGGGGGGGGAGGCAGGGGGGTTGGAAACACACTCCAGTCACTTGGGATAGAAAGCCAAATCTCAGACATACAAGACAACTCTCCAGAGGTAGTAACTACACATAAACTGCTGAAAAACTCTTGGCAAATGGTTAAAAACCAGGAAAAAGACGACACAAAAGACTCTAGAGACCATACTGTCATTGGCAGAAGTTCAGATACCTGAATAGTAATCCAAAAAACTAATCAGAAGGGATTTCTTGGGAGTCACCAGGAATGAACAGCTACTATGTTAATGTTATAAAAATAATAGTATGATGTTCACTTTAATTGGGGGGGGGGAAGAGTAATAGGTGTGTTCTGTATTTTAAAGTATAGAGTAAATGAAGGACAATAAGAGTGAAGTGGGGGTGGGATTTCAAGGTTGGAGGAGATTGGAGAAAATAGAGAGGGGGAGGGAAGGAACCTTTAGAGGGTCTGTGAGAACCCATCCCATAACTCAAATGGCCAGATGGTAATCTATCCCTAAGGTTGAGGATCAAGGTCCTATAGGTGGAGCAGGTACCTTCTTTTGGATTGCAATAGAAGCAGTCCAAGTGCTTTTGTGGAGATTACAGGGGCTCAGGGGTCAGCAAATCAGTCATATGGGTACTGTTTTACATGTTATGTTGGTATTTCATTTGTGGATTTAGAGTAAAGGGAACGGAGAAGAGGGGAGGTAACTGGGGAGGTAGGGAGGAATTAATACAAGAAATAGACATGGAAGTTCACAAACATAAACCATGCCATATTCCGGCACACAGAAGTAAATGCAGCATAATTAGAAACAAGAAAAATTGGCAACACAAGTGTTCATGTCATCAAACAGCTAAAGAATCATAATTTCAGGTTTAAGCTAAACTAGTTACTGTCAATATCTCTTCCTTTTAAAATATCATTGAAAGTCAAAGAGCTAAATAATGTCATTAAAAGGAACAAAAAGCCCTGGTGGAACTTAAAAACCCACTCTCAGATTATTCTACTTCAAGAAATTCATCTTCAGGAGGCGAAAATTATAGGCATGAAAGGCAACTGGTTTCAACAGACATATCTTACTTCAGCTAAAGAAAAGAGGAGTGGGCATAATATTTGCTAAACATGTACCTTTTCAGATTAAACATCAATTTAAGGATAAGAAGGGATGATTTATATTGCTGGGTTATTAATAACAGTGGGATCAGTTTAAAACCCGACAAAACTTTGGGGAAGGGGAAATTATATTTGGAGGAGACTTCAATCATACTGGGACACATCTGAGGGGAGAAAAAAAACACCCCATGTTGGATAGGGAAGCAGGTACAGCACTGACTTCCTGGTGCCAACTATTCACTCTTTCAAATTGCTGGCAAGAATTATGCCAAGGGGAAAGAGATTAATCATGTTATTTACACCTTACAATCTCTAAATCCTTAATGAAGCAGACAAGATTTGCAGAAACTGGCAACATTACAAGATCATGCATCAGTGGAAGTAATATTTGATAGCTGGGTTGGGTCCCAAAGATCACTATACTGGAAAATGAACTGCTTGCTTCTCCAAGGAAAGATCGGGTTGCAGCAATCAAAGAGGACATTGTTCAATACTTCTGTCATAACTATAAAGGGAAGGGTAACAGCTCTCCTGTGTACTATAAAATCCCTCCTGGCCAGAGACTCCAAATCCTTTTACCTGTAAAGGGTTAAGAAGCTCGGGTAACCTGGCTGACACCTGACCCGAAGGACCAATAAGGGGACAAGATACTTTCAAATCTTGGGGGGGTGGGGGGAAAGGCTTTTGTTTGTGCTCTTTGTTTTGGGGGTTGTTCGCTCTTGGGACTGAGAGGGACCAGACATCAATCCAGGTTCTCCACATCTTTCTAAACAAGTCTCTCGTATTTCAAACTTGTAAGTAAATAGCCAGGCAAGGCGTCTTAGTTTTACTTTGTTTTCTCAACTTGTAAATGTACCTTTTACTAGAGTGTTTATCTTTGTTTGCTGTACTTTGAACCTGAGACTAGAGGGGAGTCCTCTGAGCTCTTTAAGTTTGATTACCCTGTAAAGTTATTTTCCATACTGATTTTACAGAGATGATTTTTACCTTTTTCTTTAATTAAAAGCCTTCTTTTTAAGAACCTGATTGATTTTTCCTTGTTTTAGATCCAAGGGGTTTGGATCTGTATTCACCAGGAGTTGGTGGGAGAAAGGAGGGGGATGGTCAATTTCTCCTTGTCTTAAGATCCAAGGGGTTTGGATCTGTATTCAGCAGGGAATTGGTGAAAGGTTTCTCAAGGCTTCCCAGGGAAGGGAATTAGCTTTGGGAATGGTGGCAGTGGACCAGATCTAAGCTGGTAGTTAAGCTTAGAAGTCTTCATGCAGGCCCCCACAGTTGTACCCTAAAGTTCAAAGTGGGGATACAGCCTTGACATGGTGGCATAGCGGTGGGAAACATTTTAAACCCAAAAGCCAGTAAGATTTTTTCCCCCTTCTAGCTGCTTGGAAAGCAGAGCTGAAGGTAGATGCATATCTTATCTCTCCTTGCCTGAAGGCAGAGGAGTTAAGTTTTTTTTAACAAGAGCCTTTGTTAAGAGAAGGGTTCAATTAATGAGCAAACGACTGGTAAAAGGAATTTACAAGCTGAATTGTTTTTTTTTCTTTTTACATCCTCGGGAGTAACTTGTTAAAAAGTCTCTGTTAACTCAGCAGCAGCCTGAGCTGAGTACATCCCAGTTTCAGTCAACTGCAGAGGGGTGTGACCCAGCACAAGAAAACAGGAAAATGACTACCAAAGAAGTAGCTAACAAAATAGAACTGGCCAGACTAGAAGCAGAAGAAAATGAGAAAAAACATCAAAGACTGCTTCAAATTAAAAAACTCGAGAAAGAAGCTGATGAGAGGGCTAGGGAGCAGAGAGAAAGAGAAGAAAAAGCCAAAGAGGAGGCCCACAAGAGAGAGATGGAGCTGAAAGAAAAAGAGATGGAGGAGAGAGAAAAAGAGAGGAAGCATGAGCTGGAAGTAGCAAGGGCTAGGCCGGATACACCAGCCAATCCTAGCAACTCCTCTCCAGGTACCACTTCCCATCCCAGAAAATTCCCCACCTACAAGGCAGGCGATGATACTGAGGCCTTCTTAGAAAATTTTGAAAGGGCCTGCCTTGGATACAGCATCACTCCAGTCCAGTACATGGTAGAGCTGAGGCCGCAGCTCAGTGGACCCTTAGCAGAGGTGGCGGCTGAAATGCCTAAGGAACACATGAACAGTTATGAACTTTTTAAAAAGAAGACCAGACTCAGAATGGGGCTAACACCCGAGCATGCCCGTTGGCGGTTCAGAGCCCTAAGGTGGAAACCAGACGTGTCATTTACCCGGCATGCCTACCACATTGACAAAAATTGTGATGCCTGGGTATCAGGAGCAAATGTTAAATCTCTGGAAGATCTGGTTTCCCTAGTAAAAATGGAGCAGTTTTTAGAGGGTGTTCCTGAGGAAATAGAAAGGTACATCCTAGATGGGAAGCCCAAAACTGTAACCGAGGCGGGGGAGATTGGAGCCAAATGGGTGGAGGTGGCAGAAAAGAAAAAAACTAGTAGCAGTTGGAGCGAATACCAGAAGGGGCAAGCCAAAACAAAACCTTACCACCGGGGACAGCCCAAGGCCCCACCCACATCCCAAGGGAAACCCCAGACGCCTTCTCACCCCACCCCACCAGTCTCCACCAACCAACATCGCCCTGGTGATACCTTAGCAGGGCGATGTTTTAAATGTAATGAACTGGGACATATAAAGGCTCACTGCCCCAAGAACCCCAACCGATTACAGTTCATTACACCACAATCACACCAAAGATCCCCAGACCCAGATGCCTCTCTCATACCCTCGGAGCGAAGGGAAACCTTGAGAGTGGGCGGAAAGAAGGTTATCGCTTGGAGGGACACTGGGGCACAAGTGTCAACTATCCACCAATCCCTAGTGGACCCCAAACTCATCAACCCGGAGGCTCCAGTGACAATTCAACCCTTCGTGTCACAGTCTGTAACCTTGCCTACAGCCAAGTTGCATGTCCAGTACAAGGGCTGGTCAGGAATGTGGACTTTTGCAGTCTATGACAATTATCCCATGCCCATGCTGCTGGGGGAAGACTTGGCCCACCATGTGAAGCTAGCCCAGAGGGTGGGAATAGTCACCCGCAGCCAGGCTAAGCAAGCTTCCACCCCCATCCCTGTTCCTGAGCCGTCCACCAGGGCCCCGTTTGTGTTACCAGAGACCCAAACAAAGGTAGTGGAACCGGATCCCCTGCCAACGACTGCAACAGCCGTAGTGGATCCAATCCCAGAGACCCAGCCAAAGCCAGTCCCAGAACTGGAACTGGCAACGCAACCAGCACCAGAACCATTGCCAGCACTGAGTCCAGCGCTTGCCAACCCGTCTACAACTCCAATGCCAGAGGGCACCAGCGAGCCTGAACTGGCGGGAGCAGCAGATAACCCTACCCAAGAGGCTCAGCCAGAGCCTGAAATACCACATAGTGCACCAGCGGACAGCGGTTCACAGTCAATGGAAACAGCCCCAGCACCTGCATCGCTTCCAGAGGGACCAAGCCCCAGTCCACAGTCCAAGGAGGAACTGATGTCTCCAGCATCAAGGGAACAGTTCCAGGCCGAGCAGGAAGCAGATGACAGCTTTCAGAAAGCTTGGGCGGCGGCGCGGAGCACCCCACCGCCTCTCAGCTCTTCTAACCTATCCCGGTTTGTTGTAGAACAAGGACTTTTATACAAGGATACTCTTTCTGGTGGACACCAGGAAGACTGGCATCCTCAAAGACAGTTGGTAGTTCCCACTAAGTATCGGGTAAAGCTCTTGAGCTTAGCCCATGATCATCCCAGTGGCCATTCTGGGGTGAACAGAACCCGGTTGGGGCAGTCCTTCCACTGGGAGGGAATGGGCAAGGACGTTGCTAATTATGTCCGGTCTTGTGAGGTGTGCCAACGAGTGGGAAAGCCCCAAGACCAGGTTAAAGCCCCTCTCCAGCCACTACCCATAATTGAGGTCCCATTTCAGCGAGTAGCTGTGGATATTCTGGGTCCTTTCCCCAAGAAGACACCCAGAGGAAAGCAGTACTTACTGACTTTCATGGATTTTGGCTACCCGATGGCCGGAAGCAGTACCCTTAAGCAACACCAGGGCTAAAAGTGTGTGCCAGGCATTAGCAGACATTTTTGCCAGGGTAGGGTGGCCCTCCGACATCCTTACAGATTCGGGAACTAATTTCCTGGCAGGGACCATAAAAAACCTGTGGGAAGCTCATGGGGTGAATCACTTGGTTGCCACCCCTTACCACCATCAAACCAATGGCCTGGTGGAGAGGTTTAATGGAACTTTGCGGGCCATGATACGTAAATTCGTAAATGAACACTCCAATGATTGGGACCTAGTGTTGCAGCAGTTGCTTTTTGCCTACAGGGCTGTACCACATCCCAGTTTAGGGTTTTCACCATTTGAACTTGTGTATGGCCGCGAGGTTAAGGGGCCATTACAGTTGGTGAAGCAGCAATGGGAGGGGTTTACGCCTTCTCCAGGAACTAACATTCTAGACTTTGTAAGCAACCTACAAAACACCCTCCGACACTCTTTAGCCCTTGCTAAAGAAAACCTAAAGGATGCTCAGGAAGAGCAAAAGGCCTGGTATGATAAACATTCCAGAGAACGGTCCTTCAAAGTAGGAGACCAAGTCATGGTCTTAAAGGCGCTCCAGGCCCATAAAATGGAAGCGTCGTGGGAAGGACCATTCACGGTCCAGGAGCGCCTAGGAGCTGTTAACTATCTCATAGCCTCCCCCACCTCCAACATAAAGCCTAAGGTATACCATGTTAATTCTCTTAAGCCCTTTTATTCCAGAGAATTAAACATTTGCCAGTTTACAGCCCAGGAAACAGATGACGCGGAGTGGCTGGAAGGTGTCTACTACGAAGGAAAAAAGGATGGTGGCGTGGAAGAGGTGAACCTCTCCACGACCCTTGGACGTCTGCAGCGACAGCAGATCAAGGAGCTGTGCACAAGCTTTGCACCAATTTTCTCAGCCACTCCAGGATGGACTGAACGGGCATACCACTCCATTGACACAGGTAATGCTCACCCAATTAGAACCCCACCCTACCGGGAGTTACCTCATGCCCAATTCATCTCTACATTAGACTTAACAAAAGGGTACTGGCAAGTACCACTAGATGAACCCGCTAAGGAAAGGTCAGCTTTCGTCACCCAGGCAGGGGTGTATGAATACAATGTACTCCCTTTTGGGTTGCGAAATGCACCCGCCACCTTCCAAAGACTTGTAGATGGTCTCCTAGCGGGATTGGGAGAATCTGCAGTTGCCTACCTCGATGACGTGGCCATTTTTTTCTGATTCATGGACAGAACACCTGGAGCACCTGGAAAAAGTCTTCGAGCGCATCCGGCAGGCAGGACTAACTGTTAAGGCTAAAAAGTGTCAAATAGGCCAAAACAGAGTGACTTACCTGGGGCACCAGGTGGGTCAAGGAACTATAAATCCCCTACAGGCCAAAGTGGATGCTATCCAAAAGTGGCCGGTTCCAAAGTCAAAGAAACAGGTCCAATCCTTCTTAGGCTTGGCCGGATATTATAGGCGATTTGTACCCCACTACAGCCAAATCGCCGCCCCGCTGACAGATCTAACCAGAAAGAAACAGCCAAATGCAGTTCAGTGGACTGATGAGTGTCAAAAGGCCTTTCACCAGCTTAAGGTGACACTCATGTCTGACCCTGTGCTAAGGGCCCCAGACTTTAACAAACCGTTCCTAGTAACCACAGATGCGTCCGAGCGAGGCGTGGGAGCAGTTTTAATGCAGGAAGGACCGGATCAAGAATTCCATCCTGTCGTGTTTCTCAGCAAGAAACTGTCTGAGAGGGAAAGCCACTGGTCAATCAGCGAATAGGAATGCTACGCCATTGTGTACGCACTGGAAAAGCTACACCCATATGTTTGGGGACGGCGTTTCCAACTACAAACAGACCATGCTGCGCTACAGTGGCTTCATACCGCCAAGGGGAATAACAAAAAACTTCTTCGGTGGAGTTTAGCTCTCCAAGATTTTGATTTTGAAATACAACACATTTCAGGAGCTTCTAACAAAGTGGCTGATGCACTCTCCCGGGAAAGTTTCCCAGAGTCAACTGGTTAAAAATTGTTCTTGGACTGGAACATATTGTTAGTTTTAATATAATCAGTATTATATAATACTATAATATATTAATTAATTATACTATAATATATTAATAGTATGTCTAAAGGTACATGTGTCTTATTAACTCTGTTTTCTCCTAGAGCTCCAGGAAGAAATCACAGCCAGTGTGGAACCGGACGTCCAACACTATCTGTGATTTGGGGGGCGTGTCATAACTATAAAGGGAAGGGTAACAGCTCTCCTGTGTACAGTACTATAAAATCCCTCCTGGCCAGAGACTCCAAATCCTTTTACCTGTAAAGGGTTAAGAAGCTCGGGTAACCTGGCTGACACCTGACCCAAAGGACCAATAAGGGGACAAGATACTTTCAAATCTTGGGGGTGGGGGAAAGGCTTTTGTTTGTGCTCTTTGTTTTGGGGGTTGTTCGCTCTTGGGACTGAGAGGGACCAGACATCAATCCAGGTTCTCCACATCTTTCTAAACAAGTCTCTCGTATCTCAAACTTGTAAGTAAATAGCCAGGCAAGGCGTCTTAGTTTTACTTTGTTTTCTCAACTTGTAAATGTACCTTTTACTAGAGTGTTTATCTTTGTTTGCTGTACTTTGAACCTGAGACTAGAGGGGAGTCCTCTGAGCTCTTTAAGTTTGATTACCCTGTAAAGTTATTTTCCATACTGATTTTACAGAGATGATTTTTACCTTTTTCTTTAATTAAAAGCCTTCTTTTTAAGAACCTGATTGATTTTTCCTTGTTTTAGATCCAAGGGGGTTGGATCTGTATTCACCAGGAGTTGGTGGGAGAAAGGAGGGGGATGGTTAATTTCTCCTTGTCTTAAGATCCAAGGGGTTTGGATCTGTATTCACCAGGGAATTGGTGAAAGGTTTCTCAAGGCTTCCCAGGGAAAGGAATTAGCTTTGGGAATGGTGGCAGCGAACCAGATCTAAGCTGGTAGTTAAGCTTAGAAGTCTTCATGCAGGCCTCCACAGTTGTACCCTAAAGTTCAAAGTGGGGATACAGCCTTGACAACTTCGAATTAAATGATATGGACAATATAAAAAGATGCCTTCTCTGGGAGTCAGGAAAAGCCATATTTATGGGTTAGCTGATAAGCAGAGCCTCTCAATTGAAAAAAGAAAGCTCTAGAAAAAAAATAGAAGTAGAACAGAAGATTAAAAGGTTACAAGACATTCATAAAAACACAAGTACAGAAAAAACAAACAATTAACTAATTTTAGAGGGAAGTTGAATATGTTGATGCCAGTGAAAAAGCCCTTTGAGATACAAAGCAGATGTTTTATGTAAAAGGAAATGAAAGTGATAGGCTATTAGCTTCAAAGCTTAAAGGGATTCAAGAGCAACATTATTCCCCCCAATTAAGAGCAATCAGCAAAAGATTGGGTCTGAATTACTTGCCTCAAAGCTGCAGGTTTACCTGAAAGCAGCTAGCAGAAGTGTGCTTGTCTTTAGCACTCAGATGCCCAACTCCAAATGGGGTCTAAACCCAAATAAATCCGTTTTACCCTATATAAAGATTATGCAGGGTAAACTCACAAATTGTTCGCCCTCTATAACACTGATAGAGAGATATGCACAGTTGTTTGCTCCCCCAGGTATTAATACATACTCTGAGTTAATTAATAAGTAAAAAGTGATTTTATTAAATACAGAAAGTAGGATTTAAGTTCCAAGTAGTAACAGATAGAACAAAGTAAGTCACCAAGCAAAATAAAATAAAATGCGCAAATCTATGTCTAATCAAACTAAATACAGATAAGATCCCACCAGTTCCAGAATGCTCCCTTTTACAGACTAATCTCCTTTTAGCCTGGGTCCAGCAATCACTCACACCCCTTTGTTCCAGTTTCTTCCAAGTATCCTGGGGGGGGGAGAGGGGTGGAGAGGCTCCCTTTTTAGCCAGCTGAAGACAAAATGGAGGGGGTCTCTCTTGGGTTTAAATAGACTCTCTCTCCTGGGTGGAGACCCCCCTCCTCACTCCTATGCAAATCCAGCTCCGAGATGGAGTTCTGGAGTCACCTGGGCAAGTCACATGTCCGTGCATGACTCAAATTTGTCAGTCTTTACCGGTAGAAGCCATTGTCCACATGGTATCTTGTATGTCTCCAGGAAGACTTCTTATGTGGATTGGAGCATTCCAAGATGCATTGTTCCCCAAGTGCTTCCTGATCAGGTACTTAACCTTGCGAATTCCTTCCTAAAGAAGCTGACCAAATGCCTCACAAAGCTTACTTAGAAATCAAGCCAGTATACAGACAATATTCTTAACCTCAAGTACAAAATGATATATGTGTACAAATAGGATGAATAGATATAGTAGACCATAACCTTTACAGAGATATGTTACATGGCACAGGCAGCACAAAACATATTCCAGTTATGTCATATTCCCATAAAGCCTTATGGGAGGTACCGTCACAATTGTTACACAGCCTAAATGAAATATGTGCTACTTTTGCTGTTTAATAATAAACTCTATACCTCAGATACTCCAAGCTGTGAAGTTATTAAAAAAAGATCTGGAAGTTGCAGGCTTTCCAAAGAGAAGCCAAATGGATAAAGAAACTTGATCTAAAGAAATAACAGAAGAAATCCTAGAAGTAGTAGCAAGTATGAAAAGTGGTAAAACTCCAGGACCTGATGGCTTTCCAGCTGAACTTTATAAGCTATGTAAGGAGGTATTAGTGGGTGCTTTGAAAGGTAGCTTCAATGCAATTCTGTTAGGGGAGGAACTTCTACAACTTGTGAAAGAAAGAGTTATCGCGTTTGTTCTCTCTAAAGAGGAAAAAGACCTTACCTTATGCAGTTCCTATAGGCCCATATCTCTGTTGAATTGTGACAAAGATTTTAGCAAAAATATTCGCTAGCCAATTGCAGTGTATGCTCTCAGTTTATATAAATCCAGATCTAACTGGATTCATTAAGGATAGACAAACATCAGACAGTATCTGGGGAGTGCTTGGAATCATCCATAATGCCAGAGAAAGCCTTTGATAGAGTAGAGTGGAACTTTCTGTTTCAAGTCCTGTCCCACATGGACTTCGGCCCCAATTTCCTTAAATGGATAGCTGCTCTTTACACCAGCCCAAAAACAGCGGTGCAAGTTAATGAGGTTAAATCTCTGTTTGAATTACACAGAGGGACTAGGCAGGGGTGTCCACTGTCTCCTTTACTTTTTGCACTGGCTATGGGAGTCTTTTGCACAGAGGACAAGGAACAATGGATCCATCACAGGAATAAAAATTGCAGGAACACATCAGAAAATAGCATTATATGCAGATGTAATATTTTTACCTAAACCAAATATTTCCCTAAAATTAGGGTCTAAAGAAATCTAAGATTTTGGTAAAGCATCTGGATTTAAAGTAAATTATGCCAAATCTGAAATGCTAGATATAAATTTGTCAGAATCTTAAAAGTCACTCTTCCAGAAAATAAATAGGCAACCAATTCTATAAGAGATGTGAGCATTTAAATCTCAAACAACCTGGAAGAGCTTTATGATTTAAATGTCAAACCACTCCATGGAATACTCACAGTTAGGCACTTTTGCTGAATAGCTGGCCAAGTTATTTAGCAATCAAAACTAATTTTAACTGAACCACTCTCCCCTGGTACCAGTACTTTCAAGTCAGGCACTGTGTTCCTCAACTTTCTAGAAAATCTGTTTTATGCAGAAAGCTAACTTTAATAGAAGTGATGGTGTCTGGTCAATTAGGAAACAAAACCAGACAAACCACTAGTTTATATCAATCTTTGCAGACAGATATTTTTTTAAAAAAAGGAAAAGTATCCCTATATGACACTTTGTGAAAAGTATGTGTCTAGAAAAATTACCCCAGAGAAATAGGATTTGATCTGGAAAAGAAGACCAGCAACTTCAGTCTGAAGCACAATAAAAGAAAATTCCTTTAAGATACTATTTCAGTGGTACCTCACACCAGCCAGGTTAAAAAAAAAAGAGAGAGAGAGACTGAATGGGGATAAATGTTGGCAAAATTATGGTGGAAGAAAAGATTCTATGCATAGGAGGTGGATACGTTCAGTCAGAAAGAACAGGAGTACTTGTGGCACCTTAGAGACTAACAAATTTATTAGAGCATAAGCTTTCGTGGGCTACAGCCCACTTCTTCGGATGCATATAGAATGGAACATATATTGAGGAGATATATATACACACATACAGAGAGCATGAACAGGTGGGAGTTGTCTTACCAACTCTGAGGCGCCAATTAAGTAAGTGAAAAAAAACTTTTGAAGTGATAATCAAGATAGCCCAGTACAGAGTGTATTGGGATGCAATCTGTAACCAACTTGTTGGATATTTATCACCAAATGATCCTTTGGTAAACCTCCTGGGGCTTCCTAGTGGAAATGGTCACACAAAAGGAAATGAAGAATTATTCTCTTATCTGTTAGAAGCTGCTTGGTAACTGGTCATGTCTCAATGGAAAAATAAAAACAACAACCATTGAGCAATGGTTCAAAAAATGTAAGTTGTGGTTATGAAAAAAATTAACACACCAATGACCTATGCAGCAAAATAAGAAAAAGACAGATAGATATTTGGTTACCTTTTATTCAGTACTCAAATAGGGTGACCAGATGTCCCGATTTTATAGGGACAGTCCTGATTTTGGGGTCTTTTTCTTATATAGGCTCCTATTACCCCCCACCCCGTCCCGATTTTTCACACTTGCTGTCTAATCACCCTAGTAAAGTACATTCACCTAACCTCCACCCCAGCACACCTGCCCTTTTTTATTTTTTTTAATATTAACATTTGATAGAGACACCTGGTCTGTTAAATATAGAGATTAGTATATATAGAGAGAGATTTCACTAAATTTAATGAAATCACTAGAAACAACATAGGTGTTGTAATGATGCTCATTCTGTAATATGGCAACACCCTGTTAAATAGAAAGATCCGATGACTAGATTCCTGTATAATGTCTCTTTAAACAGAAGATAACAGTTCTAATGATTGTTTTGTTTCTCATATGTACATGGCAAGGATTTGTAAACTTGTTAAAACTTCCTCAATAAATAAGAAAAAAAAAATGGATGCACTTTAGGTAGTTTTGGCAAAAGCATGTGAAAAAGCTGAATCTGAACTGAACCTTTGAAAAAGCATTTGAGTAATTTAGCAGCACAAGTCCCATTGACTTTCAGTGGAACGTGCTACTAAATCACTTGCCCCTTTTTGAAGAGCCAACCTTGTTAAGCTTTGGAAACTCAAGTTATGGACATTTGAATATCGATGTAGGTACATGCACATTAATGCTGCTACATGTTAAATTAGGCATGAAGCTAACTCAACTTTTTGAGGAAACAACTAGGCCCCTGAATTGTTTTGAATCACAGCAGCTTCCCCAGTATTTTAGGAACTCTACAGTCTGAAAGAAGGCATCAATCCTCTTCTCTCCACAAAAGTGCTCCCTTGGCTCATGGTTGTCCAGCCTGATCCAATATTTAAACTGTCTAACCAGAAAATATCCAGCATTTAACAATCCCCTTGTTACATCAGTAGTAGCTGCACATGTAAAGTGCGCCTCCACAGTATTAGTGCCAAGCTCTGCAGGATTGCTCACAATGAACAGTATTGCCCAAACATCCTCATAGGGAAGACAGTGGGGCCTTACCGGTAGAGCGCCAGACTAGGAGGAGGAGACATAGGTTCTATTCCCAGCTCTGCTGCTGAGTGATCTTGGACCAGTCACTTCACCTCCCTGTCTTAATTTCCCCATCTATAAAATGGGGCTAAGAATACTGAGTTCCTCTGTAAATGCTTTGAGATCTCTAGATGGAAAGCGCGATATAAGAGCCAGGTATTATTACTTTTGTGTGTGTAAGCACTACTCAGCTTTGGGGCTGCAGAAACAGACTGTGTTGGATGAAGTACAGCAACTGGGCACTGCCATGGGGCTTTCACACAACATGGATGTTCCCACCTCCCTAACAAAACAATTTTTTAAAGATGAAAAACTTGCTTGAGGAAACCTGAACAAAAAAAATTTTTTTTTAAAAAAAGAAAAACAACAAAACTGTGTGAATTAGGACCGAAAAGTCCAGACCCCTCTCTCCAGAAGAGGAGCTGTACTAATCTCTAATTACCCTCTTACATCCTCTCCCCTTCTGATGAGGGATTTCTTAAAGCAAGCAAACAGTGATAAAGCAGTGCTCCTGCTGTGATATAATCAGGAATGCTGATGTAACAGCCCCATGAGAGAACACACAGCCTTCTAATTAAGGCTATTTTTAATCCATCAAACAGCCAGATTAGTACCTAATTACATTTGGAGGCAGATAAATCTTAAAGCAAGTGTAAAAATTTAGGACTAATTTGGAAGCAGTAGCTGAAGATCTATGAGATAAGAAAGGAACATGGACTAATAGATGATTTGTGCTTTTATTTCACAGCCTATATCACAGTAAAGCAATATCCCGCCATAGCCTCTATTAAATATGGCACATCTGCACTTCTTGGTTGTATATTTGACTTCCAGTTTCTATCAGAGGCTGAAATTGAAGTCTACTGGAATATACGATTGTTGCTTTATAATGATTCTATGAAGAAAATAACCATGTCTTCAAAGAGGTTGCCTTTAAACCAAAGTGCTTTGTCATGGGATGATGGAAAATACAATGTCACAGGCTATCTTCTAAAAGGCGTAGTCTTCTTAGAAGTGAAGAATCTTCAACCACAGGACGTTGGTCTGTACACCTGCAAAGTGGCACGCCTGATACCACCTCCATATCTAGAAGGAAGTAGCAATGGAACTTACATCTATGGTAGGATTTTGCTAAGCCTCATTTTGAAACTTTTCCTTGATCTTCAACTAAATTGTGTTAGTCTTAAAGGTACAATACCGTACTTCAGTCGCTATTAACATACCAGTATTGCCAACGGACACCAGACTGTTATGTTCTATGGAGAGAAACTGTAGCATGAGAAATATAGCATGTATCATTGTATGATATTCGTTGGCAAATGGTGACTTCTTAAATAGCAACTACTGTCCATACTTAAGTCTAAATGTAATGAGCAGTCTTTATCCTTAGATATAGGCATTTTTTCCCATAGTCTGAAAACAAACAAACAAACAAACAAACAAAAACCCCACACTTTAATGCTAATGCAAAATGCTGCATCAACAACAGCTCTGGAGACTGAAGTTCTAGGTTTATCCACAGGCCCAGTATGCCAGGGACATCAGCAATTCACAAGTTTCCCCACTCTACCATGCTGTTTTGGTATAGTACTGCCCTCTAGTGACTAGCCTACAGAATAGAAGAGCCTTACTGCTACTTAAGTACCTAGCACAAATTGGGTGTTATGTAAATATCACATCCTCAGTATTCCACTTAAAAAGTTTCTCCTTTAGCCTAAGTCACTAACTTTGCATTTTGGAAAAAAAACCGTTTTTAAATGCCACACCTATGTGCTGTAGCAGATAAATGATGCTTTCATACAAAGTCATAGGTTTATTTATACCATCCAGGGCTGAATGTGTATTTATAAATGGTTATTCATTTCAGTAAAATATAGATTATATACTATAGAACAACAAGATGCTCTTAAAGTCACACTAGGAAAACCACAATCTATGAACTATTGGCTTTCTGTGTCAGACATTAAATATTAAAATAATGTTCATGATTTTTAAGATTAAAACTAGAGTCCCAATACAGTCATATATTTCCAGCTGGTTTCTAATTTCTAGGCCCTGTTTTTAGACAGTGAAACATTTTTGCATACTAACTTGCAAATGGCTTGACATTTTGTTTTCCAAAAGCCCTTTTGGAGTCCCTGTGTTTTGACTCTGCAAAAACAACAAAACATTTCTCTTGAAGTGTGGTTTTTTTTTTTTTTTTTTGGTTTGTTTGTTTGTTTGTTTTTAAACGACAAGGCAAAAGCCTACATTTTTGTGAAAAGCTCAATGAAACCTGAGGGGAGAGTATATGCTTCAGAACCAGGTTTTATTTTAAATTGTAATATTTTATGCTTAGGAATAGAAGATACATTGCAAGATTCCTGCAAGTCATCAGAAACTAAATTTGTCATATGCTTGGGGACCCTGGCAGCCTATACATTTGTGATCATCATGACTACCATAATTTATGTACTGGTAAGCACACCATTTTAATGAGTAGATTTCCCAGACTGACATAGCAGCATTTTGTTTACAGTGAGGTCCTGTTTGTACTCAGTTTTGACAGGACTACAAAATAACTGACTTGTCCAAGGTCATGGAGTGTAGCCATCAGGAAGGAGTATGTATTCAGACATGTCTAATGCACTCACCATTCTGGTATCTAGGTGTGCAGACCGGACCAGGGAATGGGCAACTCTTCACGTGAATCTTCCCCTTTTGAGATTTGAAAGAACTCTATTAGTTTACCAAAGACAATTTCATTCTTAAAAGCATTAAAATTGTGCAACACGTTAACAGCAAACCACTGATTTTGGATCAGCTTTCCAAAGAACTAGGGACCAAGTTATCATTTCAGGTCAAACTATCCTGCAGCACACTGGGACTTTTCATGGTTTTGGGCCCAAAACCAGGGTGAAATGCAGGGATTTGGGGTGAATGCCACTGAGTTTTTGCAGGTTGTACAAACCTGAACTCAAAGTAAACACAACAGGAGAAAAACCTACAATACAGCAGGGAACTAAATATGAAGCTCTACCTACCCATCTTATGTATTTACATGGCCCCCAGTCCTGCAGTATGGAGGCTCTTTCAATGTATTTATCCTCACAGCACCGCTGTAAGGTAGGGAAGTACTATTATCCCCATTGTACAGGCTGGGAATGGAGGCACAGAGAGGCCAAAGCCACTGAATCAGAGGTGTGAGTGCAGCATCTGTAGCCATACCAGAGCTAGTTTTAATCTAGCTAGCTTGGATACCAATAGCAGTGAAGCTGTGACAACATGGACTAAAGCACAGGCTAGTCACCACCGCCAGAGTACACAGCCAGGGTCCTGGGTGGGCTCATACAGCAGACCATGCCGCCACGGCTTCACTGCTCTCAGAACTTGAACTAGCTAGCTCAGGTACGTCTACATGTGCTGCAATCACTCCTCCAGCTGCAGCGTAGGGATACCCTTAGTGATTTGACCAAGGTCACACAGGAAGTCTGGGGCATAAGAACAGAAAGAAACAGCATAATACTACAACAAAAACTTCTCCTAGGGGGTATATCAAATAGGTTGAAGTAGGAAATAGTAGAAATTCCACAAGAAAATTTTCTTGTCAAAAAACCAGATCAAAGCATCTCCAGTAAATTGCAATAACCTTCCAGACTTTGGAGGGTTTATTTGAACTGCAACATCGGAGTGTTTCCCATTAGGAATTAGAAGCTGCAAGCCTTGTAGTTCCAGGTCCTTTTTCTTTAGATCAGTCTGCTATTGCCCTCATTGCGTTATTTCAGTCTGACTGTTCTTTGTTTATATCTTAAATCGTTTTAGGAGATTACTTTTTCTTTGAAGTTTATTACTGTGCCACCAGTCACTCCCAAAGTTACCAGATATGATTAGAAAGAGAAAAAAAAAACCCCACCCTGCACCTGCCAACATTTGGGAGATTAAATGTTTACTTAGTAACATTTTTAGTCTTTTATACCAGATTACACTGGAAATATTTCCCCCATTCCTTGTGTCTACTGAGTTGCATATCAGCTTGAAAAATTGTAATTACTAAAACAAAAAGATCTAGACGAAGGAAGGGGAAGAGGCTGCAGCTTTGATGATCATCCCAGAAATCAAAGTTCTGGTCTAAACTGCACAGGGACTAACAACAAACTCAGATCTGATTTACAGAGACAGTGTAGTCGTCCACTCTTCTGAACTCTAGCTAGAAATTAAAAACTATGTTTCTGTCCTCTGGCAAGACAGCAACAAGAGAAGGTAGTTCTCCTCTTTCCCCACCAGAGAAAACTCGTGTGTGTAAAGCAATTTTAAAGCCTCCAAATCAAAGGCACTTTTGGTCAAGGACTGTCTCTTCCTCTGTGTTTGGAAAGTGCCTCGCACATTATGGCTGCTACTGCAATTCAAGTAACGGTTGCACTTTATACTAAGGGTAAATTTAATAAATAGTTTATAAAGCTTTAATTAATGATAGATGTTATAAGCATGTTACAGACAAAAGTGTCATATGCTTCTAGTCATCTAGAACACATTAAATGCTTCTAGACGATGTTATGGATGATTATAAACTACAGAAACAATGGACTTTTAATAAATAGCTAATCAATCAGCCTTTTGCTTATATATACAGATGTACTCCTAATAGTGTGATCTAAATGATAATAGATAATACGAAGAACAAACTGCTATAGACAGATTCTGCCTTGGAAGCCATTCTTTCCTGACCCACCCCTTTTTGGTATCAATATCAGGCAGTCTCTTTGTGCAAGGGAAGTCTTCAGAAAGGCATGCTGGCAGGAATACTGTCGTAAGACTTGTGTTTTACATTATACACTGGGTATTTGGGTTTTGTTTCAGTTGCTTTTGGGTACAGAACATGATTTACAAATCTGTGTAGCCTTAAATTGGCTTTGTTGTTGGGTAGGAGCTAAGTAGAGCCTCTCTATATTGCATTATGCAGGAGAAACTTGCCAGTCTAATTGCAGGACTCCTTCAACCCCTAAGTCTCACAACAACCCAGCCATCTTACTCCACTCCTCACAGATTTAAGAGTCATTGCCATAATGAAGTCTTATTACTAAACATTTTTACATGCACTAAGTACATGAGAAATTAGTGAAATTAAACTATACGTGTCAAACAAGATGAACCAAGTACAGTCTGTGGTGCAGAATTCTTGTTCACTACCTAATGCACAGAATTTACTCACTCAAAGGAGCTTCCAGGACAGTGAGACTCAAGAGTTATATAATATGCTTTTATTTATATTTTCTGCTAGTGTTTTATATTTCATTCTGAGATTCATAGACTTCTAGGCTTTAAGGCCAGAAGGGACCATCGTGATAATCTACTCTGACTTCCTGCACATTGCAGGCCACAGACTCTCACCCACCCATTCCTGTAATAGACCCATAACCTCTGGCTCAGTCTTTAAGCCACTTAGTTTTTTTGCCCTCACTGCTCCCCTTGGAAGGCTGTTTCAGAAATTCACTTCTCAGATTGTTAGAAACCTTCATGTAATTTCAAGCCTAAACTTGTCGATGGACAGTTTATAGCCATTTGTTCTTGTATCCACGCTGGCACTTTACCAGGGAAGGAGAGGAGTTATTTAAGTTTTTATCCCTCTGATGTATTTAGAGAGAGCAATCATCTCTCTCCTCAGCCTTCTTTTAATTAGGCTAAACAAGCCAAACTCTTTGAGTCTCCTCTCATAAGGTAGGTTTTGCATACCGTGGATCATGTTAGTAGCCTCTATCTGCATCTGTTCAAATTTGAATTAATCTATCTTAAACACGGGAGACCAGAATTGCACACAGTATTCCAGATGCGGTCTCAGCAGTGCCTCATATAATGGCACTAACACTTCCGTCTCTACTGGAAATACCTTGCCTGATGCATCCTAGGACTGCATTAGCTTTTTTCACAGCCACATCACATTGGCGGCTCAGTCATCTTGTGATCAATCAATACACCCAGGTCTTTCTCCTCCTCAGTCTCTGCTGACTGATAAGTCACCAATTTTTAGCAAAAATTGGTATTATTAGTCTCGAAGTGCATGACCTTGCACTTTGCATTATTAAATTTCATCCCAATTCTATTACTCCAGTTTTCAAAGTCATCCAGATCTTCTTGTGGGATATTCCGGTCCTCCTCCATATTGGCAATACCTCCCAACTTTGTGTCATCCACAAATTTTATTAGCGCACGCCCACTTTTTGTGCCAGGGTCATTAATAAGAATGTTAAATAAAATTGGTCCCAAGACCGATCTATGAGGATCTCCACTAGTAATCTCCCTCCAGCCGGACAGTTCACCTTTCAGTATGACCCATTGTAGTCTCCCCTTTAATCAGTTCCTTATCCACCTTTCAATTCTCATATTAATCCCCATCTTCTCCAATTTAACTAATAATGTCCCATGTGGAACTGTCTAAAATGCTTTACTGAAATCCAAGTAGATTAGATTTACTGCACATCCTGTGCCAAAAATCAGTTAGCTTCTCAAAGAAGGAGATTAGGCATGATCTACCTTTTGTAAAACCATGTTGTATTTTATCCCTTGCTTGGGATGCAGGCTTCGGATACTTTAAGTCAAAGTTGCAGAAACTAATTCCAAGCCACATTTAGATCCTTGAGTTCTTCAGTCCAGTCCACTTCCCTAACTAATTCCCTTAATTTTTTTTAAGGTTTGCCCTTTTGAAATGAAGGAGCCAAGTTGCAGATCTATTTTTATTTATCTTTCCATTTAGTTTAATTTAAACTGAATTAGCTCATGATCACTCAAACCAAGTTTGCTCCTTCAACCAGTTCTTCTAGGAGGTCCTCACTACTCACAAATACCAAATCTAAAATGGCATCACCTTTTGTTGGTTCAGTGATTATTGGAGTGAAGAAATATGATAGCTATCACATTTAAGAAAATCTGGGCCCTACCATTATTAGTAGCACTTGTTCTCCAATCTGTAGCTGTGAAATTAATGTCTTCCATAATCACACAATTCTGAGTACTAGTTATTTTATTACAAACATTAAAGACGTCTCTATCCGCATCTGAATCGGATTCTGGCGGTCTGTAGAATACCTCAAGCACTATCCCAAGGGAACCTCTAGTAGCTTTCTTCCCCAAAGTGATTTTGACCCAGACTCTTTTATCTATCCAACACTTCTAATTTTTTTTTAAACAGTCTACCTCATCATTAATATACAATGCTACTACACCACTTAGCCTTTATTTCTGTCTTTCCTGAACAGCACACATCCTTCAATAGCTATACTCCAGTCATGACTATTATTCCACCATGTTTGTTATCCCTGTAATATCTGGTTTCACTTCCTGCACCAGTAGTTCTAGTGCCTCCATTTTGTTACCCAGGCTCCATGCATTGGCATACAAACATCTTAGTTGTTGCTGCTTGGCTTCGCCCACATTCCTCCTGACTGAATCAGGGCCGCCCAGAGGATTCAGGGGGCCTGGGGCAAAGCAATTTCGGGGGCCTTCCATAAAAAAAGTTGCAATACTGTAGAATACTATATTCTCATGGGGGTCCCTGTGGGTGGCCCTGGACTGAATACAGTCATTCTACTGCCAGTGTTACCTACCTGACTTTCCTCTTATTGTCCATTCTCCTACCCACTGCTGTTCCTTTCTCCATTGCTGTATCCTTTCTTACTTGATTTTTCTCCCATTCAATGATAGAATCAGGTGTGGCGATTACTGAGTGTCTCCTGACTGTCTCCTCCAAATTCCCAATTTAAAACTGGGAGGAGGGATAGCTCAGGGGTTTGAGCATTAGCCTGCTAAACCCAGGGTTGTGAGTTCAATCCTTGAGGGGGCCACTTAGAGAGCTGGGGCAAAATCAGTACTTGGTCCTGCTAGTGAAGCCAGGGGGTTGGACTCAATGACCTTTTGGGGTCCCTTCCAGTTCTATGAGATAGGTATATCTCCATATATTATTATTAATCAATTGTGCCAACCTCCACTCCAGAAGTCTATTTCCCTCCCTATGCAGGTGGAGTCCATTCCATACAAACAGTCCTCTCCCCATGAATGCCTCCCAGTGGTCAAACATCCCAAATCCCTCCTTATAGCACCACTGCCTGAGCCATCTGTTGATCATCATACCTTCATTCTCCTCCTCTAGGGATGGGAAGAATCTCACTGAAGATCACCTGAGCCTCCATTTCCTTCAGAGTCTTTAGGATCCTCTTCAGCCTCAGGTCCACATCCCATATCTTAGCTCTTGGAAGACAGCATACCCTTCTGTTCTCTGGATCAGCTCTAGGGACAGGCCTGTCTGTTCTTCTTAGTAGAGAGTCACCAAAAATGTAGACTTATCTTTTCTTGGTGATGGTGTGATTCTCAGCCTTCCTTCTGTTCCTTTTGGCTTCAAGTCATCTTGTTTTTTAATTCTCCCTTGCAATCTTCTGTGAGGCATTCTGCATCCTTCTGGGGCTCTGAACTCTGGATATCTTGATTGGCTCTTCCCCTCTTCTTACAGGACTAGCTTCTCTTTTTCCTGGCCCTCCCACCTTCAGTTACTGCCTGCTGGGCCCCTTCTTCATTTTCCAACTCAGCAAAGCTATTCCTGAGTTCTATTTTTCCTCTGCTTGGTTCTCATAGTCACATGCTTCCACTGGCCACTTTCCTCATCCAGCAGTCTCCCCTTAGAGTTCTTCAGTCCACCTTGCATCCACCAGTCTTGACTTTTCCCTTCAGCTCCTCTCACCTTCCCTCATCATCTGCTCGAATCCCCTTCAAAATTCAACCATACTTTCCACCTGCGTCTCCAAGCCTCAGATCTTTTCTTCCATCAGCTTGATCAGGTGGTACTCCATACAAAGCTCTTTTCAGGTACCCACTCCAGAAACATGTACAACAACCCACAGCCAGGGCCGGCTCCAGGGTTTTTGCCGCCCCTAAGCAGCAAAAAAAAAAAAAAAAAAAGCCATGATCGCGATTTGCCACCGCTCAGTCTTCGGCCGCTGGTCCTTTGCTCCGAAAGGGAGTGAGGGACCCGTCGCTGAATTGCCGCCGAAGAGCTGGACATGCCGCCCCCTTCCCCTTGGCCGCCCCAGGCACCTGCTTGCTGGGCTGGTACCTGGAGCCGGCCCTGCCCACAGCTTCCACATCCAGTCATCTTCATTGCTTCTTCCATTCCTTGGGTCACTACCACTGCTGACTATCATGGCCTTCCTGCCTAACCTCCTGTCAAGGAAAATGAAAAACCAAGACTCCAAACATGCCCCTCCCCAAACTTCCTTTACAAACTCCCCCGTTTACAGTTCTGTTTGCTGGCTCTTGTGCCACTGGCTGACTGTTTAGCTGTCTTTATAGGACCCATAATCAGGGAAACCCCACCCCAATCAGGGTTCTGCTTCTCTCACAGTACACTGCCCCTTGCCACCCTTTACAAACTGAAGAGGAAACACACATACACAGCCCCCCCTAAGGAACAGGGGCTTGCCTCCTCCCTTCTCTTCCAAGAGATTTCCCACTCAAGCTTCCCTATACCTCTTACTAATCCTTTGATGCCACTCTGCTGCATTTTATTAATTCATTTTTCAACCTTTACTTTTGATCTATACCCAAAATGTAAGGCAGCTGATTGATGGTCCAGAGGAACCACTAATGAGAAGTGAAAAGCCTACCTTTTCTAAGGCTGCTGTGAAAATGGAAATGCTGAATTATAATAGTGGAACATTCTGATGGCCAAGAGACTGGGTTTTTGCCCACTTATACTGGAGATGTCAAACAGCAAACTAGCTTCACTCAGAAGTGAATTAAAAAAGAAAACTACTCAACATTGGCCTGTGCCTCAGATCCAAGCACCCCTGACTTTTGGGACATTTGGATGGAGACAGTCTTCACAGCCTGGACGCCTCTCCTTCAGCCACTTCATTTTATGTCCATATTGGTTGTAAGATCTACATCATGATTGAAATATACAGGCTTTCATTAATATCCAGTGTGAAACCCAACTAAAGACATACATTTTTGATAAATGGAGTACCAAGTTCCACTTGAAACATTATTACCTAATAGATCAATTTTAAGTCAGAGGTACTGATGTTTTTATGGCTTCTCCATTCAGAATAATGGGTCCCTAGTCACAGAGGCTTCATAATTTGAATAGAGAGCATCTTTTAGATTGACAATGTGATTTATAAATCTTGCATCATGAGTTGAGAATCATTATGTAAATCAGGAATGTTTCTTGAAGTGAAAATTGCTGTTGCTTTGATGAATGAAATCAGTGTGTTCTTTGGAGAAATGATTTAAATTCATAATCCCACCACATACTTTCATGGGAATAACATTATGCTAATGAAGCCTATTATCGATTTGTAATCCTACCTAATTAAATTTGTGCAATGGCTCGTCGCATAAAGACATATGTAGTTTAATTTCCTGTGTGACTCACTGTCATGCCAGGGCCTATAAAGGATCACACACAGTCTATGTCAACATGTAAACAAGAAAAAACTCCCACCTGACAATTGCTCCTGATTGTGAAAGATCATGTGTCTTCTATTTTATGCTCAAAGTAATACTTGGTATTATCTGATTGTTTATATTTGTCAGACTATCAACATTTCTGATGTCAAGTCTTGCATGGGGTGTTATAGGGCCTGATCCGTCTCATAAGGGGTTGAAGAAATGAATCCGATATTATTACAAATGGCTGCTTTTCCTTTGGTCTTTCACCTAGTGTAAGGTATTTTAAAGACCTGCAGTGCATTTTCCTGGCAGATGGAAAGATATGAAGAAAATAACTAGCATTGATGGGGGAGGATGGGTGGAGAGAAATCCTACTTGTGTGTGACTGGTGAAGTTATAACTAACTACAGTAGAATCACTTAAATCCTCACTACGTACCCCTCCTCGTCTTATGAGCTGCTAGTCTCTCCTGCACTGTTGCTTCCTAATTATCTGATAAGCCAACCATTTCAAATCACCCAAGCAGTGTCAATGATTAGGATCATACTGTGTTATTGTTTTATTCAATCTATTTATTTAGGTCTTATAGTTGTGACTGTGTTTTAAAGAAGCAGCAGCTTCCCCATAATTAAAGTTTCATCTAGCTTCCATTTTATAGGCCTCTTTTAGCACTCTGAGAACTTTGGCTTTAAATGTGTTCTTGACCTGAAAACTGCCATATTGACTCTGAAAACAGAGAAGGAATTTGCAAAATTTGAAGAAAATTCAACTATATTTGAGTTACTAGTTATTAAGAGTGACCCTGATTTGAAGTTTTAGCTGTTGTCTAATGTTTCTCTCTTCCTCAAAAATTGCATGTTGCTATTGTTCCTTCACATAGGTAAATCTCCATGAACGTTTGTTCACAGGCTATATTTGAAGAACATAGATTGTTTAAGCAAAGCAGTGTGGCTGAGGACAATTTTGACTCCAATCCTGCCCACCCTGATGTCAATGGGAGATTTTTACCATGGACTTGAGTGGGAGCAGAATCAGGTGCAATGGACTTGTTACAGGAAGCTCATTATCTTTACCCCTAAAGGTGATAAAGCAACACTGACAAATTAAGAAGTCAGAATAGAAGTCAACTCTTGTGTGTATAAGATGTGCCTGTGCAGCTTTAACAGATCACACACTTACTGTTTATGTAATATATCTTCATGCTTTCTTTTCAGGTTAGAAGAAAACCTACCTGCACAAGTTCTCCTTCACTGCCAAGCAGAGACTCTTTGATATACGTGGATATGACTTTTGCAAAAGAAAGTACTAAGAGTGATGAGTGAAAACTGTGGAGCTAGAAATGTTGGAAAGTGGCTATCCCAGCCTTGGTTGAAATTCTAGAATGATTATATTTTTTAATCATAAAGCATGATGGGTATAGAGCACTATATGCTTAAGAATAGCATCAGTTTGGTGGGATTTTGATTTGTTTGTTTTTAAACATTGTAGAACTAGAATTTGTTATTGTAGCATGTAGTTCAGGCCCTTAGTCAGCAAAGCACTTAAGTATCACTTGAGGTTAAGCAAGTGCTTATGTCCCATGGAGCTCAATGATTAGCTGTTGTTAGTTGCACATTGTCTTAATTATTTTTTATGGTTTCTCTTACCACTTGTGTTGTACTGTAGCCTTTACAAGAAGCCAATCTTTTTGTGGCTGCCCAAATAATAGGGATTGCAGCAACTTGACAAGAGTTCTTTTGGTTTGTTTTTAAAAGCAATCACCATGAACCCCTGCATTATGAAGCATTCTGACTACCTAGTGAACACGGTAAAGGAGCCATTCAGCTTGATGGAAGAGCAAGGCCTGAACCAGTTGGATATCTTAGTGGTTCTGAGTCACTTTTCACAGCAGTAGAATTTTTTAAGCCGTGTTCTGGCCAAGTTCTAGTTTGGCTGTTTGTTTTCAGCATGCCTACAATCCCTTGCACTTTCAACTAGATAGATACAATATCCTTCTTAGCTTCCAGTGTTGCTTTGAGCAGTGAAATCCTTACTGCTCGCAAAGATACCTGCATTTCAGAGGTGGGAGTAATAATGACTGTGTAGGGAGATGAAAATAATTCAATTAGGAAAGTTTCTACTCTTAAATGTAAGGGTCATTAGAAAACCATGCAATCCTATTTTTTCCCTTCACATTAGGAGAATACATAGAATCTGAGCATTAGAAATGAAAGCCAGTTCCTACAGTACATCCCTATTACTGTCACATTAACCAGAGATAGCAAATGTAACCAGGAAGTAGAAAATTCGGATTAACTAAATCCATAGGCATGGGAAGTAGGAGTGCGGGGGGTGCTGCAGCACCCCCAGGTTTTATGTGGAGCCACTGGCCCCCGGCCCAGGGCTCCACTCCCCAGCTCAGGTCCCAGGGGTCTCGCTCTGCGCCAAGGGCCCTGCTCCCAGGCCTCTGCCTCCCTGGCCCTCGAGTCCTGGCCAGAGGCCCCACTACCCAGCTGCTGGCCCTACGCTCTGCATTCCAATCCCCAACCCTGCACCTGGGGCTCGGGTACCGGCCTCTGGCCCCATTCCCCAGCCACTGGCCCTGTGCCCACGCCCAGGACCTCACACTCAGCCCCACACCTGGGGCTCTGCTCCTGGAGCCCCAGCTGCCGTCCCTGCTCCCCAGCTGCTGGCCCCACTCCTGGTCACAGGGCTCTGCTCCTGGCCCTGCACGTGGGGTCCCAGCTGCTGGCCCCTGCCCAGGGCTCCGCTCTTGGCCCTATGCCTGCCCCCAGCTGTGGCCACAGCCTTGGCCCCCCTTACCCCCGTTTGGGTCCCCCGCTCCCAAACACAGAGCCCTGCTTCCAGCCTCAGCTCCGGGGAGAGGGGGGGGGCATGGACAGGGGTAAGGAGCTGGCTTTCAGCACTCCCAATACTAAAATTGTTCCAGCACCACTGACTTAATCCATTCTATTTCATATTCCATTCACACACTAATTGTCTGTATGAAGTTTTAGTTATCTTCCCCTTCTGAATACAATATGTATTTTAAAAACAGTGTCAGCAGAAACACACACACACACACACACACGTCAGCCTCTGAAGAAGAGAAGGTATCAAGAGGAGACATATGTTGGAGCCATATGAAACATGGTACATCTGGTTGAGAGATGAGGTGGGAAGAGCTCTACAAGAGGACAGTTCATCTCTTCTCCTACTTGCTGGTACTTAGCTACCTGTCCCTCTTTGGAAAGGCTTCAAGTAACCCAGTTGTCCTGAAATAAGAAGAGTGAGATGAGACTTGAGCCACATGAATCCTTTAAACACACATATTTAAAGGGTTCACACAGCTGTCTGAAGTGGAGCCAAGTGGGAAATGGTTTTCCCATTCCATGAGAATTTTCAAGGTTAAAAAAAAAAAACCCAAAAAACACTCCATCCCAAATCAGGACCAAAGTAAAAAAAAAAAAAAAAATATCTAAGTTTTCATGAACGAATAATCCAAAAAAAAAAAAAAAAAAAAAAGTCAACCAAAACATGTCAGTAATTTCTATTGATTTTTTTGTAGAAAAAAACCCACTAAAATTTGAAACAAAGAATCTTTTTGCACAAAACAAACTTTTCATTTCAAAAGTGTCAAAATAAGACTTAATTTTGAAACTTTTTTTTAAATATCAGGAGATTCATCAAAACAGACCCTTCCTAGTGAACACTCTTTGTTTTGACAAATCAGCATTTTCAGACAAAAGACATTTAGTCTGAAAACTCCCAATCAGCGCCAATTCAAATTACCTAATGAGGCAGAAAAGACCATGATTCAAACCTACTAGAGGACACATACAGAACAGACATCCGGAGTAAAGTTTCTCTTCCAAGAGAATCATTAGAAAAACGAAGGGGACTGTCCTGCTTAATTAAACAAACAAACAAAATTAGCTATAGAGCAGTTTTTCCCCGCAGAGAGCAAGGAATGAAAATCAGGTGAATCAACTGTTCCTTTCATCCTTAATCATACAGAGAACATCCAAGCACTTGCCAGAAAGGGCACTGTCAGTAGTTGGATAGATCATCTGCACTTTCACCCTGGGTTTACCCAGGCCTGTCTTCGTTATAGACATAATTTTCTTTAATGACACTTCTATTTATTTCTCCAAATCCGAAGTGCTTGTTCGTGAATGTTAAAGGTTTCAGACGGATAGCCTTTCACTAGGCTAGGTGAGACAAAAAGAGCAGCAATACAAGGTTCTGCTCAGGGCCCTGCAAATGTCACTCATTGCTGCCTGTCAAGATCACTCAAGGGTAAGCAGCACTTGGTTCTTCATGCCCACTCTTATAGAACAATACTTAGGTCATTATCCTATTGCTACGATACTGCTGTGGTAGGGCAATGACTGAAGTGTTTTTAAGAGCATTTAGTGCTTAGGTTGTCCAAATGAGAAGGCCATTAGTGGTTGGGTTTGTGTGGGAGGAAGGATACGTGATCCAGTAGACTTGATCTCAGTCAAATTCCATTTTTCATAGGAACCGAACAGCCTTCAAAAGAGGACAAACGTTCATTCACTCTCAGCCTAAGCCATGTTCGAACCAGTGAGGTGAAAGACTATTTGTATCCCATTACCAATTCCCCTGAGCCATCCAGGCCCTCTACAATGTTTCTTTTAATCTGGTTACCACAAGCCAATAACCTCTCTGGATAGACGCTACCAGTACCTTCTCTAATACTTCGCCTACATGCAGTCAGGCAGTTCCTTAAATCTTTTATTCTAGCCCGGTGTAACTAGCATGAGAATCACTTACTTTTCTCAGCATTATCGCAGTTATCTGTCAAGCTAGGAGAGGCAGGAAGAAGACTTCTCTCTTGGGTTAATTCACTTGTGCTATTCTCTCACTACTGCCTTTTCTTAAAAGAAGCAAGAGTAAGATTTAAAAGGCCCCAGTAAGCTTATGCATAAGTATTAATTGGGATTCTGTTCCCATGGAGACAGATATCAAGATACTCAGGAGGAGACAAAATATCCCCAGCCACATGCTGCTTTTAGTATCTAAAGGATGGTTCAGCCATGTTACGTGGAAGAGAGTTAGCTGGACAACTAATTTGTACAGAAAAATGTTAAACAGAATAATCAGTCTCACTTACTGCCAATGGCTCCAAAGAACATTATAAAAATGGGAGGTCGAATTAACATTAAAGAACAACAGATTTGTAGAGGTTACTGTAAATCTCATCAACTAAGAGAATAATAAAGCTTTAAATTGGCTTAGCAGCAGGTCAAGCACATGAGGTTAAGAATTAGGTCATCTAGCATTCTGTGATGTTGCTAATAAGGGACAGATATCAATGAAGGTGAATAACCTTTGCTCATATCCTTTGCATTTATCTTCTTAACTATTATCTTAATCCTCTAGGTTGCCTCACTGTGTAGCACAAAGCCCAGCATTACAAATCCTTGCTCAGCTATTGGAATATTATTTTCACCAAATTAAAATCTCTAAAGTAGTTGTCTGTTGTACTCAGTGGTAACAGTGCTTCATTCTCCAACACCCATGGCTTTCCTCATCAGCCAATTAGCTGTTCCAGTCACATTCTTCGTCAGCAGAAACCCCTCATGCTGTATGGAGAGTTTACCAGCTAGCAAACTTCAAGGAAGGCAACCTGGCTAGCAGAGTCAGGACCCCCGGATTTCATTGCTGGCTCTGCCACTGATTCCCTGCATGATCCTGGTGGAGTCACTTAACATATCTGGAAAACAACAACAATGATATTTATGCCATGGTAGCTACTGGGGTGTTGTGAACTTTTACTTGTGTACAATGCTTAGAGATCATGGCATGTAACAAGAGTGTTTATTATCTAAAGAACCAACTTTCATCGTTGCTTGTTTCTCCCAACCTCCTTGTTCACTTCAGGTCCGCTTTTATCTGCATCTCATCTTTTTTTAATTCCTCTGTCCTTACAGTTTTGACCATTCAATTGCATTTCCTTTTACTCCCTTTATTACTGTCCCCTCTTCCATCTCTTTCCAATTTTCCATTATCTTCACTTACTGTTTTCCTTACCATCTTACCCTTCCTCTTCAGTCCTTTATCCTGTATCCTCCCACCCTTTCCCATAGTCATTCTCCGGAAAATAAGCTTATGTCTATAAAAAAAAGGAGGGAAGGTATTTTATTTTTCTTCTCCCCAGGTTGTCTTGCTAAAAAAAATAGCTTATTTTTGTTACAGTACCACCTAGAGGTCCCAACTGACACAAGAATCCCATTGTAAGCTCTTCAAATGAGAAAAAAGGATATTTCCCCATTATGCAGGTACATGGACTAAAGGCCCAGATCCTCAAAGGAATTTAGGCACCTACTTGGAATTGGTTGCCTAAGTATTTCTGAGCCTGTGGGCCTAAGTGACTTGCCTACGGTCACACAGGAAGTGTGTGGCAGAACCCAGAATTGATCACTAATGTCAGTCCCATTCTAGTGTCTTAACCACAAGATCATCCTTCCTCAAATGATCCTTCCAAAAATGTTAAGAGGTTAGCCCACAGCAACGATAGCACTGCAGATGATCTGCTCTCAACCCTAATGGAGTTTCTGGTTGTTTTACCTTGTGTCCGCTGCACATCTCAGTACAAACTAAGCCAGGGTTGTGCTATGAACACAAGCAGAGCAGCTGCTACCAGTGTAAGAAAATTGGTTTCTACACAGTTGTATATTTAAAAACAGAAAGAATAGCTTTTTTTACACCTATTTTTGTTACGCTTGGCCTCCTGATTCTTAAATAAGCACAAGAAAGTCAGCTTGGAAGATTATACATGGAAACATTATTAATAGTAACAATGTAATGTACTTCAGCAGAGAGGAATTAGAAGATGTGCAGTTACAAATGATCTTTCCCTTCTTTTATCAGACACAGGAAGCAGGAGGTTTCCATCTCAATGATGGAGAGGCAATACGCTGCTGCTGCACAGGCTGTAGGGGATCAGCAAAAGAAATGGAGGGACAGCATTATACAAACCACTCATTCCATTCAGAGTGCAAATTTGTCCTCTGCAGCAACAGCAGGAAGCAGACTGTAATGCATAAAGCTACAGAGCAGATTGCTTCTGATTGGGTGGTTGAGATGAGGTTGACTTGCCGAGGGAGGTTTGAGCTATGTTCCCACCTAGAAGACCTGCACTTGGGAACACCGTAGTGCAGATACCAGAGTTCATCCCCCCCTTCTCCCCCCCCAGTTTGTAGCAAGGAGAAGACTGCCAAATGCTAATTCAGCTATTGGATCCTATGAATTCTCTTAGTGTCCCACTTAGATCAATGGGTGCAAGGGTCTGCCTGCAAGGATCCAGTCTCCAGCAAAACTTTAGAGGAGACAGCAGCAGGTTAGTGATTACAGCATCAACTCAGTCTTTTTTATTTATATTTTTTGGTGTTATGGAGGCATGCTTTACTTTGAAGGCAAGTTCTTCCTCATTCACAGCTGTCCAAAAAGGTAGGGGAGAAGGGGGTGGGGTGGGGTAGAAAAATCAGGAAAACGAAATCACCACAACCAAGAGTTGTTATTAGTGTAACACCCAAGAGTTCCCATGAAAGCATGTTCCCCATGTCTCCTCCATGAGCTAACAAAAATGATTCATTTCAAGTACAATTGAGTCATAAAGAAATCACAAAGTTCCCAAATTTAAAACAAACGTAAAATCAGATGTTCAGATACAGCCAGTCACCACAATCATGAGTCATCCGTTGCATAAAAAGTGTTTGGGGTCCCGCTTTCATGAAACGCTAGCCATCATCTATAGTTTAACAGTTCACCACTCAATAGTTCCATCCCCTCTCAAAAAAAGAAAAGAAAACACTCACAAGAGTACAGAGAAGCTCACTAATCTACCATTCCTGCACTACCTGTTTTGAAAGTGGAATCTAGGCTGCAAGACCACCTCAGACCTCAGAGTATAAAGGAGAGCAACCTAGGCAACAGCAAGATAAACTGTTATGCTTTCATATCCCCACCACACATTTAAAAATTATGACATAATTGTTGAGAGAAATCTCATTGTGGGTCACTCCTCTCAGAGTTAAAAATTCCTGAACAGAAAATTTCCAGTTAGGTAAGCTATATAGATCAAATAGTGATGAGAGTTTTTGAGGAACCTAAACACCATTTTATAGCTGAAATATGTTTTGATGCAATCATTAAAAGAGCACTATACCTTTCTTACCTACAGGATTTCTTAGCAGTTTTTCATTTGGTTTCTCTTGACAGAGCATTGCTCTTCCATGTTAGAAAACAAAACTAATATAACCAGGGTAAGTAGCATGGGGATACAATCAAATTGCAGGAATACTGATTTTAAGTCAGCAGCAAACCACAACCCAGAAGCCCTCTACTTTCCTGAAAGGAGAACACAACCTCTTTCTGGAGCTGAGAGAGAAACTACATTGGTGTTGTGTGGGTGGAGCCTGAAAGAGAACTCTAGGCAACCCTATCTTTAGAGAAAAACATCTGTTGATTTCCCAGCATTTGATGCATCATTACAGGCATTGCTCTGCTCACAACACACCTGAGTGCACCTACTCCTGAGGATAAAGTATAAAAGACCAGTTTGAAAAAGTATGGGAGTGTCACAAGTAGCTCTGAGGTGAATGTTTAATGTAAGGGTAGCTTAATGTATTTGAGTATTTCTTGGAAAATCCTTACATTTCCTTTGGAGCAAAAGGAGGCTGGGCCTTAAATGTTTAGATGCATGTGAATTTTTACAGTAAGATATTTAGGCCCCAATCCTAGTATTTATGAGCATTGTTGACTTTACACAGGCAATCCCACTGAACTCAGGGCTCATTCTGTACCAGGTCTGTAATTATGGAACCCTCTACCATTGGAGAGCAGTCTGAAATCATGGAACAACTCCTGTGTTTAAAGTTAAACACATGCATAAGTTTGCAGGATCAAGGCCCTAGTTTGTAAACCTCAACTCTGCAGATAAACAGTTTGCTGTCTTGCAAAGTCATGAAGCAGGTGGGCTTCCCATTCCTCTCTCTCCACTTCCCCTCCCCCACATAAGTTTAATATGCCCATCATTGCAGTAGAAAGGTACCAAAAGCAATGAATTAGCAAGAAAGAAATAGTTATCACTGGCAAATGATGAACCATTTTTCTTCCTTCTTGGCTACTTGTTAATCATTAAGAGGTGTCTTGTAATGTGTTGTCAAGGAAGTGAGACACAAACCCAGCCTGATTTCCACAGCTTCACAGCCATAGCCCTTCTACTCCAGAAGCCCTGTCTCTGACTCCTAAGATTTTTCACTGGGCTCCATCAACTCTGCTGTTCTTGTTGCTCGGAGTATTTGCAGGGTGGTGCGGAAGAACAGCTGTTCCCTGACACATACAGGTTCTCTACCAATGAGGATTTTGAAGATAGACACCAGCACTACATATAGGCTGTCCAAACCTTTTTTTGTTTGCCATACAAACTACACTTTGCCTTTCCCGAGCATATGACCTAGCATGGGAGAGTTCTATCTGTACTTTGCATCTCACTGTGTCCTCTGGACTTGACTTTCTTTTTGGCTAAAATGAGTAAACAAGCATTATCAGTTTGTCACTGGATCAAAAGCAGCAGCCGCCAAGAACCTGCAAACGAGAGGAAATAGATTGCCTGTAGAACACGATAACTAGTAATGTCTCAATCTTGTATCTGAAATGTCATCTTTAAACATGCATGGGAGCATTATTCTCAACTGGTATTTTCTTGCAAAGCTAAGAATTCTTGCAGGGTTTGTTTACATTTGGGGCAGGCTGAGGTGAGGCAGAACAGGGTAGTCAGGAAACAGATAAAGATCCATTCATTTCAAAGTCACCTTTTCAAATCGGTTATGTTTCTCTGTATGCAAAGGGAAAGCATTCTGACCGGAAGACTTAATTCAGACAAAGTATTTGTTTGCCTTTTGTGTATGGAGAAACAGAACAGATTTATAAAGATTAAAATTTGTGATTTGTAAATATTTCTTGTAACCGTCAGCACTAAATTGAAGGACAAAAAGGATTCTCTCTCTCTATTCAGGAGAGTTCACAGAGACTTAAAGTTGCGATATACAGTCCTAAAGTACATAGCATCATCCCAAATGTATACTGCCGAAGTTCAGCAATTGCTGTGAAAGGAGTCTTAGTCCAGTTTCCAATAACTTAAGTGTGCGCTTCACAAACATACCACTGCTATTGGCATTCTTGTTACCAGTTGTAGAGAGTGAAAAGGACTGAAAGAATGCAAATAATGAAATACTCATCCACTCATTTGGGGTGGTGAATTATTTTAGATGAAATATATGGGCCTAGAGTAGGGTGACCAGATAGGAAGTATGAAAAATCAGGACAGAGTGTGAGGGATAATAGGCACCTATACAAGAAAAATCCCCAAATATCGGGACTGTCCCTATAAAAATCAGGACATCTGGTCACCCTAGCTTAGAGTCTCAAAAATGTTAACATGACCTTATCACTGTCCATTAAACATTAAAACAGTTTTAAACAAGTTTCTGGGTTTGGTATACAGAGACCTCAGGTCGCTTATTACCATGGCAAACACATGATTAAAAATCTTGTTAACCTTTTATTAAAAATACAAGAGAAGGAGAAACAGTTAAGCATTTGAAATGTAAAGTATTAAGTAAAGGTTTCATTTTAACAACATTCCTTTTTCCCTTTAGCTGTTAGGAGTCTTTATAAGGGGAAAAAAGCCCCTATTTGACAGTCTTTTAGATAGTATTAAAGGTAATAACTATACTCTCTTTGGGGAAAAGAAAAAAAATGTTAGCTGAGAGGAGCTGGAGCTGCTATTGTTCAAGACAAAAGGGAAGAGGAAAGAATATCTGTCACGGACTCACAGATCGTGCCCACTCTTGGTCCCGTGCGGTCCGTGGGGGGTGCCCCTTTCAGTGAGACAGACCTTCTTGGGGGTCCATCTCTCTCGGGGCCAGGCCTCTCCACCTCCCGGAGCCGCACCTCTCTGAGCCTTAGCATGTCTGTCTCTCGCCGTGGGCCCCCTCAGGGAGTCCACTCGCTTTGGACCCCTGGGGCCTCCACCCCCCCCGAAGGGGTTGATGCAACCCTGGTCTCTAGACCGGAGTGACTCTCAGCCAGCGTAAAACAGGAGGGTTTATTGAGCGACTGAACACAGCACAGGAAACCCTCTGACCCTCAGGCCTGGCCTCCCTCAGCACAGCACATCCCAGTCTCCCCTGCATCCAGGTGGGCTCTGCCTGCTCCCCCTCTCCAGCCCAGAGCCCCCCTGCTTCCCAGCTGGGCATCTGATATCACCGGCCCCAGGGCCCGCCTCTGTCCATTGTCTTCTTTCCAGGTAAACAGGGTCCTCTGGGCCTCCTCTCCTCTCCACCCCCCCTCTGGCTGGAACCGGCTGGTTAGGTCATGGGGACCTCTCTTCGCAGCCCATTGTCCTCCCACTGGCCAGAACTGGCTGCGACTCCTGAGCTGGGTCTCCGGTGAGGGTCGTCAGGTCACCAGTCGCCGGGGCGTCCCTCCTCCAGGGCATCAGCTGGGGTCCCAAGTTCCCTCTCCGGTCCTCTGCAACAACAAACTCCCTCTCCCCTCACCTCGTTAAACCAGTAACACCCAGGGGCACTGAGTCCCACTCCCACTGCGTGCAAACCATTCGAAAACAACGAAAAGATAAGAAAATCCCCCACTTCATCACAATTGCAAAGATGAAAAATGCAGCTTCTGTCTTTGCTGCTGACTTATATGCTAGAAAAGACACGGGTACTGCACATGGTCTTATCAGCCACTCAGACCTAGAAAACTTGTACCAGCGTCAGGCTAATTAGGGCATTGCTTTTTGGTCACAGGCTAACAGCAGTGTTGCAAAATATGCAGTCTAGGCCAGCTAAGCCAAAGTCGCCTTAGACCGAAGGCAAAAGGAAAGGATAGAAAAGAGAAAAAAAATAAGGTGGGGAAGAAAAAGGATACACAGGGGAAAGAGATGGCGACGAGGTCTCACATCCCAGGTGGGTTTGAAACTTAGCCAGAGATGGTGATATCATCTGGGTCCCCATCTTTGGCCTGGTCATCTCACAGGCTCAGGACAGTGAAGCGCAGTGGTATCATAGTAGATCCTAGGGTCCCAGGAAGTGGTAGGGGTGGCAGCCATGATGGTGATGTTCACTCCTTCCTGTTCTTTCATCTTTCAGTCAGCCAGCATCTGCGTCCACCACATTTTCTTCCCAAAGTCTGTTGGTGGTTTTTTTTTTTTTTGAGGACCCAAACAGGGAAGTGATAAGTGGAATAGCTCATCCCCTCGTCATTTTGTCCATCAACTAGGATGAATTTCCAATACCAATTTTGATCCATTGATTTCCAGTCCCATACTTGTTCTGTTTTCTGGGCACGATTCTAACACAGTCTTTGAGGCCTTTTTGTTTAGGCAATTCAGTCCGTCTCTCTTTTGCACCTCCTCATCACGAGTTATTGTTACAGGTTAGTGACATTTTAACAACTTTTATCCACTCTCTGAGTTAGACTAAGAGTCAGGGTAGGCCTACTAGGCCCCAGGTACAGAGGATTCCTCCGTGTCAACTTGAGGTATACTCAAAACTTCAATTTCATCTTGAAATTGAATATGGTCTTGTTTAAGACTATTCTTCTATTGGTGGCCTCAGGTCTATTTCTCACTACACTAAGTGGTGCTAGTGCACAGAGGGAGAGAGAAAGGGGGGTGGGGTTTGTGGTCAGACTTCTTGCTTTGTGCTGCAGTAAAATAGGAAGCAGGCGAAGCAACGTTCTTCATTCTTAACACTGCAACATTAATGGACATGAAATACTACAGCCTAGATTGTGTTCTAGGAAGGGGAAATTCACCCCCAAAGCAGAGAGCCAGCATAAGGCTATGAATTAATTTAGGCTGGAAATTAGAAGGTCTCTACCAGGAGTGAGGTTCTAATAGGGCAAACAACCTAACTAATTTTAAAATAGCACTTGATAAATTTACAAATGGGATTATACGATGGAGTTGCCTGCAAGAGCAGCGGACTGGACTTGATGACCCAGAAGGTCCCATCCAGTCCTATGTTCCTGTGTACAAATAACAGGCTTAAGTGATGCATAGGACTTGTGCTGTGCCTCTGCACAGGGGGCATTTCACCCAGTGAGCAGTTTTTTGGATCAGAGTGGGTTAAAGGCTATTGAACCGTACAACAGAATTTAAACATGGAAGATTTCTTAAAACATGGTTAATATACTCTCCCTTTAAAGAAGACCAGGGAAAAAAATCTGAATGAATGGGTGGATGTTGGGCTAAATTCAATGTAAGGCCTATTCTGGCACTGGCACAAGAGTCCCAGTGGTGGAAAATCAGTCAGGGGCTCAAGCTGCAATATTGGAAAGTGACCATGAACTCCTCTATGTGGGGAGGGAGGTGTTGACCATTGACCCCTAAGGCGATATTGGAGAGTCTGTGGTTTGGGGGAAGCTAGAATGCTAAGCAAACATATCGACATAATAATGGAAGTTACTGAAGCAGTAAAAGCAAATAGAAGAATCAAAATATATGCATTAAAAATAATGCTTAAGCCCTACAGCCAAGTCTAAGTGTGAAGGGCTTAGAGTAAGGCCTGGTAAAAGTTGGCAGTTGGTATAAGCTAGCATGAGTGTTAGGTGCTTGGCCAAAAGTTATGAAGTACTTGACCTAAGGTTATAAAATTTACCAATACATAACTTGTGATCGTTAAGTAGTGCATTGTGATAAATAGGTAAACCACAAACATTATCAAATATGGTCCTGGACATGTGTGGGTGGAATAGGAAAAGGTGTGGTTATCCACCCTATTGTTAGGACACTCAGGGATGACCTGGGACATCCTGATAGGAAGCCTGGCCCAACCCCATCTTTGTTTCTAATGGTCTCCATCACACGGCAAGTATGAACAAGGCAGGAAACCACTTTATTGTGCCCATTTTATTTGTATTCAATTATATTTGTCTGTGACATGTTCCCCTGGGGTTATCTGGACTGGTGATCTGCTAGGTAACTCCAATCCTCAACTCTGGGAGCCAGCCTTACCCTGCTCTGCTGTGAGAACCTCCACTTCTGGGCTGTTCATGCACAGCCTCTAGCATGTAAGCTGCTTGGATTGTGCAACCAAATTACACTAGCCAATATCTCCGATCCCAGACACAACCCTAGGAACCTCCATCTTGCAGTGTCCAGTTATGCCCGCTGGACACTGCAAGCTTATACGAGTTCCTCAATTTAACAAAGACATTGATATGGACCAGGCTTGTTATCCCAAGGGGAGTCTGACATGCTTCAAACCAAAAGCACTGCTTCAGGTAGAACAAACAAATTTATTAGCTACAAAAGATAGATTTTTAAGCGATTATAAGTCAAAGCACAACAAGTCGGATTTGGTCAAATGAAATAAAAGCAAAACACATTCTAGGCTAATCTTAACACTTTTAGTGCTCTTACAAACTTAGATGCTTCTCACTAGAGGCTGGCTGGTTGCCCTTCAACCAGGCTCTCCCCTTTACTCAGCGCTTCAGTCGCTTGGTGGTGGTGTCTGTAGATGGAGGTGGGAGAGAAAGGAAGAGCATGGCAAACATCTCTCCCTTTTATCATGTTCTTTCTTCCCTCTTGGCTTTGCTCCCCCCTTCAAGGTCAGGTGAGCATTACCTCATCGTAGTCCCAAACTGGCCAAGGGAAGGGGGGTGACTCACTCAAGAGTCCAACAGATCCTTTGTTGCTGCCTAGGCCGGTGTCCTTTGTTCCTGTGAGGCTGGGCTGGGTTTGTCCCATTAATGCCCGGATGACGGGTGAACTGCCTCTCTGTTCCTGGAGAGTTTTGCCTGGGCTTGTTTTAAGCCATGAGGGCACATTTTCAGCCTCATACTATATACACATGAAATTACAACCTACAACATAACATTACTATAACAACAATGCTCAGTGCATCCTGAACCTTCCAAAGACACCTGACATGACAAACTTTACATTGGATACCACGCAATCATGTTATAAGGATGAACATAGGGGTACAGGGTGTTCCCCCGAGATACAGAGTCAGTCTGTAACAACAAAATCTCAAAGTTTGTGTGTGTTAGGGTTACCATATTTAAAAAATAAAAAAAGAGGACACTCCACGGGGCCCTGGCCCCGCCCCTTTCCCAGCCCGGCCCCGCCCCAACTCCGCCCCTTCCCCGCCCCTTCCCCAAAGTCCCCGCCCTAACTCCCCCTCCTCCCTCCCAGCCACGCGAAAAGGGCTTCCCCAGCGCAGCTGGAGCCCAGGGAGGGGAAGCGCCCAGCCGGGGGCGCAGGGTCTGGAGGCTGCCCGGCAAACCGTGAAGCCGGTAGCGCTCGGGCTTCGGGCAGCCCCCATGCTTCTGGACTCTGCGCCCCCAGCCGGGCACTTCCCCTCCCGGGCTCTGGCTGCTGTGCTCCTCCCGACTCTTCGGCTCTGTTTAAGAGCCGAGCTGCCCGAGCGCTACCGGCTTCGGGCAGCCCCCTTGCCTCCGGGCCCTGCGCCGCCGGAGCAGAGCAGCTGGAGCCCGGGAGGGGAAGTGCCCGGCCAGCGGCTGGAGTCCGGAGGCAAGGGGGCTGCCCGAAGCCGGAGCACTCGGGCAGTTCGGCTCTTAAACAGAGCCGAAGAGTCAGGGGAGGAGCACAGCAGCCGCGGGAGGGGAACTGCCCGGACAGTATTTTCCCGGACATGTTCGGCTTTTTGGCAATTCCCCCCGGACGGGGGTTTGATTACCAAAAAGCCGGACATGTCTGGGAAAAACCGGACGTATGGTAACCCTAGTGTGTGTGCTTACCAAATTTATCTTCATAATTAACTCTAAGTAGTGGCCTGAAAAATAACCTGTTATTTGGGACAGGTTGTAGCCAAAGGAATAATTTTATGAATGAAACAATTGATTAGGCTACAGAGGACAGCAAAAGTGGACAGACAGTGCCATCCCAAAAGTGTCGCTACTAAAAGCGATGTGGCATTTATTAATGCTAGCAGCACTAGATTGGCATGGCATTGATCATGGAGACATTCTTCCCAAGTCTGAGGAGTAAAGCTGCGAGTCTTTCACAGAGGTCACCGATTCCATGACTTTCCGGGACTTATGCAATGGTCGGTGTGGCTGACCCCAGGGATGCTTGAGCAGGTGAGGTGGCTCTGGGGCCCGCCACACCAGCCACTGCTCAGGCCCCCCTGCACCCTGGAGCTGCAGCAGTGCCCCCCACCCTCCCAGAGCCACAGCAATGGGAGTCCCCCCACCCCCAAGCAGTCAGGGATATTTATATAGTACAAGTCATGGACAGGTTATGTGCCGTGACTTTTTGTTTATTGCCTGTGACCTGTCCATGACTTTTCCTAAAAATACTTGTGACTAAATCGTAGCCTTACTGATGGGCCATTTCAATATTAAACCTCTAAAGTTTGCCAAGTATTTTTGGCACCTTGCAAATCAAATTGTCATAAGTCAGTCAGCTTTTGATAAGGAAATTGAGAGAAAACTGACACAGGAAATGTATGGTGACAGTCTGTAAAAGATGTACATTTCCAGTCTGATACAGAAGGAATCTGGCATGGCAGTAAATGTTAAGCAATGACTGATATTTAAAACACACTTAAAAAAACAAAACAAAACCCACCTTTAAATAATATTGATCTAGTTCAGTGGTTCTCAAACTTTTGTACTGGTGACCCCTTTCACATAGCAAACCTCTGAGTGCAACCCCCCCCCCATAAATTAAAAACACTTTAAAATATATTTAACACCATTATAAATGATGGAGGCAAAGTGGGGTTTGCGGTGGAGGCTGACAGCTCATGATCCCCCATGTAATAACCTCGCGACCCCGTGAGGGGTCCTGACCCCCAGTTTGAGAACTCCTGATGTAGTCTGACTACCTCCCATAATACACACTCAGCCAGCAAGACCATTTCCAGTAGAAGGATTCCCAAGATAATGGAAGGACTTGTTGGCTGCAGGTTTTTGGAGTGACCATCTCTTAGACCAGTTGTTCAATTACCAAGCTAATGAGCCTGGTATGCCCAATCACAACCCCATTAGTCAGGGTGTTTTGGAATAGATCCCTGGAGGCCTTCTAGGCTGCTACGGTAGCCATGAAAGAACAGCTCAGCAACCATTCTTCGCCATATAAGGCAATCCCCTACTTGTTCTGTTTCCATCATCCCACCACATGGGGGAGGAATTGGACTTGTGGGAGGCCACTTCAATAATAACCTCTACTAAACACTATACTGTTTCCTTCTGCTCTGTAGTCTGATGCTTCATTTCCTTAAAATCTCTCTTTTCTGGGTGGTAACAGATAATTTGGATCTTCCCATGCTCCTAGTTAGGTCCTTTGAGGCTTAGGACCTTTAATAGGCACAGCAATGTAAATGACTCAGAAGGTCAGATAGGAATTAAGGGCCCTTTGTACATTTATGCCAAATTTTCCTATGTAGGGCACTGGAAATGCCGTGACTTGGTACTTGAAAATGTTCTATCTTGTTCTTCTTTCTTCTAAGAGATCTTAGCTCCAGGAGCAATTTATGTGGCTGCTGCCTAAGGAAAACCCCTTTCAGGTATGTGTGTGGGCAGGAAAGCACAGAAAAGAAGAGGAACCCATTCAAAATTTGCATATGTTTCACCTGAAAGATTTTGAGCATATTGGTACTTGGAACAGTGACTGCCCATCTGCTGTACAGATGCAATTCCCATCGAACACTTCGTTAGTGACCTCTGCAGAGCCAGCATGCCATGGAGTGAGTTATCCTCATCTCCCACCTCTGAGTCTATGCAAGCCAGCCTGGAGCCCTGGGATCTGGCCCCCATTCAACTCTCAGAAGTGAAGTATTTGGGCTTAATGGGTTACAATATATTAATAAGAATTGACAATGATGGGTGATGAAATGCCTCACCTTCTCTAAATAGCTGACAAACACGTATATTCTGGAATAATGTGAGAAGCAAAACATCCAAATACAGACAAAACATGAAGCAAGGAAGAGACCACTTATATAACCATGAGTGCTATAGTGCTGTTCAAGAGTCCATTGATAGCAGCTAAGATAGGAGAGTGACTCAGACTTACATGCCAGGGGCTGTGCATGAACAGCCCAGGAGTTGGGGTTCTCACAGCAGAGCAGGGTAAGGCTGGCTCCCAGAGTTGAAGATTGGAGTGACCTAGCAGATCACTGTTCCAGTTAACACCATGGGAATGTGTCACAAATAAATATAATTGAAATAAGTATACAAATAAAATAGGTACAATAAAGTGGTTTCCTGCCTTGTTCATACTTACCGTGTGATGGAGACCATTAGAAACAAAGATGGGTCTGGGCCAGGCTTCCTATCCAGATGTCTCAGGTCATCCCTGAGTGTCCCAACAATAGGGTGGATAACCACACCTTTTCCTATTCCACCCACACATGTCCAGGACCATATTTGATAATGTTTGTTTGTGGTTTACCTATTTATCACATAATGCATTACTGAACTATCACAAGTTATGTATTGGTAAATGTTATAACCTTAGGTCAAGTACGTATCACTTCATAACCTTTTGGCCAAGCACTTAACACTCTAGCTAGCTTATACCAACTGTCAACTTTTACCAGGCCTGACTCTAAGCCCTTCACACTTAATGCTGAAGCCCTACAGGCAAGTCTATTTTTAATACATATATTCTGATTCTTCTATTTGCTTTTACAGCTTCAGTAACTTCCATTATGATGTCGATATGTATGCTTAGCATTCTAGCTTACGCCAAACCAAAGACTCTCCAATATCACCTTAAGAGTCAATGGTCAACACCTCCCTCCCCACATAGAGGAGTTCATGGTCACTTTCCAATATTGCAGCTTGAGCCCCTCACTGATTTTCCACCACTAATTCCATATACAGTGGGAACTGGGAGTTGCAGTAGGGAAGAAAGGAAGAGACACACAAAGCTGAGAAGAGGGAGAAAACTGAGAAAGGGAAATGGGTAAAGAAATCGAAGTGCAGAAATACTTGTGCTCCTGTAGGAGAGTGTATAATTCCACAATATGATGCTGAATAGGATGATAAATGTAGTGAACAAATAACCAAAGATTTAGCTACCAGATGAACTAACTGAAGGGTATTCTATCCTTGCTCTTTGTGCCACTGTCCCATTGACATCGTGGGAGGTCTGGTGTGGATTAACAGGAGTATGGAGAATCCTGCCTTTATAACCTGGCCCATGGGCCATTATTGATCATAGAATTTTGCCCTCTCTACAGAATGAGTTCGATGCTCTGATCTAATGGTTGGCTGATGAATTAAATGGGCCAGTTCCAACTGAAGTTTAGGACTGTCTATATTAAATAAAGCAAAGGCTGGATCCTGGGAGATACAGCTCTCCACACTAGGCATACTAGTGAGAAGGGATGGTGAAAGTGAATACCAATCAGTGGTGGAAAATGTTAGGTGAAGAGAATTAAAGTGGGAGAAGTAAAGAGTTATCATAATTTGTATAATCATAGCACCTAGGAGTCCCAATTATGGATCAGGACTACGTCTTGCTAGGCACGGTACTGTACAAAACACCCAGTCCCTGCCCTAAAGAGTTTGCTGTGCAGGTATTCTGATTTGACCTCTGCTGAGCCCACCAGACTGTTTTTATGCAGCAGGACAAAAAGTTCAGGAACGGACAAGAACAAAAGGGACGCTGGCTGGGTTAGAGGACCTCTCCCTTTCCAGAGGGGAGGGAGTTGTTGGAGAGCTGTTCAAGCTAACACAGGCACCCACTGGGCATCTCTCAAAAAGTTAGGGCTGTTTAAGTTGTCACCACAGGGCAGTAAGCCTCCCAGTAAATCAGACATGAGGGCAGATAGTTTTAAAATCCTTTGTCTCTAAATACTTTGTTAAAATTCAACAGTATTCTGGTGTAAGAAGGCTGTCTGGTCACTATATTTAGCATTGGTCACAGACTCCTGAATATATGGGCTCCGGGTGCCAAATCCAGTAGAACCTGCTGAGTAAACACAGTTGATAATGCAGGGTGCTGGATGCCAGGGGCCAGTCGCAGAGTAGGAGAGTCGTGGAATTCCCGCCCAGGAGAGATAAAGGCAGTAGGCTTGACACAGACCTGAGGGGGGTATGCTCAGGGCCGGCTCCAGGCACCAGCTTGGGGCGGCCACTCCGGAGAGGGGCGGCAGGTCCAGCTATTTGGCAGCAATTCGGCGGACGGTCCCTCACTCCCGCTCGGAGCGAAGGACCTTCCGCCGAATTGCCGCCGCAGATCGCGATTTTTTTTTTTGGCTGCTTGGGGCGGCCAAAACCCTGGAGCCGGCCCTGGGTATGCTCAAACCAAGAAGGGGACAGAAGGGTAGCTAGCCTTGCAATTGTGTGACCCGTGGATCATTGTACCAGACCTAGGTAAGTATAACTGTTCCAGGACATCAACATTTTTACATCTGAGTTACAGCAGGGCAGCCTCCGTTACGAAACTGCCTGGGCAATATGGCTGGTGGGGAATGTGTCTGGTGTGTGCCCCTACCACCTTTGATGGGATCCCATCACACTTCACAAATTATGCTGAGCTGAGCCAGATCGCTATTTGAACACTAAATGGGGACGGAGCAGGCAGCAGTCTTGTGTTAGGCCAGTGATTTCCCAACTTTTAAAAGCTGAGCCCTGCCCCATGAAAAAAGAAATCCTGCAACATGTTATCAAAGGCCTATACGTCACTATATACCGCCTCTGTTTTCTACCACACCTAATCTTTTGTGCATTCCCAAGCACCAACCACACACACACACACGCACTATGAGGATCTTACCATTACTCCTCCCTCTCTTTTTTAATATGTTGTGAAGAGCAGTAAAATAGTTGAAGCTGACATTTAAAGAATCATCATTGGCATCACAGTTAGCACCCACTGAAATGAACAGGACAATACATACTTCAGAGCTATTGTGTCAGGCTCTCTGCAAACATTACTGCATCTGTGATACTCAGGGTCATAGAGACAGACTTCCTAATGTGACCCAACTGCTAGAGGCTAATGGAAAAAGAAAAAGGAAGGAAGGAAAGAAAGAATGAAAACTAAGGAGAACAACAGAGGCCTATCTGTACCCCTGGAAGTGGATAAGCGGAAAATGCTGCAGTAGGCCCCACTCCTCCACATTTGTGCACTTAGCTTTAGCCCTGTGAACAGATCAACTGATGACAGTTGGACTACTCATATTCAAATGAAGCATGTGCAAAAGAGTTTGCATGATCAGGGCGTTAATTAGTAGTAAACCAGATTCCAAGTATGTTGCTAGTGGGCACTGTGCTACTGACTGTGCGGTCTTTCAGATGAAATATAAAGAAGATTTGGGGCACTTTTGGAACAGTAATTAAAGATCCCATACCACCCTTTAGAAGAATAGGGAAATTAACTCCAGCATCCTGGCCAAATTCCAAGTTGCCTAATTACATTCTGCTTGGTAGAATTCTCCCTGTATTTTTCCATTAGGCAGCATTCTTCCATTCCTGCCTTAAACTCTTGTGTAGAGTTACTGCTGAATGGTTGCTATGTTTTACATCAAAACTGGCTGCAATTCAATGTTGAATGAAATGATCCTGGTGAATAATGATATGTATCATTTATTGAGTTCAATTTGTAAAACATTTGAGATGTTTCAAGCATGCAAAACATGATTTCCATGCAAGTCCTTTATAACAAATCTTCAAATCAGAGACTTTCATTCCTGCATGCCAGTATGGATTAGTTTTTGGGATTAGTTTTACCCACGCTGATAGAAGATGGCATATTGAAATACTGAATTCCAACGCATAGGCAAATAGTGCTTGCCTGGTCAACTCACTATTTTAACATATGAATCTTGCATCCGATTATACATACTTGACAGACACAAGCATCAGAGAAAATGTTAAACATACAATCTGTTGTGCTACAAATCCCTCAGATGTTTCTTCTCTCTCTTACCAGAAATAAGAGATTAGGAAACTTCTTTAAAGGAAGATCTTTAGAGGGAGGAAAAAAAAAAAAAAGAAGAAGAGGTGGCAGGTCCTTTCCTAGATACTATCATTTCCTAGAATATGTACTTAAAAACATAACTGCAGAGAGAAAGGGCTTGTGTTTACAAATGAAGTATTGCACAGTTGTGTATACATTTATCAGCTCCATCACTAGGTATATACAGGGAATTAGCCCAAACTCCCCCTCACCCTCATTTTTGGGCCAAATTCAGTTCTCATTTACAGCTATTCAATGCTAATTAATTCGGGTGCCTTGTAGTACCTGACTCCAAGAAGGTTTCACTCATGTAATGGAGGGCAGAACTTGGGCTTCTGGGTCTACCAATATTAAAAATGCAGAATTACATGGTGAAAAAAAAGTTATCAGTTGCATAGTCTCAAGAATGATGACCGAACTTTGCTTTGCTTGGTCCCTGACTATGAACTAAACCTCAAAGTCTTTGATTCTTTATTTTCTTATAAATGATTAGTGTCTGGCTACATTTTCTACAGTGAGCATCTTAAGAAAGTGAGCTGGTGACGCCTGCCAGGACAGCCGTAAAAGTCACAGAACAGACATTTAAAAAGGAAGAACAAGAGGGCTTGTAAAAAAGGGGAAAAAACCACAAACCAGCGTGGTCAGCCTTGACCACATGGCTTTTTACAAAGGCTGTAACACCTGTGTTGTTTGAGTACTGAGCACTCACCTTCTGAGGATTATATACAAAACAGTGTTAAAAGCTGTCCATTTATTTTTTTAAACTACAGGTGTCAAGCAAAGCTACAGCACAGGTTCTTCCCTACTCTTACATTAACATTTCACTACATGTATGGAGAAGTAACGTTGGCTAGGGTGAACATGAATGCATTTTCCATCATAGTTTCACCTGGAAGCAAAGCTGAGTGTTTTAAACTGTACCTTGAAGTCAGCAAAGGGCTCCATACATGTGGGACCATTGCATGTTAAACTCACTTACTTTTCATTTAAATTGTAACCACTTTGGGGCACGGCTCATCCTTTATGTTGTGTTATGTGTTATAGAGAGTAACCTCATGGGTCCAGTCTTCTAAATCTACTGTAATATTAATACTAGTATTCTGCGTTGTCACTGATGGAGAAAGTGAATTAACATGAAAGCAAACATTTCACTTAGGGCTCTCACTGCCTACCCTGCATTCAGGAACTGGCAGCTTCTGACTACCGGCTAAAGAGCCTCCCTTTTAATTCATTATTTTAAAGTGTGCCCTTCAGGTTATTTTGTAAGTCTCATGGTTGGCTTCAAGAGCCTTCCTAAAACAGTGTGAAGAATGACTCATCGGGAAAGTCAGACATTCCATTTCTCTCAGTGGTGCCTGTCTATTTAGTATTATTACATGCTTGGCTGGTCTTGTATTGACAGCCATACAGCAGCGTGCTGTACTACAGTTCAGTGATGTGTACAGACTCAGGCATTTTAAATTGTCAGTCAAATCAGGCTCTGAACTGAAGTCTCCCAGCAGCCGCCAGCTAATGTCAACAGTGGTACCTTTTATTTTTAAAGGCCATTATATGGATTTGCTTATCTTTATGAAAGGACAAGAAAACCACCACTGAACCCCTCTGACCAATATTAAAAATACAATAAATCACTGAAAGTGGCCCAGTGCAGATCATACATCATCTACTAATGATATGGCCTGACTCTGTGATGGCCTTTAGTTTTTTTGAGTGCTAAATTCACTTACAATGGTGGGGAAAAGAAACAGTCACAAGTGACTTAAAAATATTTCCTTGTCATATCTGCCTTTTCATAGAATCATAGAAATGCAGGGCTGGAAGGGACCTCGAGAGGTCATCTAGTCCAGCCACATGTGCTCAGCCAGGACCAAGTAAACCTAAACCTACCCTGACAGTTGCTCATCTAACCTGTTTTTAAAGGCCTCCAATGATGGGGATTCCAGAGCCTCCTTCAGAAGCTTTATTCCAATGCTTGACTGCTCTTCTAATGGGAAAGTTTTTCCTGATATTTAACCTAAATCTCCCTTGCTGCAGATTAAGCCCATTACTTCTTATCCTATCTTCAGTGGACATGGAGAACAATTGATCACCATCCTCTTTATAAGACAGGATTTTAGCATACAACAGGAATGGCAATGCTATTCTTTAGACCCAAATATTTGGTCCTGCCATGTGGGCAGGGGACTGGACTCGATGACCTCTCGAGGTCCCTTCCAGTCCTAGAATCTATGAATCTATGTCAATAACCTCCAAATAAAGATGTGTAAAATAGGACTTTAGGAAGTAGAAAGCAAGGGGAGTCTGTTTGAGATAGGAAATACCACAAAAGGCATTAAAAAAAAATTGGATAATCACATATAGGGGTCTCACTAATTTACACAAGTCTTCTGGACTAGCAACAGCGCTCTTCCCTACTGCACGTGTAGGCACATACCGACTGTTGTATTACAAAGAAGTTGGTGCACGTTTTTCTTAACCCACATATTCTGTTGAAAAGGAAATAACAAACACAAGAACAATGCTAAAGCAGTACAGTGGAGAATGTGGTGAGACATCACTATTTTCATCTATCAGATATTTCTTTAAATAGCCAGCCGCAAAACATGGCTGAGCTGAAAAGCAGCTTGGTTATTCAGCCTATTAGCTACTGCAATATAGTACACCACTTCTTTTACTTTCTAAGGCACTGGTACCATAGGTGCGGACTTGGTGGGTGCTCCGGGGCTGGAGCACCCACGGGGGGGTGTGGAAAGGTGGGTGCTGAGCACCCACTGGTAACCCACCTACCAGAACCTCCCTCCCCCCCCCCCCCCCGCCAGCAGGCCCTGCAGATTAGCATCTCCCCCTCCCTCCCAGCGCTGTTTCACAGCATCAGGATGCGCAGGGAGGGAGGGAGAGGCGCTGATCTGCGGGGCCTTGGGGGAAGGGGTGAAGTGGAGGCGGGGCTGGGCAGACCTAGGGGGGAGCACCCCCCAGCAGATTAGAAACTCAGCACCTATGACTGGAACTCAAACACCTAAGCAGGGAACAAAGTTACATAAGCTGACAACATAATAGTGGCAATAATACTTTGAGATCTATTGAAAAGCACTATGTAAATGCAAAGGGGATTAGAATGAAGGGTTAACACAGTATCACCACCATGTGTATACATGAGTCTCAGACACTCAATGGGTAAAATTTTCTAAAGTGCCTAAGTCCCTTTTTCAAAAGTGACAGCTGCTTGGCAGCTTCTCTCTCACTTCTAGTCAATGGGCTCCTAATTGTCTGCAGTGTTGTAGCCATGTTGATCCCAGTATATTAAAGACACAAGGTGGGTGAGGTAATATCTTTTCTTGGATCAACTTCTGTTGGTGAGAGAGAAGCTTTCAAGCTCTTCTTCAGGTCTCTGTGTAGCTTGAAAGCTTGTCTCGCTCACCCACAGAAGTTGGTTTAATAAAAGATATTACCTCATCCACCTTGTCTCTCTAATGGGTTCCTAAGTCATTTTTAAAAATGGGAGTGAAGCACAGTTTGAAAGTTTTACCCAGTGTTATGAATTCACCTCACACTATGGTGCAAATCAGAGAATAGGGGTTCACAGAGCTGGGAGGGGGTAAAGCCAGCAAGAAACAGAACCAGACGCCCTGAGTTCTGTGGGGCAAGTCATGTTAGCAGCAGGATCAGACTTCTACTTACAAAGGAGAAAACTTATTTAAAAAACACACGTTGCTTAGTTAACAGTGTCAAGGGAAATTATGACTATCAAAAATCTACTCATAAGTAGAATATATAAAAACATTCCTCCAATGGAAAAGTCCCTCTTTACAGTGGCTATCAAAAGAGCCACTGGCAGAGAGGGATGACCTCTCTCTCTCTTCCCCTCCCCCCGTAGCAGCTCTCCTGAGCCTGAACTAAAGCCCATTGAAGTTAATGGAAAGACTACTATTGACTTCAATGGGTTCTGGACAACGGGCTCTGCCTATTCCACTTGGGTCCAAAACCCACTCAGCTTTCTCATGCAAGTAGTCCCAAAATATTGCAAGAGTAAGGTGTGTTCTCTCTCTCAATGGAAATTTTGACACTGATTGCCACAAAGATACGAGGTTTTTCTGCAGATTCAGCTTAGTGTCAGCGTCCTTGAGAATAAGGTTGTGCAGAAATCGGAAAAAAGTAGTGGTTTCCCCACAGGAAATCTGAGATACAGGTTGTAATAAAAGCCATCATTTGCTCGAGTGAGTGGGCTAAAAATAGCAGTGTGGCTGTGGCAGCATGGGCAGCGATCAGGCTAGTAGTCACCCAGCTACATACACGGGGGTCAGGCAGGATTGCATGCAGGTGGCTAGATCCAGCTGCAACCAGTGGCCAGGACAGCACCGGCATGCTAGCTGAAGCAGAGCTAGTGCATGTCTGTCCACATGCACTCCAGCAGCTGTGAAGCCACACCCTTGAAGTGAATCTGTTCTGGAGCGCTGGGAAAAGACAACTATAGTTGAAATACACCCACATTTTTGAGGGGGACTGTGCATGGCACTGCAGAAGTGGAATCCAAGCTGGCCGCAGTTGGACACTGAATGCACAGAGACTACTCAACACATCTGAGCCCCAAGTCCTGCTTATGGGCCTGTTTACACGATGGTGTAAGTCAGGAGTAATGCTACTGATATTACACTGGAGTAAAATTGCTGTGAAAACAGAATCAAGCCTTTGGAGGGGGCTTTAAGTGGTGCAGACCTAGCACATTTCTGCCCACTTGCGCTGGGGAAGCACCTTCTCAGTTGCTGTGTGCCCTAAGACAGAGGCTCTCAACCTTTCCAGACTACTGTACCCCTTTCAGGAGTCTGATTTGTCTTGTGTACCCCAAGTTTCACCTCACTTAAAAACTATTTGCTTATAAAATCAGACAAAAATATAGGAGTAAAAATAAAGCACATTACTGAGAAATTGCTTTGTCCCATTTTTACCATATAATTATAAAAAAAAAAAAATCAATTGGAATATAAACATTGTACTTACATTTCAGTGTATAGTATATAGAGCAGTATGAACAAGTCATTGTATGAAATTTTAGTCTGTACTGACTTCACTAGTGCTTTTTCTGTAGCCTGTTGTAAAACTAGGCAAATATCTAGATGAGTTCATATACCCCTGGAAGACCTTTGTGTACCCCCAGGGGTATGCAGACCCCTGGTTGAGAACCACTGCCCTAAGAGATGCACACTGTAAGCAGAATTACTATCCGCACATTGTAGTAGCACTGAAACTATTCAGGACTTTCACCATAAACAAAATCACTCTCCGTTCACCAGTGCATTCCATTGTTAGCCACGATGCCACTTATTATGCTGAGGGCTGTCTGTCTTTCAGTGGTTTTGATTCAGGTAATCATTATCCTTTAGGAAGCTGGCTCATACACAAAGTACACATGAAGGGCCAAACTCTGCTGTCAGTTATGCTACTAATTTCAGTAGGAGTTATGTGGGGCATAAACACACCTGATGATTTAGCCCAGTTCCAGAAAGTTATATTACCAATGCTTATTGAGACTGATAGAATGACTCTCAGTCTTAAACCCCTACAGCAATATGTGCAAATTGCGAGTTTGCAAATATGGAATACAATTTATGAAGCTAATTTACCCTATTACTTGAAAGAGATGGTTCTCTCCACTCTAATCAAGTATACCTGAGCCTTGTATCAGCTGTCTAGACTGTCATTCCTTTGATTTATGTATGTGTTTTTTCTCTTATTTGATTAATTTGTTTTACATCAATTTTTGAAAACCAATTTATTTTTAAAAAAAAAACTGCTGAGGCTTCCCATCTAGCGTTTGCACTATAAGACAGACCGTATAAACAACAACATTTCAGTAGGGCAACTATTCGAGGGAGTGACAAATCTCATCTGTCTGACAACATTAGAAATTAGTTCCCATTAGAAGAGGGCAAATAGCAAGGTGATGGTGGGTGGAAGCATTTAGACACATTTTTGACAAATCCTGACATTCCTTTTAATTTGAATGGATTCGAACCTGGTTTTGTCTGAGATTTCCAATCAAATTGTGCAGGCTGTGGAGGTTTGGATTAGAACTACGCAAAGCAATTAAGGTAAGGATGGGCTTTTTGATAAAAAGTTTTGCTCGAAGATAGTCATCTTTTCAGGCAGCTTGATGCCCTGGCCAATAACTTATTCCTGCAAGGTGGGGAGTACTCTGCTCGGAATCAGAAATATACTGAGACACACACAAAGATGGGTCTTATTCAAACCAATATAAGACCAGGCCACTGCCTCAATTTCCCACTCCTTTCACCACAACTGGTGCTTTGTAATTATTCTCCCCTTATGGGGTCTGGTTTAACAGTTCAGCTGAAACCTAGAAATCTATACCTTATTCTCCAGCTTGTTTACTCATTCATCCCTAGATAAGATACTGGTGTAGTAAATGCATTTTCTAAATATGGATCTAAGAAAATTAATATATAAAAATAATCCTCAAGGAATAATTGGAGTAGGAGAGGCATGGAAAACAGCAGGATATTTTCCCCCCCAGAGTCTTTTCCAATGGGACTGGAATCAGCACCAGTATGATAAAAATGTAAAACATACATAAAATTACAACTCTTATATAGACTGCAGAGACCAGCAGGGTCATTTTACTTACTGTAGGTTTATTCAGAAATTATATATAGTCAGAATGATTGTTTTTGCATTAAAAAAGTGTATACATAGGTTTAACCCAAAATAAGGCATTTTAGTCTGAGGAAAACAAAAATAAAAGGCATGTCTCCATGAACACGCAGTGTGTGCATGTCTCCTCGACAACAAGCTATAGCTGCTCTAAGAACAAAATGGCTTCAGTATCTGAACACCAGGCAGATACCACAAAAATTTAAAGATACAATACACTATGACCTGGCCTCTGTTCCAGGTCTTGTACAGGTTATACTTGTAAATCTGCATATTGCAAGAACCTAGATAATAGATTTTAAGGTGTGATGGGGGCCATACTATGATCTATGCATAACACAGACCATAGAATTTCACTTAGTGATTTCTACAACAAGCCTGTAAATTCTGGTTGAGCTAGAGCAGGGGTAGGCAACCTATGGCACGCGTGCCGAAGGCGGCACACAAACTGATTTTCAGTGGCACTCACACTGCCTGGGCTCTGGCCACCGGTCCGGGGGGCTCTCCATTTTAATTTAAATTTTAAATGAAGCTTCTTAAACATTTTAAAAACCTTATTTACTTTACATACAACAATAGTTTAGTTATATATTATAGACTTATAGAAAGAGACCTTCTAAAAACATTAAAATGTATTACTGGCAGGCAAAACCTTAAATTAGAGTGAATAAATGAAGACTCGGCACACCACTTCTGAAAGGTTGCCGACCCCTGAGCTAGAGTATCTTTTTAAAAGACATCCAAACTTGATTTAAAGACTTCAAGTGACAAAGAACGCACCACAATCCTAAATAAGACATTCCAGTGGTTAATTTCCTTAACTTAAAATGTTGTACCTTATTTGCTGTGTGGAACCACAGGCAGGCCTGAATTCAACACTACTCTGGTATCATTCATACATGTCCAGTTTCCCCACAAAACTGAACAAAGTTTGAATCTGGCTTCTGAAGGATATATATCCATTGTATTAAGATGTCACTCCACAGCATACATGACTGTGCTGCAATTGTGCTATTGAGGTAACTGAATACTGTTACCTTGGGCATCGGCCTTGTTTCTCACTCAAACATACTAACCATACCATTGAATTTAATGGAACTATTCATGTAAGTACTGCCTAACATGAGCGGATTGCAGAATCCGGCTCATCACATGAGAATTTTAAGTCTCACAGTCTCATGCTTTTTTGGTGGCAGGACAGATAGATAATACCAAATACAAATTCAAGTGCTCACACATGTATGTTTTCACTTCGCTTTGAGGAAAACAATGCAGGAGATCGCCAATTTGATACGAGATAAAGCCGCCTCCACCACATTTCCTGTTCATAAGTGTGCAAGGAACAGATGTTAAGTCTTCAGGTACATACTCAAATTGCAAGGCCAAAGCAGAACAGCACATCAACGTCTGCCAACGTTTTAAAACCAAATTTTGTTTGAGATAAAGGGGGAGGTCTTGCTACAAAACAGCAATATATGAACAGGTACGTCTTTTCTTCCTAATCTCTTGTTTCTGGGTGTATTGTACAGAAAAAGTGTTTCAATGGATTACATATCCCCCGAGTATGTTGCTTAGAGACTCAAAGGCTGAATATTAATAATAATGAGTCATCATCATAAACCTTAGTTAATCTCCAGCTAAGTGGGCCAAAGTGCATGAAGATTTGTTAAAGAAGAAGAAACACTGGCATCATTTTTAGACTTAAAATTTTTGCCTGCATAGGGGGATCTGATTTTACTGTGTGCTTTTTCCCTTATAAACTTCATACTTGAGATCTTAAAAAGCAATTAGCCACGCTCTAATTAACTGCAGGTTAAGGACTTCTTTCCAGGGAATCAATCCTGTCTTTAAAGTTCACAGCCGAGGAAGCTTTATTAATGTTAATTTAACATTCATCAGTCACTTAATGGATTTTTGGGTAAGGGTCATTACTACAGAACATTATCCCACCGTTTAATTGGAAAGAATATTTTCTTTTCATAGACAAAATCAGAATTTAGTCTGCACAGAGAAGCAGAAGGGCCAATGGAAGCGTCAAAATCCACTGATTTATCCTCCAAATCACCCCTTAAAATCTGGATCATGTTGGTAGTGCCCAAAAGTAATTCAATACATTTCCCTCTGTGACACAAGGTGTTAGAGGATGTGGTGAATCCAGTTCCAAGTGGACAGATGTCAGTTTCCATGAGAAATCAGAATTAATTGGGTGCTGGTGAAAGGTGGTGAACTGACTGGTTTGGGGGCTATCAATCATTTATTTATCCTCTGAATAGCTATAGCTTGGGCTGCTGCAGTGCTAAGCTTCCCCACCTTGCTCCTGTACCTGACTTAGAGACGCCTTCATAGCAGTCTCAGCTGAAAGAACCGAACAGAGAATGAACTGTCTGATCCCGCTTAGTGATGGCGTCTCTAAGTCAGGTACAGGAGCAATGTGGGGAAGCTTGGCACTGCAACAGCCCAAGCTATAGCTATTGGATAAATAAATGATTGATTGCCCCCAAACCGGTCAGTTCACCACCTTTCACCAGCACCCAATTAATTCTGTAAGAAGCCTTGCTGTGTCCCCCCCTTTCTGATTATATCAGAGCTGATGAGCAGGAGTTCAGACAGTGGATTTTGGATTGCAATTCTAGTAGAGTGGGCTCTGCAAACAGGACAAGATATTCACAAGATATCTGAAGAGGGGAATTAGAAAAGGGTAAAAAGCAATTGCATTGCCAGAAAAATATTTAAAAAGAATCTTAAACTTTTTATTAGCACTATGATAGTACCATTAATGTACAAAGCAATGTACAAGATGCTAAAACAAAGGGCAGACTCTGCCCTGAAGATCAGCAGCCAAAAAAAGCACACACGTATCATCCAGTTGTTGAAATTTACAGGCTAAAGCAGTGGCTCTCAAACTTTTGTACTGGTGACCCCTTTCACATAGCAAGTGTGAGTGCGACTCCCCTTATAAATTAAAAACACTTTTTTATATATTTAACACCATTATAAATGCTGGAAGCAAAGCGGTTTTGGGGGTGGAGGTTGACCGCTCGCGACCCCCCATGTAATAATCTCACAACCCCCCCGAGGGGTCCCACCCCCCAGTTTGAGAACCCCTGGACTAAAGGGACCAGAGGAAGGTGTGTGTTTCATTTAGTCTCCCCTCTCAATTTGACCCTTAGTTTGCAAACCAGTAATCCCTTGGCTGGGGGAAACAATAGAGTAGCACGAGAAGTGGCATTAATTCAGAAGAGACCCAAATGCAAAGTGTTTTTAATATACAACCATGTAATGTATTAAATATATCCCCCCACAAGGTACAAAAATTGAAACTTAGAATTCCTGGTTCTCATTAATTGTTTTATGAAGCTCTTTGGGCCACATTATGACCCTCTTCCTCACACACAGAGGAGCATGTTGCTGCAAAAGCAGCCCAGTTGACTTTGATAAGATTTGTACCTGGAGCAAGCTGCTTTTGAGAGCAAGTAAATTATTGGAATCTAGCCCTTTACGTTTCTTTGTCAGAGTCTGAAAATGATCCTAGAAGCCCTTGATGAAATTGCAGATTTATTATAGTCAAGCTAGTTATTATTCCTACAGATTTTCTTTGTTCTGAGAGACATTTTTTTTAAATAAACACACAACTCAATTGTTTCAATCTTTTGTCTTGTTTTTTAAAAGAGGGTTCAGTTTGATCACACTTATTTACATATAAATGGAGAGAATGCAACCAAATGTGGTGATAAAGATCTTTAAAAACAATCTCTCGCCTACACAAAATGTACTGTTTTTGCAATATATAACAGCAGATTATGTGGATGAGAATTAAAATTAGAGAAATTAATCCATAGAGCAATCCAAATGATGAGAGAGCAAATATTCTGACTTTTCTTTCCATTTTCCCCTCACTTTTTTTGGTCCCCCTCAATTTTATTTTTTGGGCATCTTTTGCACAGCTGGTCAATTTTTGCAGGTTACACCTGCTAGTATATATAGAGAGACAGCTTCAGTTATCTAAACAGACATTCTTTTCTGTGCAGAGCTATTGGATTTCCCCCACCACTGCCGCCAAAGTTGTGGATATTAAAATAATTCATTTAGCATAGTAAATACAGGTAGGAGTCTATTGCAAGCATGCGGGTGATAAAGGATCAGATGGGGAAAAGAAGGGGAACATATCTATAAAGCTAGGAATATGGAAATACAAGATTTTGCTCATTTTCTGTTTAGATAGTGAAATTAGCTTGAAATTTACATTTAAAAAGGGTCGGGGACACAGAGGCATTCTTAGGGCCTTATGGATATCTTAAGACTCATTGTTTATGAAATATAAAAAAAATGTTGGCTGACAAGCAGATCAAATATGTGTTCACTTATATAAGAATGATTAAAGATTCAGAACAGAAATGGGATGTGTGTGTATTTATATTTCCAACTTAAATAAAAGCCAATAACAGAATGTTTGAATGAGGGCTTTGGAAAATAATCTTAAGATTTAAATGTAAAGTGACCCCCTGAGGAAAAAGCTCAATTGGGTGTGTGCCTCCCCTCAGCCCTTTTAAATATTTCTTAATGAAGTTACAAGCCTTTTTTTTTTTCCTTTTAAATAGTTGTGGAGTTTGTTTTTAATTGTCTGGTTGTCTTTTTACATTAGAAATTCAGATCTTGCATCTCCTGGTTTTGCTAGGAGTTTCTAAAGACGTAGGAGGCTTGTGACATCTTAAAATACCAAGGAAGTTAAACCTGATTAACTGAGAAGTGAGTTTTATCTAGACTGAAATATTGGTTTGTTATTAATGCCAAATTAAATCAAATGCCCCCAGAACTGCTGGGAGAACTGTTCATTTTAAAGGTTCAGTAACCCCGGCCTCTTCAGTTAGGGGCTGAGAAAGCTCAGTTCACACCTCAGACTGCTCTTCCTGCTCCAGCAAAGTCAGGGAGGATTAAAATTCACAATATTCCTTAAGTAAAAGGACAAACTGGATTTTTGTTTGTTTTAAATTTCAGGCCTTCTCTACTTCAGAAAGGGGCATCATCTCCGCTTTAAAAAAAACACACCACTTGCAAGCCACCTTAAAACTCACTCTTCTACAAAAAACTTTCTAATCCAGTGAAGGCAGGAGTGACATTTTTATCCATTACAGCTCCTTATACTTTCCTCCCTCTCAGGCCACGTCATTTCCTTCTCTCCCCCATGCCTGGCAATAAAATGAAAGTAGAGAAAATGAAAAGCAAAAGGAGAGGTTGGGGAGGGGAGAAGGGTAATAAATATCTTCAGAAGGAGTGAGACAGAAACACAAGCAAGGATGGTTTTGTGATTAAGGTACCGGACCGTGACTCAGGCGATCAGCGTTCTATTCCTGGTTCTGCTGCAAGACTTATGTGACACTGGGCAAATTTGGGGGAGATTATCAGGAGACCCAAAACCCTTTGCAGTTCCTGGAAATTTCCCCTAAGAGGAGATCCCTTTGTTCCTCATTTCCTCCTGGGGAAGAAAGGGGAGTAATGTACACCTATTTCATAGGGATCTGAAGTCTAAGTTCTATTCATGATCCTCAAATGGCAGGGACTTGTAAACATACAAGGTGTTACTGGTGTTCAGACAGCATAGCGAAGGAGAGCCAGCATAGCTAAGGAGAGTCTAGAAATACTTTAGGCAGGCAGAACTGTAGTCTCAGAAAGCAGAGGCCCGAAGGATGTCTCAGACGCACTGCAAAATAATGGGAGAAGTCTCACAGTAGCAACAGCTGTGATCTGACTGCAGCAGTGTCTCTTCTGGGAGAAGGAGAAAAAAAATAGGGCTTCTTGAAACCAGCACTGCACTTGCCAAGAAAATATTTTTCTTAATATTTAAGAAAATGCACTAAGGAGGTTTCATGCCCCATGTGAGAGAATGTTAGCATGAGAGAGAGAGAGAGAGATTGAATCAGAGGGAGCAATGTGGTTATAGTGCTCAAAATATTCCACACATTGTTGAACCCGGGGAACTATAGATCTGTCAGCCTCACCTCAGTCCCTGGAAAAATCATGAAGCAGGTCCTCAAGGAAACCGTTTTGAAGCACTTGGAGGAGAGGGAGGTGATCAGGAACAGTCAACATGGATTCATCAAAGGCAAGTCGTGCCTGACCAACATGATTGCCTTCTATGATGAGATATGGGGAAAGCAGTGGACGTGCTATATCTTGACTTTAGCAAAGCTTTTGATATGGTCTAACACAATATTCTTGCCAGCAAGTTAAAAAAGTATGGATTGGATGAATGGATTATAAGATGGATAGAAATCTGGCTAGATTGTCAGACTCAATGGGTAGTGATCAACAGCTTGATGTCTATTTGGCAGCCGGTATCAAGCGGAGTGCCCCACGGGTCGGTCCTGGGGCCAGTTTTGTTCAACATCTTTATTAATGATCTGGATGATGGGATGGATTGCACCCTCAGCAAGTTCACAGATGACACTAAACTGGGGGGAGAGGTAGATATGGTGGAGGGTAGGGCTAGGGTCCAGAGTGACCTAGACAAATTGGAGGATTAGGCCAAAAGAAACCTGATGAGTGCAGAGTCCTGGACATAGACAAGTGCAGTCCTGCGCTTAGGACGGAAGAATCCCATGCATCGCTACAGGCTAGGGACCGACTAGCTAAGTGTAAGCGGGGGAATGGTCCCGCTATTGTGGGGAACTTTCCTGGCTTCTGCACTACCCCGGTGAAGTGGGCTAGCGAAAGGATCCGAGTCCTCGCTCCCACTTCCTTTACCCAGAGGCCTCCCTGCCCTTGAGGACTCCCCTTCCACTCTCCTGTCTGGCAGAGTCCTCGTAAACCCCGACAAGGCTGGGCCCAGGATTCCTGGGGGGCTTGACCCCCAACCCTGCTGTGGTCACCTAGGACAGGGGCTAGGGTGTCCCCACTCCGGGGTACTCTCTTTGCACTGGGCACCTCCCTGACCCACTGATCATCTTATACAATTTAAAGCAAATACAAGTTGTTTAATTAACAATTACTTTTAAAAAAGAATAAGGAAAAATGGAAAAGGTTAAAGGAAACACATCACCCTGCTCTGAGGCAGGGAATATCACAAGCAGTGTCTCTGGAACGTCAGGGCAGTTCACAGTCTGTTCCTTGTAGGTCCCGGGCCTCCTTCTCAGGCCCTGGCTGTGCTGCAGAGACGCTGTGGGTTGGACACTTGCTCTGGCGGTGGCCACACGCTCTCAGGCTCTAGGTGGCAGGACCCTTCTTCCCAGCATTGCCCCCGCCCTGTCAGGGCTACGATCCCCCTCCAAGTCTGGCCTGCAAGGCCTCTTGGCTGAGGTATCTCCCTGCGCTGGGCCCACTGCCAGGGTCCCCCTCACTCTCCCCAGCTGCTCACCGCACCCAGCTCCGGACTGCTCCAGCCCCAGCTCCAGCTCCACTCTGCCTCAGCACGGCTGCTGCTCTGCCTCCAGCTCCCTGGGCTGCTTCTCTGGCCTCTCTGGCTCTGGTTGCTACAGCTCTGCCCCAGGACAGGTCTGCTCTGCAGGCTGCTTCTGTAACTCTGCTTTGGGGCTGCAGCTCTGCTCCCAGCAACTTAGCTCAGGCCCCTGCTCTCTCCTGGCTGTGCTCTGGCTTTGGGGCTGCAGCTCTGCTCCCAGCTCAGGATCTGCTCTCCCTGGGCTTTGTCTCTGGCTCTGTGGCTGCGCCTCTGGATCTGGCAGGGTTCTGCTCTCCAGCTCAGCTTGGGCCCCTGCTTTCTCCTTAGCTCGGCCCCACTCAGTCTGACCCAGGCAATTCCAGCTCACACGGAGGACGGGACCTCCCTCGCCTCCTGACCCTCTGATTAGCCTGCCCGCCCTGTCAATCAGGCTGATCTGGAGCATTGGCCTCTCCCCATTGTTCCTGGGGACTGTCAGTCTCAGGCTCCTGATTTGCCATCTACCCTTCCCCTTTTAGTACTGGGAGCAAGCCAACCAAAACACCCCCACTGAATGTTAGTAAGGGGGCAACAGTCCCCTTACATAAGCAGCAGTTCTGCAGGAAAGGACCTGGGGATTACAGTGGATGAGAAGCTGGATATGAGTCAGCAGTGTGCCCTTGTTGCCAAGAAGGCTAACGGCATATTGGGCTGCATTAGTAGGAGCATTGCCAGCAGATCGAGGGAAGTGATTATTCCCCTCTATTCGGCAATGATGAGGCCACATCTGGAGTATTGCGTCCAGTTTTGGGCTCCCCACTACAGAAAGGATGTGGACAAATTGGAGAGAGTCCAGCAGAGGACAACATAAATTATGAGGAAGCTGGGGCACATGATTTACGAGGAGAGGCTGAGGGAACTGGGCTTGTTTAGTCTGCAGAAGAGAAGAGTGATGCGGGATTTGATAGCAGCCTTCAACTACCTGAAGGGGGGTTCCAAAGAGGATGGAGCTCAGTTGTTCTCAGTGGTGGCAGATGACAAAACAAGGAGCAATGGTCTCAAGTTGCAGTGGGGGAGGTCTAGGTTGGATATTAGGAAACACTATTTCACTAGGAGGGTGGTGAAGCACTGGAATGGGTTACCACCTAGGGAGGTGGTGGAATCTCTATCCTTAGAGGTTTTTAAGGCCTGGCTTGACAAAGCCCTGGCTGGGATGATTTAGTTAGTGTTGAGCAGGAGATTGGACTAGATGACCTCCTGAGGTCTCTTCCAACCCTAATCTTCTATGATTAAGTAACACCACTTAGCCCCTGTTACTGGCAGATCTCTGTACCTGTGAAGCCCCATTGACTTCCCTGGGACTCAGGAAAGACATAGAGGTCCCGGTATGCCATTCTCTTTGTCGTATCAGGGCCTTAACCCTTAAATAAGAGAACAACTTGCAGCCTGGGTATCAAGTTGATTACAAGTCAGTTGGCTGTCAATGAAGAAGCAGCCATGTCAGCTAGTGGTTTCAGCAAAGAGCTGGGAAGCAGGGAGTTCTAAGAGAGGCTATGCCATACACTCACTGTGCCACTGTATCCTGGCAAGTTGTTGGACCTCCTTGTTGCCTCAGGTCAAATCACCCTGAAAACCAGAGGCAAGATTCGAGCTGCAGTGACTGAGGTCAATAGGACACAATGAGAAATACATTGTTGGTGCTCTACAGATAAAATCATCGTACTACTATACAAACGAATACCGAGGGGGAGAGGCTGAAAAAAGGCAAGGAATGGAAATTCAATGACTTAGTTTAAAATGCTTCAAAAAGTGGCTGTGGATGGATAGTGTGTAACAACCAACAACATTCTTTTAGAGAGAAAGTTATGGTTAAAACAATTCTACAAAGAAGAGATTTGTGGGGGAAGCAACAAAGAGTCCCGTGGCACCTTATAGACTAACAAATGTATTGGAGCATAAGCTTTCGTGGGTGAATACCCACTTCATCAGACGCATGTAATGGAAATTTCCAGAGGCAGATATAAATAGGCAGGCAAGAATCAGTCTGGAGATAACGAGGTTAGTTCAATCAGGGAGGATGAGGCCTCTTCTAGCAGTTGAAGTGTGAACACCAAGGGAGGAGAAACTGCTTTTGTAGTTGGCTAGCCATTCACAGTCTTTGTTTAATCCTGAGCTGATGGTGTCAAATTTGCAAATGAACTGAAGCTCAGCAGTTGCTCTTTGAAGTCTGGTCCTGAAGTTTTTTTGCTGTAGGATGGCTACCTTTAAATCTGCTATTGTGTGTCCAGGAAGGTTGAAGTGAAGTGTTCTCCTACAGGTTTTTGTATATTGCCATTCCTAATATCTGACTTGTGTCCATTTATCTTTTTACCGTAGGGACTGTCCAGTTTGGCCGATGTACATAGCAGAGGGGCATTGCTGGCACATGATGGCATATATAACATTGGTGGACGTGCAGGTGAATGAACCGGTGATGTTGTAGCTGATCTGGTTAGGTCCTGTGATAGTGTCACTGGTGTAGATATGCGGGCAGAGCTGGCATCGAGGTTTGTTGCATGGATTGGTTCCCGAGTTGGAGTTACTATGGTGCGGTGTGTGATTGCTGGTGAGAATATGCTTAAGGTTGGTGGGTTGTCTATGGGCGAGGACTGGCCTGCCTCCCAAGGTCTGTGAAAGTGAGGGATCATTGTCCAGGATGGGTTGTAGATCACTGATGATGCGTTGGAGAGGTTCAAGCTGAGGACTGTAGGTGATGGCCAGTGGAGTTCTGTTGGTTTCTTTCTTGGGCTTGTCTTGCAGCAGGAGGCTTCTGGATACACATCTTGCTCTGTTGATTTGTTTCCTTATTTCCTCGGGCGGGTATCGTAGTTTTGAGAATGCTTGAAGATCTTGTAGGTGTTGGTCTCTGTCTGAGGGGTTGGAGCAAATGCGGTTGTACCTCAGCGCTTGGCTATAGACGATGGATCGTGTGGTGTGTCCAGGATGGAAGCTGGAGGCATGAAGGTAGGCATAGCAGTCGGTGGGTTTTCGGTATAGGGTGGTGTTAATGTGACTGTCACTTATTCGTACCGTGGTGTCTAGGAAGTGGACCTCCCGTGTAGTTTGGTCTAGGCTGAGGTTAATGGTGGGGTGGAAGATGTTGAAATCGTGGTGGAATTCTTCCAGAGTCTCCTTCCCATGGGTCCAGATGTCATCAATGTAGCGTAGGTAGAGAAGGGGCGTGAGTGGACCAGAGCTGAGGAAGCATTGTTCCAGGTCAGCCATAAAAATGTTGGCATATTGTGGGGTCATGCAGGTGCCCTTAGCAGTGCCACTGGTCTGGAGGTATAAATTATTTCAAATTTGGTGACAATAGTGCGTGAGGAGGAATAATTGTGGGGGAAGGAATCTTATACCAGAGACCTGTGCAATTTGTGATGGGAGCAATTTTACTACCAAGTACCATCTCCTGGCTCTTCTGGTATATTTCTAGCTCTGGCTACTGAGCAGTTGTTCTGTACAGACACAGGGCAATAATTGTGAGCCTGACATTGCTCCCAGTAAAATCAATGGAAGCTTTGTCATTGGCCTCAATGGTAGCAAAATTGAATTCTAAGGGTGTGATCCAATACCCTTAAAAGTCATTTAGAGTTTTTCCATTGACTTTAATGACCAATGGATTGGACCTTATGAAAAGGACATTTTACACAGAAGCAACCGCTGCTCGGCTTTTTTTTTTTTTTTTTTTTTTTTTAAAGCAGCTCTTGCAGTATGTACATTCATTAGGAAATAAAAAGTGCTGCAACCAGAGGGAGCAATGCTCCAGGTGAGCAGCAGCTAATGAGCTGAGCAGCAGCTAACAAGCAGCAACTAATGAGCTGGGCTGTCTTTTCTCAACAGGAGTGAAAGCCCTGGCCCTTCCTGCAAGGAAAAAGTTTCCCCCCTTTAGACCTTTGTAAAAAATAGGCAAAGGAAGTTCAAGGACATCAAATGAGAATGACATTAAGGGTCAGATCAGACCTGCTGATCAACGTTCACTCCAATTGCCACCCCACTCCCCAACCCCCCCATTGGCCCCTTTTCCAGCTCAGTCCTTTCCTGCAGCATTACTGGAGTTCAAGTGCTTTCAACACCCTCCCTCTCCTGCAGAGATCCATTTCAAATGCTCAGATACTGCCATGATGGGAGAAGCAAGAACCTACAGAGAAGCAGATGTAGATTCAGGTTGCCTCTACTCATACAGTTGAGTGTTTCTCTCTGGGAATAGTTTTCCCACTACTTGGCAGATAAGAGTAGTCAGACGCATGACACTCTGCCCAGTTTTGTGGCTACGTCAGAGCAGGAGGTTGCAAAGACACTATGGTCTTCTCACCCAGGCTTGATGGTGGAGAATTTGAATGAGCTAAGTTAGCATCACAAGATGAACCACTGTGAAAAATGAGGAAGGCATTTGGTGAGTGAGGTTCCTGCCTGGGTACCTGTCTGGGGCACCAAGGAGAGGAGGACATGGGATGGAGGGGCCTCAAGCTGCCCCCATATCCCCCCACTATATAAGAACATAAGAACATAAGAAAGGCCGTACTGGGTCAGACCAAAGGTCCATCTAGCCCAGTATCTGTCTACCGACAGTGGCCAATGCCAGGTGCCCCAGAGGGAGTGAACCTAACAGGCAATGATCAAGTGATCTCTCTCCTGCCATCCATCTCCATCCTCTGACGAACAGAGGCTAGGGACACCATTCTTACCCATCCTGGCTAATAGCCATTTATGGACTTAGCCACCATGAATTTATCCAGTCCCCTTTTAAACATTGTTATAGTCCTAGCCTTCACAACCTCCTCAGGTAAGGAGTTCCACAAGTTGACTGTGCGCTGCGTGAAGAAGAACTTCCTTTTATTTGTTTTAAACCTGCTGCCTATTAATTTCTTTTGGTGACCCCTAGTTCTTGTATTATGGGAATAAGTAAATAACTTTTCCTTATCCACTTTCTCAACATCACTCATGATTTTATATACCTCTATCATGTCCCCCCTTAGTCTTCTCTTTTCCAAACTGAAGAGTCCTAGCCTCTTTAATCTTTCCTCATATGGGACCCTCTCTAAACCCTTAATCATTTTAGTTGCTCTTTTCTGAACCTTTTCTAGTGCTAGAATATCTTTTTTGAGGTGAGGAGACCACATCTGTACACAGTATTCGAGATGTGGGCGAACCATGGATTTATATAAGGGCAATAATATATTCTCAGTCTTATTCTCTATCCCCTTTTTAATGATTCCTAACATCCTGTTTGCTTTTTTGACCGCCTCTGCACACTGCGTGGACATCTTTAGAGAACTATCCACGATGACGCCAAGATCTTTTTCCTGACTCGTTGTAGCTAAATTAGCCCCCATCATGTTGTATGTATAGTTGGGGTTATTTTTTCCAATGTGCATTACTTTACATTTATCCACATTAAATTTCATTTGCCATTTTGTTGCCCAATCACTTAGTTTTGTGAGATCTTTTTGAAGTTCTTCACAATCTGTTTTGGTGTTAACTATCTTGAGTAGTTTAGTATCATCTGCAAACTTTGCCACCTCACTGTTTACCCCTTTCTCCAGATCATTTATGAATAAATTGAATAGGATAGGTCCTAGGACTGACCCTTGGGGAACACCACTAGTTACCCCTCTCCATTCTGAGAATTTAGCATTAATTCCTACCCTTTGTTCCCTGTCCTTTAACCAGTTCTCAATCCATGAAAGGACCTTCCCTTTTATCCCATGACAGCTTAATTTACGTAAGAGCCTTTGGTGAGGGACCTTGTCAAAGGCTTTCTGGAAATCTAAGTACACTATGTGCACCGGATCCCCCTTGTCCACATGTTTGTTGACCCCTTCAAAGAACTCTAATAGATTAGTAAGACACAATTTCCCTTTACAGAAACCATGTTGACTATTGCTCAAGAGTTTATGTTTTTCTATGTGTCTGACAATTTTGTTCTTTACTATTGTTTCAACTAATTTGCCCGTACCGACGTTAGACTTACCGGTCTGTAATTGCCGGGATCACCCCTAGAGCCCTTTTTAAATATTGGCGTTACATTAGCTAACTTCCAGTCATTGGGTACCGAAGCCGATTTAAAGGACAGGTTACAAACCTTAGTTAATAGTTCCGCAACTTCACATTTGAGTTCTTTCAGAACTCTTGGGTGAATGCCATCTGGTCCCGGTGACTTGTTAATGTTGAGTTTATCAATTAATTCCAAAACCTCCTCTAGTGATACTTCAATCTGTGACAGTTCCTCAGATTTGTCACCTACAAAAGCCAGCTCAGGTTTGGGAATCTCCCTAACATCCTCAGCCGTGAAGACTGAAGCAAAGAATCCATTTAGTTTCTCCGCAATGACTTTATCATCTTTAAGCGCTCCTTTTGTATTTTCATCGTCAAGGGGCCCCACTGGTTGTTTAGCAGGCTTCCTGCTTCTGATGTACTTAAAAAACATTTTGTTATTACCTTTGGAGTTTTTGGCTAGCCGTTCTTCAAACTCCTCTTTGGCTTTTCTTATTACACTCTTGCACTTAAGTTGGCAGTGTTTGTGCTCCTTTCTATTTGCCTCACTAGGATTTGACTTCCACTTTTTAAAGGAAGTCTTTTTATCTCTCACTGCTTCTTTTACATGGTTGTTAAGCCACGGTGGCTCTTTTTTAGTTCTTTTACTGTTTTTCTTAATTTGGGGTATACATTGAAGTTGAGCCTCTATTATGGTGTCTTTAAAAAGGGCCCACGCAACTTGCAGGGATTTCACTTTAGTCACTGAACCTTTTAACTTTTGTCTAACTAACCCCCTCATTTTTGTATAGTTCCCCCTTTTGAAATTAAAGGCCACAGTGTTGGGCAATATATGCACAATTAATACTGGCTGGTTATTACTTTAGGGTTCCTTTGAAGCTATTGTTGCTAAGATCTGCCTCTGAAATCCTTTGGAGGTCCATGGACTCCCAGCTGCTTATATTCTTACAGCGCTGGGTCCTCAACTTCTCTCCCCCATCTCATTGACGGGGTAGAAAGACTTCTGACCAGTAGCCCAGCTGGTCAGGAGGAGAAAATGGCAGTTTTTGGTAGGGGAAGAGGGAGAAACAGGGCTAATATATTTTTCACTGGAAAGGAGATGTGGAGAAGGAGCAGAAAATATGAAGATGCAAGAATAGACCAACCCTTGGGGTCCTTTTGGAAAAAAAAAAAAAAAGTCCCAATATACGACCAAATAATGAAGTCTTAGTCTTTAAAGAGGCAAACTCCCACTGAAGCCAATAGTTTTGCCTGAATAGAGAGTAAGGCCTTGACTATCCAGGGAGTTATTCCAGAACACCTATTCCATATTAGCTCCATGTTTGAATGCTCATATTCCAGAATTAGTTTAAACTAGTTTGGAATAAGGCACTCTAATTCTGGAATAAGAGTGTCCACACATGGAGTTAATCAGGAATAGTTAATCTGCGTTCAATTCACACTATACTTTATTCCAGATTAATTTTCATATAAGGCTAGGTCTACACTACCCGCCTGAATCGGCGGGTAGAAATCGACCTCTCGGGGATCGATTTATCGCGTCCCGTTGGGACGTGACAATCGATCCCCGAATCGACGCTCTTACTCCACCAGCGAAGGTGGGAGTAAGAGCCGTCGACGGGAAGCCGCGGAGGTCGATTTTGCCACCGTCCTTACAGCGGGGTAAGTCGGCTGCGATACGTCGAATTCAGCTACGCTATTCGCGTAGCTGAATTTGCGTATCTTAAATCGACCCCCCCTGTAGTGAAGACGTAGCCTTAAGGCTTGTCTATAACTTCAGAATTTGGCTCACCAACCCATGTAATTCAGCCACAAACGAGCAGTTTTTGAAAAAAAAAATACATCTGTGCATTTGTGTGGTAGAAGCCTTTCTATTTTCCTAGTAGTTTGGGGATCATAAATTGATAACAAAATTGATAATTTTGGTTTGACCTAGAGTGGGGTTACGTGTCATCACTACAAGTAGTTTATCAACACTAGTTTCCTACTCTTTGACATCCAAACGTTCTCACGAGTATTTAATTGGGTTGCATGTCAGTGGCTGTGACTGGAATAAAAAATTAAAGTCACCACCTCAACTAAAGGGGGCGAGGTGGGGGGGTGGGGAAGGGGAAGTGCAGCTATTAGACAACGCATAATATGCAGGAATTTGCTTTCTGTTACAGAAATGGAGTTTGAATGCCACTTTTCAATCTGGGGACTTCTAGCCTTTATGACTATGGGTCTGATTGTTTCATTGGTCATAAATATTTCATACTGCATAGCAAACAAGCAAAAAGGTAAGAAATGACGTTCGTGCATGCGCACGCAAAAGATTGTGTTTGAGTATTTGAGAGAGACTACAAACAAATTCATCACCACTGGGAATTTTCTGGCAAGCAGACAAGGTTTTTAAAATGAATCTTTTTCTAAAAATTTATTCTAGTACTAATGCATTTTTAACTTGCAAGGCATGGGTACCTGATGTCACATGGTATGACAACTAAAAACAAAAGCTTTCAAATCAGTATGACTCAATAATTTAAAAAAAAAGTAAAAACAATCCTCCAACCTACTGTCCCCAAACGAGCCAGCCAGACATGAGGAAGGGGCAGATTTTAATTCAGATAATGTTTTCAACATTTTTCACATAGACAATTTCCCCCATCTGTAAGTTTTAGCTACCTGAATTTCAGACACGACAGCACTAGAAGTACACATTAATACAAGCGATGAATCTAGGCGGCAATATTTTCTCCCTCTGAATTCAGGAATGCTTATTAGAATTTCAGATTTCATCCAGATTCTATTTTTTCTTCATTAGGAATTCAGCTGTGCTCCAAAGGAGGGGGGAAAGGTGTGTGTGTGTGTGGGGTTGTGTATGTGTGTGTGCATGAGTGTGCGCGCACACCAAGGTAGCTGTCAAGCCATCCTATTGCTGACAAAGAGGTGACTTATTTTGCTTCATGGATGCTAGCCCATGACTATTGGTCTGGTCTACACACAGATTTTACATTGGTATAATTATTTTTGAATAGGGGTGTGATTTTTTTTTTTTTTTAAACTGAAACAACTATACCAGTACAACCCCTAGAGTGGATGTAGTTACACCAGTATAAAGATAGCTTATTCCCCTTCCTATATAGGAGTAAGCCGTACTGATATAACCAGTCCTGGAGTGGTATAACTGTGTTCCTACTAGAGAGGGGGTTATATTGCTTTAACTATACTGGTACACAGGTATACAAATTGTGAATAAAGAAGTCCTATGTAAACAACTGGTACTTGCAGCGTACAAGGAAAACGATTTGGCTGAGAGCTGCTAAGGTGACACCTACTCAATGAGCTGCAAGGTAAAATATTTTTATGATGAGAATGAAATTATTTCCAAAACTAAGCAGGGGAGCAATGAGATTGAGGATGTGATGTCCATGCAATCAGATTTCCTGAGAGGCACATTCTGGAGGCCAGAATGCAGAACTGAGAGCCAGGAATTCTTGAATTCTAAACCCAGCTCCAACAATTCATCCCTTTGTGTCCTGGGACTCTCTGCTTCGCTTTCCCTATTTGTGTAACAGTAGGTACCTCCTTACTGAGACATCACTAGTAATGTTTGTAAAACCAAATGAAGAGGAAAAGGTGGTGAGCCTGCCAAGGCTACTGCTTACTCAGACAGCATTCTTTCATTGTTTCTTTGTTCTACCACATCCTGTTTATCTCCACCTATTGTGGTGCATCATAAGTTTACACTGTAAATTCTTTGGGCACAGTGACTAAAATGGGGACTTAATGGGGGCTTGTAGGCATTAGTACAATACACAGAATATTAATAACCTGTGTTAGTCACAATTTAAATCTAGATACTCCTGAGGAAAAAAAAAATCCTCAATCTGAATCGGAGAGCCTACAGTTTTCAATCTCACACAAACAGCATGAACAATGCTACGGAGACATTCTTAGACTCACATCACGTTTCTCTCCAGGAGTCACACAATACAATTCTGTTCAGAACGAAGCCGTAAAGACAGCAAATGGAACTGTTCAACAATTACACAATTAATATTTTCTTTCTGCTTAAACTACTTGTGTTTTAAAATATTTTCCAGGTTACACGTACAGAGACTATCAAGAATATAATCCAAGGTATGTTGAAAATAAATTATGTCTGATTTAAAAAGGTTAAAATAGAGTATTAAGTTACAATGTCTGGATTTGAAGGAATGGACCAGAGGACATATGAAAGGTCTTGTTTGATGTACAGTAACTCCTCACTTAAAGACGTCCCGGTTAACGTTTCGTTGCTGATCAATTAGGGAACATGCTTGTTTAAAGTTGTGCAATGATCCCTTTTAACATCATTTGGCAGCTGCCTGCTTTGTCCACTGCTTGCAGGAAGAGTAGCCCGTTGCAGCTAGCTGGTGGGGGCTTGTAACCAGGGTGGACTGGTAGCCCCCCTATCAGCTCCCAACTCCCCTAGTTCCCTGTGCTGCAGCCGCCCAGCAGGCTATCAATTCCTGGCAGTTCAGCTGTCCCTCTCCCCACTGCCATGTGCTGCTCCTGCCCTCAGCCTTGGAGCTGCTCTCAGAGACTCCTGCTTGCTGTGCGGGGGTGGGGGGGTGCTAATGTCAGGGTGTCCCCCCCCCTGCTCCTGCACTCCACTTACCCCTTCTCCATATAGAGCAGGGAGGGGACACTGACGAAGAGAGGCATAGAGAGCTTGGAGCAGCAGCTGCTGCCTCAACTTCCTGATCCACTTAAAAAGACAATGCATTTAAGAGTGGGTTAGCTTACTTAAAGGGGCAGTGTGCATTTCTCTCTCTCTCCCACACACAAGGTATGTGTCTGTCTCTGTCTGCTATGCTGCCTTGTGTGAGAGGCTACATTAACAACAATGTGTTAACCCTGGAGGGCTCAGCCGACTGCTAGTTCATCATTTAGCAGCAAGACATTCCCTGGGAAATATTCCTCCCTCTTCCACCCTCTAACTTCACCACCTCGACCAAGCTTCACAATCGTCATAGCTGTGAACAGTATTAAATTGTTTAAAACGTATACTGTGTGTATATCTATATACTATATAGTTTGTCTGGTGAAAAAAAATTTCCCTGGAACCTAACCCCGCTTAACATCTTTAAATGCTTAAATTCGCATTTTTCAGGAACATAACTACAACGTTAAGCGAGGAGTTACTGTACATAGAAACATTTTTACAGCTAAAAGGGGTACTTAAGGAATGAAGGAAAGAATGCAACTTGTAATGGGACATACTGCACTCACTTTATTAAGCAGTTGGAGGGAGTTCTATTAGCTGTATGAGAAGCATGATAGAGTTAATCAGTTTAGGATAGCAGGCTAAATGGGTATTTATTATTGCTTGGCCTCAGCGAGAATGAAGATGAGCCCTCCGAACTCACTGCTAACTGCTCTCATTAATTACCACTCCATACTCTTAGTATTTGTACTTATATTTTACAGAATATGTTTTAAAAAAAAATGGCTCTGGATGATCTAACCTCATGTTTTTCAGAAAACGGAGACATTGACAAAGCCCTTCTTCACCCCAAAACAAACACATAAAAACTTTAATACAAAAATGCTGTCCTCCAACAATACCCTGCCGTTGATTTGTCTGAAGTTAGCATGTAGACAGCCATAACTGCCCAAACAATGAAAAATACCATTTGAAAAACTATACCCCATGACTTCATTCATTCTGATCAGGCACGGAATAAGGTGCATAGCTAGGAATGTGTCATACAAAACATCTTTCAGCATGCAGAAGCCTGCATGCACAATTTCCATTTTTTGGGCACACGTCATTTTAAAACATCTAGCCTTTAAATTATACCATTCATTGAGTATAGGATGCTCTTGAGCACCAAGACCTGGAAGATTCTGGATGTTCTATAATGCAAACTGGGGATTGCACTTGCCAATGATTTCTTTTTCCTTCTTCAGATCTGCTTTTCTCCTCTACACTTTCATCACCTTCAGTTTGTAGAGCTTTGAAGGTCAGAAAATATTTGGGCTAAGTGTGGTTTTTACAAAACTGATTACAAGCATATTAAATTCTTCAAGTGAACTACAAGGATGATCTTACAATTAAGATCCTGAACTGGGACTCAGGAGATCTGGGTTCAACTCCTGGCTGTTCCACAGACGCCTTGCCCCAGGTCCCCTATCTGTAAAACGATACCTGTTGTCTCCCACACTTCACCTGTCTTGTCTATTTGGACTGTAATCTCTTCTAAGGCACATGGTTTTTGTTAATTATCTATGTATGTAGGTCGATATGAAAAGTGCTCAGCGCAATGGGCTCCTAACCTGGATTGGGGCCTCCAGACACCACTGCAATTTAAATAAAAAAAGAGTCAGGTTCACTATGTGCAGCATAAGATACTTCAACACACAATTAGAGAGTGAATTAAAATTATTTCTGATTCCCCATTATAGCTATGATGATGATTATACTGAAGAATGCCCAGTTTATGGCAACCTCAATCAGGAAATTTTAGGTAAGATATCTTATCCTAAGAACTTATTAAAATCAACATACATTAATTAGAGTCAGAATGATTAACATCCTTTATGAATGGCTCTTAAAACATGAATTTCTGAAGCACTGTTTGTTGATAAAATGGATACGCACTTGTTCCAGTTACAGGGGAGAGAAGCAGTGAACCTCCAGTTGCTCATTTTAAAACCAAAATGTGTTAATTCCCATAATATTAACCTAGAACTTGGGATAGTGCTGAGACAGTGGATTGACTAGTGCAAACTGAGTTTGCTATTTTACTCTCCAGACATTAAGCTATGTGAATGAAGAGGGCTATTTAAAGGTTCTCAAAAGCACATAAGGGCTAGTCTAGTCTACCTGCAGAGTTGCACCAGTTTAACTAAAGGTGCATTGTTAAACCAGTACAAAAGGCTGCGTGGACTTATTTCAGATTCAACTAGGCTTATTTTGTTTTTTTTCTTAGAGAGATTAGCAATAGGTTTAAACTAAACTCAAAGAAGACCCAGTGTTCACAAGGGGGTTTGCACCAGTCTAACTAGAACCAGTGCAAATTTGTGTTCACACCCTCAGCCTCAAAACTGCTCTATGAGGGAAGATGTCCATGTTACCAGGGCATAAAATGAGGCATGAAAAGAAAAGGTAACTTGGCCCAAATTCATAGAAAGTTAGTGGCAAAGCGAGGAATAGAACCTTGTCATTTTGCCCCCCCCCCCCCGGCCCTGCCGTTACTCTAACCCTGACGCCAGGTATTTCTCTTACCCAGGTACTGTCCCTTCTCAGCTATATTTAGCTTGTGAGACCTGACAAATTACATGGCGACTGGCACTATCAAGTCTGTCAATGTTTTAAGTTATCCCATAATTAAAAGTTCCAGTAAAACTTTTTCTGGACAACCTAATACTGTCCAATAATGTGATACCGTGAAAATAAACTCTACCCAGGGATTTCCTAGCTTTTTGTTTCCTGGCAGCCGGGAGAGTGAGAGAGGGAATATAGTTTAGAACCTGAACTTCCACTAAAGTAGATTTGGAGAATTGAGTTCTATAACAGGGTGTCTGTTTACTCTTTAATCAGAGGAAGAATCTTCTAACCACTATGAAATTTTTTCCATTTCTAATTATCTCTAGATGAATGTTGCTATGAACAAATGAAGGCCCATCCTCGGAGACACGCTAATGAAGTAAAGGTACCCTTATTTATATTCTTGCTCTTAGCCTTCTGCATTAAGGAAGGCACTTTGCCTCAGAGCTCCTCACATGTACCCAATGGCAGAATATAACCCAAGACTTCAGTCTTCTCCTTACAAAAATGGACACACCAATTCAGCAGAGCACTTAAGCATGTATGTAGGGTGTTTTGCTCCATCAGGACCTTAATTGAGCAAGTCTGAGGATTGCAAGCAGCTAAGTACCAGTCAGATGCGTCAAACTTGTCAATTCATCCATTAGTCTGATGAAAGATTACATGTTGAAGTCATTTTAGTATTTTGATTACCAATGTTTTGTAATGTACTCAGCCATGTAGTATTGGGATACTGTATTAAAAACTAGAAAACCAGGATTTTTGGTTATGTGGAAGACATATCCACTACTATAAATTCAGCAATGGCCTGAAATTAAAAATGTTGCTAACCATTGCTAATAAGAAGTTGCCAAATAAGTTGCAAGCTGAAAAACATGGTAATCATGAATTCATTAGGGATACAGTTCTATATTTGATTATCTCTAACATGCCCAGTACAAGTACCCTAAAAACGTAAGGCCCAGAGTAAATACCACACCCTGTGGCCAACACCACACATCCTCCCTACTCCCAAAGCAAAACCGGTGTAGGATTTTGCACACCCTGCAAAAAAACTGGCATCTGAGTTAACTCTTTACTAAATACAAGGATAGGGAAAAGAAGAAACAGGGTTGGGAAACCATCTAGTGATGTCTCTGATCCCAAAAATTTGGGGTTGACTTATACCAGTAGCTCCTAAAGTGGAGTTCCCACACCCCTGGGTGTCCACCCTGAGTTATGCAGGGGTCTGTCCCTTGAGCCAGGCCAGAACACAACAGCGTTCCGGCACTTTTGCCGCACAGAGAACAAAATGGCATCCTCTGCACAGCATGACCTCACACATGCTGTGAGAGAGAGGTCACATTGGCAGATATGTTCCAATAGTACCAGAAACTAAAGGGGTCCAGGACATTTAGTCAGATGCCAAAGGGGTCCTTGGCAGAAAATAACTTGCAAACCACTGACTTATACAATACACCCCTCATCCTTCAAAACTGAAACATCTCACAAGAACACTATGCTGAAGGTTCCAGACTGGTGGGTTGCCTTAAGAAGCTGAAAATCTTAAAAGGTGTAGTGATTAAGAAAAGGATTAAACTGAACAAAAATGATTTTCCTCTCAGGTGGATGTTGAAAGTCAGATGTGCTATGCCTCCCTCGATCACAGCATCAAGGAAAAACACAGGAAGCCTAGGAAAAAGAAAGCTCCTCCGTTAGAAGTGAATGAAGAAGAGATGCCATCTAAAAACAGCACCCTGGCTTCCCAAACTAGCATTTATCTCAACAGTGACCAGCTGGCCGCTGAAAATAAACCAACAGAGGAAGCCATTCATGATGACCCTATCAGACTGTTTGGCTTGATTCATGCAACATAGGAAAAGACTTCTAAAGAGGATCCCTGACCCAAATGATCACACAAGATAAAGTAGATCTTTCACTTGTTTATGTTGGGGGAAAGAGACTGAATAAATAGTATCCTGAATTTGGGAGAATAGCTTGGTAAATGAAACACTGATCAATGGTATAAATGGGTAAGTGATGCATTCAAATTGCTGGGCGTAACTGCAAACTAATTTAGGTCAGCAGGTAGCAGGATTTTAGACACAGACTGCTAATTTTTAAAGCAACCCAAAGAAGAGCTGGCCGCCTTCATATTTATCTATTTTGTAAAGGAGTTACAAGAGCCAAGTATCTCTCAGAATTTGCCCCCCAAATTAGCAATTATCCTGCATACTTTATAGCAGGACTTACTTCTTCATTTCTGTTGGCCATGTGGCCCATTTTAGATCCCTTGAAGTGGGATCCATGGACCTCTGTAGAAAGCTAGCATATTTTGTCTGTTATTCTATGTTGTTTCAGAAGTAGTTTGGGAAATCATCAGAGGCACTTTAAGACTGACATATTTAATAGTTAAAACTTGTTCTGCTGTTCAATATTTAATACTTTCCTACTGTGACCTGCAGTAATATTTAAGGTTAATTAGAAAATAATGTAACTGCTTCAGTTCATTTCATTAGTGCTTTGTACATCCAGCAAATTTAATCATATCCCTTATATACTCTTAGCTTCCTATGGTGAACAGTACCAGAATCTCAAATCTCTACTTCTGTACCAATAACATTTTATCTGTCTGTATTCAACAGTCTATAAAAGAAAGTGGCAAATGATCTGTAAAAATAAGCCTCCCAAGGAGGACAGAATGATTTCTACTGGGTTTTACATTGTCACTTTAAAAACTATTTTAGGAAGACTGGGGAATAAAAAGACTTTTCCTAACAATTCAGTAACTATATGCATACGTCATACTTAAAACGTACAGCACAATTTTAGTTTGAAAGCTCTTTGGGTGCAAAGACTAATTTTATGTATGGCACATTTTGTGTGCTTTGTAAATAGTAATAGTAGCAAACAATAACACACCACTGCTATAATGCTGCTGCATCTGGGTGCCAGGGCAAAGGGGTAGATTTTTCCCATATAAAAAGCATAATGGGCTCTGGTGCCAAAGAAAAGCAGAAAGAACTTGATTGCTCAAGGTCCCATTTAAAAGCAACACACAAATTAACTTGCTTTCCTAGAAACTATTTCATTCTAAGTGAGATGTAGACAACTAATGTTACAGAGGCAGAAATAATGCTAGTAGGGAATCAATAGAAAATACATGAAGCATTATAAGAAAACAATTCCCCAGGCTAATACCTCCCTGCCCCCCAAAAAGAGGTAAACCTGAACCTAAACACAGGAACATCAGAACAAGAAATGCTATCTTAATCTGGTCACTTTAGTTACCATAGTCGAGTGAGATTGAATCAAAGTAAAGACTGAGCCTTATATCAACAAGCTCTTGGCCCCATGAGCCAAAAAAGTTTTGAACAGCATCTCTGTTAATGGTAAGGTGACCAGATATCCCGATTTTATAGGGACAGTCCCAATTTTTGTGTCTTTTTCTTATATAAGCTCATATTAACCCCCCACCTCCTGTCCCGATTTTTCACATTTGCTGTCTGGTCACCCTAGTTAATGGTGAGATGTAAAATAAGTATTTCAACTAAGCTGACACACCAAACAGATCTGGTACCAAGCCCCTTCAAGGTGATTACAAGTAAGGCTTATCTAACTAATTAGACAAGCAAACAGCCCCCAGGACAAGTATTCATGTTGTCACGTTTATATTATACAGGGAATACAAAATAAGGAATATAATATTCTCAGTGAATACAATTTATGAAGCCTTTCATCTAAATAAAGATTGGCCAGGGTCTGTTACTCCCTATGTTTCTCTCACTTTTTCAAAGGGCACTCCTACCCCACAGTACCCACTTCCTGGCTAGATAGCTCTGCTGAGGCCTGCCTTAGCGTCCCTTTAACTCAGTCTTCCTTAAAAAGTCCACACAGGCCAGATATTCAGAACATTCCCCCCTCCTGGGGTCCAATTTATTAAAACCTGCAGAAAGTCTTTCAAAAGAAAACTCAGGCTTACAATCTCTTCATACCAGTTTCAGCTGGGACCAGTCCCTCCTCCCTGAGGCTCTGTCTTCCCTATAGAGTTCCAGTACTGTTCACCTCCTGTGCTAAGCACAGCCAGCTTTCCAGGAGGCCTGAAGTATAGCCTTTTCCATTGCTACCTTCCTCCTACTGATTAACAGCCCAGCCAGGGCCTTCTTATGCCCTACAGTGCCTGTAACTGCTGCTAACCTGCAGCTGTCTAGTAAGGCCCAGGTGCCTTCCCTTAAGCACAACTGGGCAGCAGGTAATCAGTCCAGGTGCACTGGACCCCACACTCCCTCTCGAAGGGGCCAGTGACATTGTAACACACTGCTTGTACTCTGTGCATGGAGTGTATCTTTGGCTTCCCTCTCTCACACTGAAAATCCCAAGTGTCTGATAATCAAGGTTCAGAGAACTTTATCAAGGCCCCAATTCCACAAAGCACTTATGCTTAATGCCCATTCAAGTCAGTGGGATTTAAGCACTTGCTACACTTAAGGGCATGTACTTAAAGTCCTTTACTGAGTTGGTGCCTAAGTCAGTACACTTGGTTCCCTCTGTGGCATTGTCAGTCTTCACTGATTTCAGTCAAGTTATGACAATTTACACCAACATAGGGCCTGCAATATTCTTTTACTTGTCCCTTGGCAGTTTGGTGGGAGAAGTCAAGATGGAACTTATCAGAGATTCTCTCCCGCACTTAGCTTTCCCTTCCTGGCTGATCACTGCAATGGTTAAATTATCTACCGTTGTCACCACAGCCTCCATTTTAAGATAAATAACCGTAATGTTCATGTCAATAATACACTGAGACACTTCTACTGTTGCTGTGTGAGATAGAGCTTTTTTCTCCCCAGGCTGCAGATATCTATATAATGAAGCATTTTGCTGGCTCTTTGGTCTCAGCTTCACTTTTTAACCTGGACTAAGCCTGTTGCGTTTAGGCACTACATCCCTGAAAGCCATAACCTGGCCCAGCAATAGCCTTTGTTAGTTTTTTTGCGATAGTGGTTTTTTGGGGGTTGCTGAATGCCTCTTAAAAACAAGCTGTGACATTGTGCAGTCTATATGGTTTTATAAAAACTTGATAATAAGTCAATATAATGTAACTGGGATAGTTTTAGAGAAAATACGGTAATAAGTGACTATAACGTAACTGGGATATGCTTCATGCAAAAGATCTCTTGTAAGGTATAAGGTATATATACAAAGCTTATAATCTACTGAGTGTGATCATCTGATTCGTATAAATGTACCACTCTTGTATCTAAAACTAGAAATATAAAATGTAACTCTGAGGGCCTATTGTAATTATATAAAGTATGGGCCATTAATGATGGTTTGGAATCTTGATGACTCCCATTGTCTGCAGATGGCTGTATTTACCTGTGAGTCTCCCTGTATATGTGTGTGCTGGCAAGTGAGTAATGAAGTCTTGCAGTGACATGTGATCATGTCACCTGAACTGGAATCCATCTTTAACCTGGTGCTTTTCCAGTGAGGGGGGGGGGTGGAAACCCAGAGGGACAAAGGGTTTCCGCCTTATGCAAAAGATATATAAAGGGGTGGAAGAGAAGAGAGGGGGAGAGGAGCCATCATGAAGAATCCCCTAGCTATGACCTGAGCTGCAACAAGAGCTGTACCAGGGGAAAGAATTGTGCCCAGGCCTGGAAGGTGTCCAGTCTGAGAAAAACTTACTGAAGCATCTCTGAGGGTGAGATTATCTGTATTCAGTTTGATTAGACATAGATCTGCGCATTTTATTTTATTTTGCTTGGTGACTTACTTTGTTCTGTCTGTTACTACTTGGAACCACTTAGATCCTACTGTCTGTATTTAATAAAATCACTTTTTATTTAGTAATTTACTCAGAGTATGTATTAATACCTGGGGGAGCAAACAACTGTGCATATCTCTCTATCAGTGTTATAGAGGGCGAACAATTTATGAGTTTGCCCTGCATAAGCTTTATGCAGAGTAAAACGGATTTATCTGGGTTTAGACCCCATTGGGAGTTGGGCATCTGAGTGCTAAAGACAAGCACACTTCTATGAGCTGTTTTCAGGTAAACTTGCAGCTTTGGGACAAGTGATTCAGACCCTGGGTCTGTGTTGAAGTGGACTGGAGTGTCTAATTCAGCAAGACAGGGTGCTGGAGTCCTGAGCTGGCAGGGAAAACAGAAGCAGGAGTAGTCTTGGTACATTGGGTGGCAGCTCCCAAGGGGGTTTCTGTGATCCAACCCGTCACACAAGCTGTCTGGCAGAGAATTCTTCCCTGCTCTTTAGGCAACATATCACCTAGTGGACCTGACGTAACTTTTGGTGTTATTGATTAAATGTTATATAATTACAATGAAATATAAAAGTGAATTTATTAGGATAATCTTAAGAATAAATATTTGCATTATTTAAATATTTTACAATGTTAATGACAAACTTTTAAAATGATACAGTATAGTCTGAAACCACCTTCATCATATCAAAAGCATTTTTGACATTCGCTAAAGTCAAAAGAAAAAGAAACAAAGAGAGGAAAAAGAACAAAGCCATAGTGAACAGGCTAAGATGACTAAGACAAGAGATGGCAGACCAGACAGAAAAGGTACCACGTAGAGCCAAGATGTCATACAGATATCACCAGTCTAGTCTATACGTTTTTCAACAGTGTCACCTGGCACATCAATAGAGCTCCCTGGATACATCACCATTTCTTAGATAGTGGATAGAACTAAATATTGAAAAACAAATGACAAAGAATTCCACAATTTTTGTTATGTGCTACTCTCAGCATTCTCAATCGAGAACTGCTAGCTTCTTTCACTTACAGAAATTAATATCAGATACAGGATCAAACAAATGCCTCGAGGTTTTTCCTGGACCACTTCTCTAGAATTCTAGTCTGTTGGGACAAGTAGGTTGGAATATATCTACTTAAACTCAAGCTGATTGCTTCTCTCTAAATAATTTCTACTATATCTTAACTGAGTAAGAATTGTACAATACTGCTAGGCAGGAATGGACATCACCTTCTATCACCAGTATTGGAAATATTACCTCTAGAACAGCCAGGGCCCATCCAAGGAACATATTGAAATATACTTTAGAGATGTTCCGGAAGAGTTAAAACAAAAGAAGATAAATTATGCATGCAATATTTCAATGATGGAGAGGATTTGGGATCACTGAGTGGGGAAGAATTTTATTTTAAAAGATCCAATGGAAAGGGTATTTGCAGAGCATATCAACTACTATTCATGTGTGTTTAGAACAGGAAGAAACATAAGCCAACAAAAAATATAAAAGAAAGAATTGTTTGTGTTTATTGTTAAAAGGCAGACATCATCCCATGGAAGAATCCAGTGTTCCTAAAGTCAAAAAACCCCACCCAGTGAATGGAATCTTATAACTGATTTATGTTCCTTTGTGCCATATCACCTATCCTGGGGGGGGTATAGCAAACAAAAAGAGAGCGCTTGAAATTGGGATGAAGGACTTCTAAAACTACATGCACAAGAGCCTTTTCTACTACTAAGATTAGCGACAACCTAGCACTGCTTTCTGTAATATTCAGGAGAGGTTCTGCCTACCTTTCACTCGATTATTTTCCCAATAAAATTATCTTTAAAGTCAATATGAACTAGGTAGCTGAACTGTTAGCTGGGGAGAGTTGTTGCCCTTAGAACAAGTTTTCTGGTTTCTCAAAAAACAGATGAGAAGTCTCGCATCTTACACTGAGATTGAAAGCTCTTCTGGGTTAGGACCATCTTTTTGTACTGGGGCTCCAAGGTACTACAGTAATACATACATACATGCAACCAACCAACCAGATGACTACCTCGGTACAAAGTCACATGCATACGGAACACTGGTTTTCCTTCCTAAGGAGTGCAACAATGTCCAGTTAGGGTTATTGTGGACACAGAATGTATGTGCATGTGACCTAATAGGCACCAGGCACCTTAAAATGATTCCTCTAACTTTTAGGAAGCAGCATCAAACCGCCCAGGACCTGTTGGGAAAGAGAAGCCTGCTCCTGTGGCCTGAAAGAGGGCTGTAATAACGCTGCTGTGCTTGCAGCAGTTATACTAGCAATTACATTAGAACAATCTCCCTGCCAAGAAAGGAACAGGAAGTGGGGCCATGAAAAACAAAACAAACAGACCCACAACACAATGAAGTGCTTGCAACAGCTAGAAAGTTTTCTTCATGGAGCAGAAAAGATTACCCAGCAATAGGAGCTAAGCCAAAACGTGCACCAGCTGAAGTGATGTGCTCTGTAAATCTGGGAGAGCATTTGCCCTTGAAGTACCTACCAAACATGGGGTAGGCAGACAAATTTGTCCTGTAACAAGGGTTGAACAGCTGGAAAATATATTCTATCTTCCCCAAGAATAAGAGCGTGAATGCGTTCTGGTGCCTCTGATAGGTTATTGCATATATACTGGCCTCACTGGCATGTTATTTTTTCTGTGCTTTAGAGTATGTGGACCCTTATTACATCACATTATCATGAGGAAATTGTCATTTGTAAGACTAGGAATGATGAAATTGCAACACCAAGTTCATATTGAGTAGTGCTGTCGATTAATTGCAGTTAACTAACGTGATTAACTCAACAAAATTAATCGCGATTAATCGCAGTTTTAATCGCACTGTTAAACAATAGACTACCAATTGAAATTTATTAATTTTTTTGGGATGGTTTTTCTATATATTCAGATATATTGATTTCAGTTACGACACAGAATACAAAGTGTACACTGCTCACTTTACATTATTTTTTATTACAAATATTTGCATTGTAAAAATGAGCTCTGATTTTCAGTACCCAGCAGCACCTAGGCCCAGAGCAGTCATTAGAGGGAGTGTCCTGCTTAGCCTGCATAGCCCTGAGCTGGAACATGCTCAGTCACTCTATGAGGATGACTAGGGTCCAACCAAAGTCATGGCCATGAAAAACAAGTCAAGGACCATGAAATCGGGTCTCCCCCCGTGAAATCGGGTCTTCTGTGTGCTTTTACTCTATACCATACAGATTTCACAGGGAGACCAATGTTTCTCAAACTGGGGGGTCCTGACCCAAAAGGGAGTTGCGGGGGGGGGGGGAGGTCACAGTATTGCCATCCTTACTTCTGCATTGTCTTCAGAGCTGGGCAGCCAGAGGGTGGCGACTGTTGAATAATTTGGCTGAAATTTTTCAAAACTCAGCCTGAGGCAAACATCCAGCATGGAAAATTTTAGCTTGAAAGATTTGGTTGCTACAAGTAACTGAAAACAGGGTCTTATAACAGGAAGTGTTGGGAAATCTTAATAAGCAATTATACCAACCACACCTACCGTGCAAGCTTTTTTTAAATCCACATTTCTGAACCTTTTGGAGCATTCGTCTAACCTCCCTTCACTAACAATTTGCACTTTGAAGAGTTCAGATTTAAAAACAGGACTTTTAAAAAATATCCCATAGTAAAAATGTATACAATAATTAGGGTTGTAGATTAATAGCAGTTAACTCGCGCGATTAACCAAAAAAAATTAATCGCGATTAATCGCAATTTTAATCGCACTGTTAAACAATAGAATACCAATTGAAATTTATTAAATACTTTGGATGTTTCTCTACATTTTCATATATATTGTATTCTGTGTTGTAATTGAAATCAAAGTGTGGATTATTTTTGATTATAAATATTTGCACTGTGAAAATGATAAACAAAAGAAATAGCATTTTTCAGTTCACCTCATACAAGTACTGAATTGCAATCTCTTTATCGTGAAAAGGCAACTTATAAATGTAGATTTTTTTTGTTACATAACTGCATTAAAAAACAAAACAATGCAAAACTTTATAGCCTACAAGTCCACTCAGTCCTACTTCTGTTTCAGCCAATCGCAAAGACAAACAAGTTTGTTTACATTTACAGGAGATAATGCTGCCCACTTATTTACAATGTCACCTGAAAGTGAGAACAGGCGTTCGCATGACACTTTTGTAGCCCGCATTGCAAGGTATTTACATGCCAGATATGCTAAACATTCTTATGTCCCTTCATGCTTCGGCCACCATTCCAGAGGACATGCTTCCATGCTGATGACGCGTGTTAAAAAAATAATGCGCTAATTAAATTTGTGACTGAACTCCTTGGGGGAGAATTGTATGTCTCCTGTTCTGTGTTACCCGCATTCTGCCATATATTTCATGTTATAGTAGTCTCGGATGATGACCCAGCACGTTGTTCATTTTAAGAACACTTCCACTGCAGATTTCACAAAACGCAAAGAAGTTATCAATGTGAGATTTCTAAAGATAGCTACAGCACTCGACCCAAAGTTTAAGAATCTGAAGTACCTTCCAAAATCTGAGAGGAACGAGGTGTGCAGCATGCTTTCAGAAGTCTTAAAAGAGCAACACTACATGCGGAATCTATAGAACCTGAACCACCAAATAAGAAAATCAACCTTCTGCTGATGGCATCTGACTCAGATAATGAAAATGAACATGCGTCAGTCCGGACTGCTTTGGATTGTTATCGAGCAGAACCTATTATCAGCATGAATGCATGTCCTCTGGCATGGTGGATGGGACATGAATCTTTAGCACATCTGGCATGTAAATATCTTGTGACGCCAGCTACAACATTACCATGAGAATACCTGCTCTCACTTTCAGGTGACATTGTAAACAAGAAGCAGGCAGCATTATCTCCTCCAAATGTAAATAAACTTGTTTGTCTGAGCGATTGGCTGAACAAGAAATAGGGCTGAGTGGACTTGTAGGTTCTAAAGTTTTACGTTGTTTTATTTTTGAACGCATTTTTTTTGTATACATAATTCTACATTTATAAGTTCAACTTGCATGATAAGATTGCACTACAGTATTTGTATTAGGTGAATTGAAGAATATGATTTTTTTTTTTTACAGTGCAAACATTTGTAATTAAAAATAAATATAAAGTGAGCACTGTACACTTCGTATTCTCTGTTGTAATTGGAATCAACATACTGTATTTGAAAATGTAGAAAACATCCAAAAATATTTAAATAAATGGTATGTGTTATTGTTTAACAATGAAATTAATTTTTTTAATTGCGTCATTAATTGCGATTAATTTTTTTAATCGCTTGACAGCCCTAAATTTAGTAAAACAAATATAATCTATTAAACTTTATAAAAAACTGCCAAATCCAAGAATGTATAAAAAATTTATTACGCAATTAAGATTTATGATGAAGTAAATTGAAAATTAAACATTAAAACCGCAAATCTGAGAATACAGCCACATTACAAAGTCATAATACATTATACTGCATTTGGACCTTCCAGACCAGTGTTTCCAGGAGCTTAATAACGTGCATATATAAAGCAGGGGTGCACAGGAGAGGCTAGGAATTCTGGTGGAATACAAAGCCAATGTACATTATTATTAGCATATTAAAATCCATGTCTATAAGCAAACAAAGAAATGCAAATCACATTATATTACGGCAAACACTACTAAATATAAAAGTTTAACAAATAATTCAGCCCAAAGAAGGAATCTTGATTCCCTCCAGTGGACTTCTGGGGCCAAACGAATGACTCCTCATTAAGGAAAGGTGCCCTGCCCACCTTGGCTGAAGGCAAAGCTGGTCTCCAAGGAATTATTTTGGACGAGAGGGAACGTACATAGCAGGACTAACTATATACTAGAGCACTATTCCTCAGCTCTCTCCCTATCAAAAAATGCAATTTTCAGATTGCAATGGTTAATTAAAATGGCTTTGATGTCTTTACAAATTTATAAAATAATATTCTCTCTGTAGCCTTCCAGAAATGCTCCTTCTGTATCGTTAGTGATGAAGTCTTCCAAAAGAACACCTGCGCTTTTCTCTCTCCCATCATTGTAGCTGAGTTTTCTGGATACCCTGGAAAAGAATTTTAGATCATAAGTTACTGGTAATTAAAAAGCATCCATGCTAGCTCAATCTCCAAAGAACAGAACAGAAGCTGAATGCCAAAGCAAAGAATCTAGCAACCTTAAAATATTAATGGCAAAATGCAATAGGCCTAATACAGGAATTCCCACATCCACCCAACTGCCGAAAATCCTTTATTTTTTCATTGTATTAATGCCTAAATAATATGAATAAATTAAATGAAATCTGCTTTAACGTAATTTAGGTTAAAAGCTTTAAAAACAACCTACTGCATGTGTACGAACAGAAATGTAAATTAAAGTTTTGCTCCACTAAGCAAATACATCTATACAGAATTCATCTACAGCTCTACTTTTCATTTTCCCCCTCAGGAATTGAAGGATTGGCAGCTTGTTGTTTAAATTTGTTGTAAACTAATCCACTCTGTGATCACACCCTCAAGTGGTCCATCCGAATACAGTCTGAGCCAACAATTCATAACAGATCTATAATAAATCTGTTAGTTATTGACCTTTCCATCTCTGAGGTTGATCTTTAATAATTAGCTTCTTGCTAGAGGTTGCCAAATCCAAAGTCATTACAGACACAAGAGGACTTGGCTAGTTCTTCCCCAGCTGCTGATTAGAACATACAGCAGCTTTGCTATCTACTTGACTAAGATTTCTGAAGACTTCAAAACCACACAGGGCAAGTTCCATTTCCAGGATGTTTACTGCAGTCATCTCTTGGACCTCTAAAGCTATCATAGCGCTGGCCTGAGGAAACTATCCAGATGAGTCTTAATTCAGGTTACACAAATGTATAGTCCCTGATTTGCAATTAAGGAACACATTTTCTATTCCAGATAAGTTAGCAATCGAAGAGTCACTAATGCTTTTCACATGAAGCCTGTTACTTGTATGCACAAAGAAAAAAAAAGTTTCTGGCTCAAAACAAATTGCCCATATCATAGGGAGAGGTTTCCATTTATAACAGAGAGAAGAAAAAAGCATGAATTAAGAAACTGAGTAAAGATGTAATAAAAAATATTTACGTGAGCAAGCTCAAGCAAAGCTCACAGAAAGACCACCTATCCATTAGCTTGCTCAAGATCATCCACTAAATCAACTATTTTTTAATCTCATATATAAATGAAAGGCCTTAACCAGAGAGAAATTCCATACTTTAATTAAAAAAGAAAATGAAAACAGCAAACAGCTAAGCAGGAGTGGAGATGAAACTGCAGAAACACACACACATAACATATATATCATATGTTAGAGAAATTGTTTTTGAAAATATATTTTTGTCATTTTTTAAAAAGGTTACTAGATTAAGGATAATCTAGGCATGGTCCAATATCTAAACAAATACTTTGCCTCAGTCTTTAATGAGGCTAATGAGGAGCTTAGGGATAATGGTAGGATGACAAATGTGAATGAGGATATGGAGGTAGATATTACCACATCCGAGGTAGAAGCCAAACTCGAACAGTTTAATGGGACTAAATCAGGGGGCCCAGATAATCTTCATTCAAGAATATTAAAGGAACTGGCACATGAAATTGTAAACCCATTAGCAAGAATTTTTAATGAATCAGTAAGCTCAGGGGTTGTACCATCCGACTGGGGAATTGCTAACATAGTTCCTATTTTTAAGAAAGGGGAAAAAAGTGATCCAAGTAACTGTAGGCCTGTTAGTTTGACATCTGTAGTATGCAAGGTCTTGGAAAAAATTTTGAAGGAGAAAGTAGTTAAGGACGTTGAGGTCAATGGTAATTGGGACAAAATACAACATGGTTTTACAAAAGGTAGATCGTGCCAAACCAACCTGATCTCCTTCTTTGAGAAGGTAACAGATTTTTTAGACAAAGGAAACGCAGTGGATCTAATTTACCTCAATTTCAGTAAGGCACTTGATACGGTTCCACATGGGGAATTATTAGCTAAATTGGAAAAGACGGGATCAATATGAAAATTGAAAGGTGGATAAGGAACTGGTTAAAGGGGAGACTACAACGGGTCATACTGAAAGGTTAACTGTCAGGCTGGAAGGAGGTTACTAGTGGAGTTCCTCAGGGATCGGTTTTGGGACCAATCTTATTTAATCTTTTTATTTCTGACCTTGGCACAAAAAGTGGGAATGTAATAAAGTTTGCGGATGACACAAAGCTGAGAGGTATTGCTAATACAGAGAAGGACCGGGATATCATACAGGAAGATCTGGATGACCTTGTAAACTGGAGTAATAGTAAATAGGATGAAATTTAATAGTGAAAAGTGCAAGGTTATGCATTTAGGGATTAATAACAAGAATTTTGGTTATAAATTGGGGACACATCAGTTGGATGTAACAGAGGAGGAGAAGGACCTCGGAGTATTGGTTGATCACAGGATGACTATGAGCCGCCAATGTGATATGGCTGTGAAAAAAGCTAATGCAGTCTTGGGATGCATCAGGCGAGGTATTTTCAGTAAAGATAAGGAGGTGTTAGTACCGTTATACAAGGCACTGGTGAGACCTCATCTGGAATATTGTGTGCAGCTCTGGTCTCCCATGTTTAAGAAGGATGAATTCAAACTGGAACAGGTACAGAGAAGGGCTACTAGGATGATCCGAGGAATGGAAAACCTGTCTTATGAAAGGAGACTCAAAGAGCTTGGCTTGTTTAGCCTAACCAAAAGAAGGCTGAGAGGAGATATGATTGCTCTTTATAAATATATCAGAGAGATAAATATCAGGGAGGGAGAGGAATTATTTAAGCCTAGTACCAATGTGGACACAAGAACAAATGGATATAAACTGGACATTAGGAAGTTTAGACGTGAAATTAGACGAAGGTTTCTAACCATTAGAGGAGTGAAGTTCTGGAACAGCCTTCCAAGGGGAATAGTGGGGGCAAAAGACATATCTGGCGTCAAGACTAAGCTTGATAAGTTTATGGAGGGGATGGTATGATGGGATAGCCTAATTTTGGCAATTAATTGATCTTTGATTATTAGCCCAATGGTCTGTGATGGGATGTTAGATGGGGTGGGATCCGAGTTACTACAGAGAATTCTTTCCTGGGTGCTGGCTGGTGAGTCTTGCCCACATGCTTAGGGTTTAACTGATCGCCATATTTGGTGTCTGGAAGGAATTTTCCTCCAGGGCAGATTGGCAGAGGCCCTGGAGGTTTTTTGCCTTCTTCTGCAGCGTGGGGCACGGGTCACTTGCTGGAGGATTCTCTGCACCTTGAGGTCTTTAAACCACGATTTGAGGACTTCAATAACTCAGACATAGGTTAGGGGTTTGTTACAGGAGTGGGTGGGTGAGATTCTGTAGCCTGCATTGCGCAGGAGGTCAGACTAGATGATCATAATGGTCCCTTCTGACCTTAAAGTCTATGAGTCTACTGTATTGTGTATTCTGTTGCCTATAAAGCTGGATTAGTTATGAGTCTACAAGAACAAGACTCTGAGGGAGCTGACGTTTCAGAAATCTGTTACCTTAATATTTTCTTTCTAAACAAAAATCACAAATTAATATTTGCCCACTGGAAAGCTGGAAGTCTCCCATTTCCAGTGGTAGATAATATTGTACCTGTTTCTAGCTTTAGTATGCCACAAGATATCAAAACCTGAACCTGTCAATGTACTAAAGTTATTAATCCTGGGTCTCAGAAAAGTAATTTTTTTGAGAGGGAGGATAGGATTTAGGGAAGGACACGTGATGAGAAGAGAAGCGAATTGTGTGATACGTTTAAAAATACTTGCGGATGTTAAGTCAATCTGCAGATTGGAACGTTCGTGCTCTTTCTATATATTGATAAGGCAGACAAGATGTCTGTCACGTTTCATAATTTATTATATATTCCATACATGTGCACATAGATTTAAATAATGTATTCCTGTATCATGTATACATACCAACTACAGCCTTTAAAATCTTAATGTAAAAAAGTCCCATGATACAATATATTACAAAAAGTCAGTGACAAATGGATCCTAAAAATATAGGTTTATACAAAGAGTAATGTAGTGTTATCAATTTAGTGATTAGCTGCAATCATTTTTTTATCACAAGTCCATAACCTATATATAGGCCCCCCCACTCCTCCAAACCACCACATAAAGAAAATAAAAAATAAGGAGCACAGCACATTTGTAAACCCTTTCTAAAAAAAATAAAAAAAAAAACCCGAATTTATTTTGCTGCTATTTTGTAACTACTGAAAAGTCACTTGCCTTTGTTAATATTTTTGTGCACTTCTGGATGAGCCATTACTTTGCAATGTTCTAGGGATACTTGCATAGACATTTGCAATCCTGGATTCTGGTAATAAAAATAATGGGGTCATAAGGTTAAGCATCACATTGAGCAACCTATCCAGTACAGTATGTTAAAATATTGGACTATTCTGACCTTAGGAGCAAGCTCAGAGCAGCAGTTCTAAGTATTAAAAAAAAGCATCAACTTACTTCCATCTGCGAAGTATAATGAACATTCTTTACATGAAAGCCTCTGGCCAAATTTAATTTCAAATACAATTTGTACTTTATAACAGTGAACATTCTTAAATGTAAAACTAATTTCCTTTAAAGACCTTATAATTTATCAGCATTAGAAAAGGATGGAAATATCTTGCAATTAGGTTTAGGGTCACAGAAAGGCATTGCGGGGAGCTGCAAACGTCAGTTAAGAGATATAATACAAAGGGATATAAGAGGTTAACAACTCAGAGCAAACAATAAAATGAGACTTATCTTGGAAAAATGAGACCTAAAGAAATACTGTTAACATGAAAAAAACCTTATTTCTGAAGAATTTGTACCTACTATACTTACCAGAAACTGTAAGGCATTAACAAAAAAGTATATTTTTTTCCAGTCTTTTAACTATGTGCATTTGAGATTGTTTTATGTAGTCTGTCACCATTTCCCCTGCATATTGAGTTAGTTCTTCCCTTGCTGAAAAGATTCTAGTGTAACAGAAAAACTTTTTTAAAAGAAGTTAAATTTGACAGTGTCCATTCATATATCTGGGGAAAATAATTCAGAACACAAATGTTCAATGGGAGTGAGAAACTTCTCAAACAGAAATGCTGAAACTGATGGCAGTAGACAAATTAGATACACGTTTGCAATGCTACCTTGTAGGGAAAAAAGCTAGTGCAATTTGCTTACATAGAAACATCATATCGGAGTAGAAAGTTAACAGTCCCTCTTCCATATCGCTTGTATGTCATCAGACATGGAATACTGCATTCAATTCTGGGTTTCATTATTAGAGCCCTGTGCAAATGCAAAATTTGGATTTGCATCTATCTGCGATCAGCAAAAATGGATCGTGTATACAGATATTAAGCGAATATCTGCAGATTTGCAGGGCGCTACTCATTACTGGACCTATACTAACTGGACAGAACTTAGGGAACAGCAACAAGAAAGGACATGGGGGGCCGCTGTGATTGATTTATAAAGAATGATTAAGACAGTTCAATACTTATAGTTTGGCATTTAATCAGGTATGAACTGGAACATAGTAGTGGGCTACAAAATATTTAAATAGTATAAAATACCACAGATACAGAGGAGTATCAATAATAAAGGCAGTATAAAATAAAAATGTCAACATTTTGGTTGAATATCAGAGGGAAACAAAAGCTATTTAGACTGAAGAATCCTGACCCAATAGAGGTGGTGGAAGCTCCATCACCTGGGCCATGCAAGGACTAACTGTGCTAAACAACAGAAGTGCATAACAGGAAATAAAACTCTGACGTGAAATGGAGATGGGCTAGATAACCTCACAGGAACGTTTCATGTCTACTTTCTGTAAATGTATCCGATACTGTCATTTTTAACAAGCACATCAGGGTGACAACTTTAAGGAAAAGAAAGTCAAGTTTGTTTACATACTATTTTCCACTTTTCCTCTGACATGATTGAAATTATTCATCCCTATATATCAAGTGTGTCCTTCTTTGGGAACCCCAGAATGGACATTTCATGAGAGAATATCATATCCTCCTTGGAGAGGGATATTTATGTAAGCAACTAGTTCAGAGATCACAGAAGGTAGATCAGAGTAACCAAAAAGTTATCACTAGGAGATTCCAGGGATGTAAGGCAAGGATGACAAGAGATATCAGAGGTAAATGACACCTCCTTTGAGACCAGAAGCTGGATCTCCATCAAGCTATTCTGTCAAAGGGTAACCTCTGGAAAAAGATGTGGTCCCCAAAGTGTGAAATTTTATTACTCTAATTATGTTGATGATACCAATCTAGATTAGCTGTTGTACAGATTTAGCCCAGATCTACAACTAGGAGAGCTTTGCTGGTATAAGTGTACCACAGTGGCAATGCACGCCTAGTGCAGATTCAGTTTATACTGGCAAAACTGAGCTTTTGCCAATATAGCTAATACATTATGGATAACCTGAAAAATTTTGCTTGACTAAATGCTGTTGTAAGAGAGCAAAAAAGACTCTGACCAGAAAATTCTTTCCCCTTACATGACTTCTTTAAAAATCTTAAGGGCTTTCCTCCACCCCTGCTGATGTTTAGAAAGGTCTTTTCATCAAGGGAAAAGGCCAGCACCCCCATTAAATGAGTTTGGGTCTGCCCATTTCCCACTTGTCTCCTGCTTCTGTTTACACTACTGACTGCAGGCCAGCTTCAGCAGCAGCACTGAAGCAAAACCTCCCAACCTCTGAACTCTAGAGGAGTCCCAAAGAGTGAAAAATCCCTCTCCTGGCTCCCACTACTCCCTTGTCTACACTATAGTTTGGAGAAGGAAGAACAACCTTCCTGTCCCCACCCCCAGCCACATACAAAATGGTCTGTGAAGGGAAGAAGGGGGTCCCCCTGGCTGTCCCTTTTTGCCTCTTGCCTACACAGGGCTCCCAGGAAAAGGGTACACTCTCCTGGCACCAAACTTAGAAACAGCAAAAGCTCTTCTCTTGTGTTTCCGGTAAAAAGTAAATGCCCCCTTACAGGCACTAAGGAGAGGCATACCTGCTCCCCCCAAGAGCAATGCAAAAGTGATGACATGCTAATGACAACTCACCATTAACAGAATCATGAAAGTGAACAAACACGGTGCTGTCAAAATGCATAAAGTAAAAAAAGCCGAGGAAACAGAAAAAAAATCTTGAAATCAGGTTATCTTATGTACTTCTTGCAACAAGAGGATGTATAACACCTCCAAAGAGTAATGAGATTTTTCAAGTTGACAGTGTCCCCATAAGTTTCAGCCTGGAGATTTTATGGCCAATTTAGATGGACCTGAAAATAATGTATTACATTGGAAATATTGACAACTTTAACTATGAGAACTATTGAAGCAGGTGCTGTTGTATCTGAAGTAGCTTATTTTAAATCTCAAGCTTCAGATTTACAATTCTCAGCAAGTCTTTTTGATGGTAAATATAAAGATTAGGAATTTTATAGGCCCTGGGAGTTTGTGCTTATCTAATCTCATACCAGTTTAATTTTTCAAATTCAGAACTTGAGCAAATCTTCTTGCTGACTCAGTGGCAGCACTTTAATTTAGTTTAACAAGTCCTCCTAAGGCAGATCTACACTTACAATGCTGCAACAGTGCAGCTGCACCACTTAAGCAAAGACGCTCCTATGCTGTTGGGAGAGCTTCTCCCATCGCCGTAATTAATCCACCTTCGCAAGAGACAGCGTCTATGTCAATGGGGGAGGCTCTCTGCTGACATAGCCCTGTCTACGCTGAAGGTTAGGTTGGTATAACTATGTCGTCCAGGAGCCTTGATTTTCACACACCTGAGAGACAGTTATACTGATATAAGTCTGCAGTGTAGACCTGACCTAGGACATATTTGTAATCTTGTTACTTTGTAACCACCAGTTCTGTAGAGCTGGAAGCAGGAACTCCACAAGAGTGGTAGTAAAAAACTTAGTTCTTGAAAACATGATTAACTAATCAGCGACTTCCCTACTACACATAAACGGATATTAGCTATGTATGATATTAGCAATACAGCAGAGAAGGGGAACAGGAAAACCAGTATTTATTAAATGAAGCCTTAAGAAGAAAATTCTGATCTTATCCAAAGAAAAAAAGTAAAACATCCCAACAACTCTCAAGCTGCGGTCCAGGATGCCCTTCTTGGGGATCTCCAGAAAGGAACATTTTGAGACATATCCAAGGATTGTTGGGAGAAGAATGGGTGTCCCTTAGGAAGAGGTCTGCAGAATTAATGAGTTGGAGATCTACTGGCTTCCCTTAAGAAAAGCCCTCCTAATTGATAAAGTAATTCATAATGCCTTTTGAAACTTACCTTGCACAAAAGTACTTGGACTAACTGGATAAGTGTGATTTGAAGACGTATGAAACCCAGAATCCTGAAAATGAAGCACTGAGAAATTAAATCAAAGACACTTACAAGTGTGTTACAGTTAACAGCCTGGGTCAGAACAAGGAAATGGGAATCCTGCACTAAGGGCCTGATTTAAAACCCACTGAAGTTAATAGGAGTCTAATGATTCCAGGCCATTATCTTGTCCGGCTCAGTTTCTCTGCCTGCCTCTCTCACACAGGGCTGTGAAGAGGATTTAACAATGCTCATAGTTTGAGATTTTATTCTGTTTAAACTCAATTGCAATGAACTAAGATTAAACTAATACTTTTGTTGAATATTTGTAGGGGCCATATTCCCTAAAATGGGGAAATGGGATTAGGGGGCCCATGATCTTAATAACACTTCAAGCATTTCAACCATACTGGTCAAAAAACTGAAGCAGAAATTTTAGATTGACTTAAAGCTTCTCTTGGACTAAATCAATCTTTTTCAAAATGACTATAGTACAAGCTATAATTTTTTACCCTTCTGCACATTATCAACCAAAAATAGTATAGTAAAAGTGTCCTTACAAAGTTTTCAGATGCCTGACTTTGACAATTAGGGCTATCAAATATGCCAGGAACAATCCCATCCATCACACTTGAGAAATCCAGGCCAGTTGTCTGAGGATTAGTATTTTTTCTATGAGGAGACTGATTACTTGCTCTAGGAAAAATATCTTCAGGTATATTTTTCAGTCTCTTTACAGGTGAAGACAAAAGATCTTCATTGTGGAAATCTGCTACTCGTTTAATTCTGGTAACTGCAGGTAAAGTTCGTATGGGTGAGTTAATTAAAGCATTTACAGTTTCTGACATCTGTATGCCTTCATATTTCCTTAAGTTCGAAGCTCTCAGAAATGTGGGCAGTTTTGGAAACCCTTCGGAACACAATCTCTGATAAACCTCGTCAAATGCACTATCATATTTTTTATGAGACTTTACAGAATTACAGAAGTAGGACTTGATTAGTCCTTTTTCTTTAGTGTTTGAAAGAGGCTTTCTAATCTTAAGAGGTTTCTGAAGTTCTTTGGGGCACAGCTTCTGGTAAAGTTTTTCAAATTCATCTTCACATTTCTGGTGAGTCTTGACTGGACTTTGATTCACAGGAAGTGAGGAAAAAGAATGACTGCGCTGCAGTGAAAAACCTCCCCTGAAAGTTTTTATTTCAGGATTTCTGATTAATGCATTTGATGTTCTTACTAGAGAATAGTTGTTAAGTGGTGGAAAGGTATTAGCATCACCATTCAAGTTGCAAGTGGACAAATGGAACCCTGATGTACCATCGAAAGCTGTATTGTCAGTTTTGCCATTCTTGCTCTCTTTTACTAGACAAGGAGATGTTGTGCAAGTTACAGAAAAGCATCCCACAGAAAGTACTTCAGGCAGCTTCCCATTTGGGCTGCCTTTTGAGTCATGTAGTGACACGGTGGTCTGAGGTGGATCCTCAGTTAGAAATGTTTCTTCTGTTCTAGCAGTAACATTTGGAAAAACAGACTCTGAGATGTTTTGGTCTATTCTTTGAATGTATGAATTATCTTCTAAATTTCCAGGCCAATCTATTTCCATTTCACTTGTATTAACATGTGGGTAAGATACCATACCAGATTCACCATTAGTCACACACCGTGTCTGACATTTGCCATCATGAAGAAGTTGGTTACTCTCATTTAAATTATTTCCAACAGGCAATTTATGATCATTACTATTTGTATTAGGCAGCACAGGCTTCAATTTAGATGTCCTGAACCTTCTTATTCTTTCTATGGTGACATTAAGCTTTGATTTTCTAGGAGGCCATCCTCTGTGTTTGTAGTGTCTGATTATGGAATCAGCTGCTTTTTTCTGAGAGTGTTTGTTCATCAACTTGCTAAGTGTCTCCACCATTCCTGGATACAAATCTGCAAGTGTGACATTGTTCCAGGAACATTCTTCATTTGCAGACTGGTACTCTTCCATGAAGCTATCATAGCCCGTTTCATTTTTTTCCAGAAAAGGTATATGTCTGGGTAGAGTTATCTTATCTGCTGAAATAAGAAAAGCAGAAACACATAGTATGAGAGACCTGGATGCAGGAGGTGCATTTCTAGATTCTGCTTTCCTTCTGAAACCATTAGCTTGGTTATGTATTAGGCCAAATAAAGTTATATACAACAGTGCTTAGAGCCTTTCAAATAATGTATTAATTACATAGCATAAATCTAATTTTAAATATTAGAAGGTGTACAAATATTCTTGCAGTGTTGATCTTCATGTGCTGTTAATAAAGCCTTGTAAAATTCTAGATTGTTTTCTTTTTCATGAGTAAAATTTCTAGTGTTTTTCATCACGATTCCCATCAGGTTACAGGATTGTTGCTGAACAAATACGTTTTAGTAAATTTTCATCAACGTTTGTACAAGGCTATATTAACAGACTGCAGAAAATGGATACCAAGTGTCTTGGAGTACAAACTATTTTAAAGTTCTTCTGGGGCGTAAGTGGGAGTTGTCCAAAAAGGACTTCTTGCAACAAGAATATGTACAACACTCAGTGGTGAATGCATGTTAGTGCAAAATATTTTCACTGCCAAGACAAATAGAGCCTCTCCTCTTATCAAATCTGCAATAATGACTGGGAAGCGAATGTGAATTTCTTAGCAAGCAAAGACAAAAGTGTCATAAAATTTACTATGTTCATTTGACAATTGTAATGTTGTTTTAAAGTTATAATGAGTAACTTCCTAAGTGCTCTGAAGTATTTACTGTAAAAGTAACAAAGATTCATAAATGGCAGCATGCCACTACTAAGTCTTTGTGACACGGGGGAGACTACTGATTTTGGGGTCAATTACAATCTGCATATGAGCAAATGTGTAAATTAACAAGGTTCAATTGAATAATGAAGCCTAGGGCATAGCCTTATGTAGAGTTTTTGGTTATTTTATTCCCTCAAAGAAGTACAATGATTCTCCTTAAAAGCCAAGTTTTTATCCAAGACTTTTATTGTCCCACCTTTAGTAATTGAAGCCCATTAAGTCCAAAAGTGTGGAAGGATCAAGAGGACTTTCTGTAATCCCAGGGCACTGTGTACCGAAAGGAAATGTTTTCAAAAGGCACAAACGGCAATTAGGAACCCACTAACCGCTATGTCTAAAATGCTAGGGAACAGAATGCTTGATATGTCTGATAGCAAATGTTAGGATGTGAAAATACCATGGAAGAAGTAAACCCTTCTGCAAAAGAGCACCAGACTTCAATGCAAGTTTTTCCCTACCTAAAGGCTGCAAAAATCAGGCCCATTATCTTCATGCTGCTCCTGCACAAGCAGTTACTGCCAAATACAAGACACCCATGAGACTGTGTTGTGCTACCAGCTAAACCAAAGCAAGCACAAAAATATAGAATAACTTGACCATGTTTAAATTCTTTATTACGGTGGGTTTTTAAATGCATCTTTTTCTCTGACTATTTTAGAATAGCTGCGTTCATTTATAAGAGATAATTCCTTTTTAAAAAATGTTTAAAATACGCCTATGGCAAAACATTAACAATGGGCCTATATAACGCCTCAAGAATTCAAACTGTTGTATCTTTATGTTCAGGTTAACCCACTTTTTTGCATTTTCAATAAATATGTTAAATAAGAACGGCCGTACCGGGTCAGACCAAAGGTCCATCTAACCCAATATCCTGTCTACCGACAGTGGCCAATGCCAGGTGCCCCAGAGGGAGTGAACCTAACAGGCAATGATCAAGTGATCTCTCTCCTGCCATCCATCTCCACCCTCTGACGAACAGAGGCTAGGGACACCATTCCTTACCCATCGTGGCTAATAGCCATTAATGGACTTAACCACCATGAATTTATCCAGTTCTCTTTTAAACGCTGTTATAGTCCTAGCCTTCACAACCTCCTCAGGTTCCACAAGTTGACTGTGCGCTGCGTGAAGAAGAACTTCCTTGTATTTGTTTTAAACCTGCTGCCTATTAATTTCATTTGGTGACCCCTAGTTCTTGTATTATGGGAATAAGTAAATAACTTTTCCTTATCCACTTTCTCCACATCACTCATGATTTTATATACCTCTATCATATCCCCGCTTAGTCTCCTCTTTTCCAAGCTGAAGAGTCCTAGCCTCTTTAATCTCTCCTCACATGGGACCCGTTCCAAACCCCTAATCATTTTAGTTGCCCTTTTCTGAAGCTTTTCTAGTGCCAATATATCTTTTTTGAGATGAGGAGACCACATCTGTACGCAGTATTCGAGATGTGGGCGCACCATCGATTTATATAAGGGCAATAATATATTCTCCATCTTATTCTCTATCTCCTTTTTAATGATTCCTAACATCCCGTTTGCTTTTTTGACCACCTCTGCACACTGCGTGGACATCTTCAGAGAACTATTCACGATGACTCCAAGATCTCTTTCCTGACTTCTTGTAGCTAAATTAGCCCCCATCATATTGTATGTATAGTTGGGGTTATTTTTTCCAAAGTGCATTACTTTACATTTATCCACATTAAATTTCATTTGCCATTTTGTTGCCCAATCACTTAGTTTTGTGAGATCTTTTTGAACTTCTTCACAGTCTGCTTTGGTCTTAACTATCTTGAGCAGTTTAGTATCATCTGCAAACTTTGTCACCTCACTGTTTACCCCTTTCCCCAGATCATTTATGAATAAGTTGAATAGGATTGGTCGAGGACTGACCCTTGGGGAACACCACTAGTTACCCCTCTCCATTCTGAGAATTTACCATTTATTCCTACCCTTTGTTCCCAGTCTTTTAACCAGTTCTCAATCCATGAAAGGACCTTCCCTTTTATCCCATGACAGCTTAATTTACATAAGAGCCTTTGGTGAGGGACCTTGTCAAAGGCTTTCTGGAAATCTAAGTACACTATGTCTACTGGATTCCCCCTTGTCCACATGTTTGTTGACCCCTTCAAAGAACTCTAATAGATTAGTAAGACACGATTTCCCTTTACAGAAAGCATGTTGACTATTGCTCAACAGTTTATGTTTTTCTATGTGTCTGACAATTTTATTCTTAACTATTGTTTCGACTAATTTGCCCGGTACCGACGTTAGACTTACCGGTCCGTAATTGCCGGGATCACCTCTAGAGCCCTTTTTAAATATTGGCGTTACATTAGCTAACTTCCAGTCATTGGGTACAGAAGCCGATTTAAAGGACAGGTTACAAACCTTAGTTAATAGTTCCGCAACTTCACATTTGAGTTCTTTCAGAACTCTTGGGTGAATGCCATCTGGTCCCGGTGACTTGTTAATGTTAAGTTTATCAATTAATTCCAAAACCTCCTCTAGTGATACTTCAATCTGTGACAGTTCCTCAGATTTGTCACCTACAAAAGCCGGCTCAGGTTTGGGAATCTCCCTAAAATCCTCAGCCGTGAAGACTGAAGCAAAGAATCCCTTTAGTTTCTCCGCAATGACTTTATCGTCTTTAAGCGCTCCTTTTGTATCTCGATCATCAAGGGTCCCCACTGGTTGTTTAGCAGGCTTCCTGCTTCTGATGTACTTAAAAAACATTTTGTTATTACCTTTGGAGTTTTTGGTTAGCCGTTCTTCAAACTCCTCTTTGGCTTTTCTATTACATTCTTGCACTTAATTTGGCAGTGTTTATGCTCCTTTCTGTTTGCCTCACTAGGATTTGACTTCCACTTTTTAAAGGAAGTCTTTTTATCTCTCACTGCTTCTTTTACATGGTTGTTAAGCCACGGTGGCTCTTTTTTAGTTCTTTTACTGTGTTTCTTAATTTGGGGTATACATTGAAGTTGGGCCTCTATTATGGTGTCTTTAAAAAGCGCCCATACAGCTTGCAGGGATTTCACTTTAGTCACTGTACCTTTTAACTTCTGTTTAACTAACCCCCTCATTTTTGCATAGTTCCCCCTTTTGAAATTAAATGCCACAGTGTTGGGCTGTTGAGATGTTCTTCTCACCACAGGGATGTTGAATGCTATTGTATTATGGTCACTATTTCCAAGCGGTCCTGTTATAGTTACCTCTTGGACCAGCTCCTGCGCTCCACTCAGGACTAAATCTAGAGTTGGCTCTCCCCTTGTGGGTTCCCGTACCAGCTGCTCCATGAAGCAGTCATTTAAAGTATCGAGAAATCTTATCTCTGCATTTCGTCCTGAAGTGAAATGTTCCCAGTCAATATGGGGATAATTGAAATCCCCCCCTATTATTGAGTTCTTAATTTTGATAGCCTCTCTAATTTCCCTTAGCATTTCATCATCACTATCACTGTTCTGGTCAGGTGGTCGATAATAGATCCCTAATGTTATATTCTTATTAGAGCATGAAATTTCTATCCATAGAGATTCTATGGGACATGTGGATTCACTTAAGATTTTTACTTCATTTGATTCTACATTTTCTTTCACATATAGTGCCACTCCCCCCCCCGCACGACCTGTTCTGTCCTTCCGATATATTTTGTACCCCGGAATGATTGTGTCCCATTGATTGCTCTCAGTCCACCAGGTTTCTGTGATGCCTTTTATATCAATATCCTCCTTTATCACAAGGCACTCTAGTTCACCCATCTTATTATTTAGACTTCTAGCATTTGTGTACAAGCACTTTAAAAACTTGTCACTGTTTATTTGTCTGCCCTTTTCTGATTTGTCAGATTCTTTTTTATGTGAATGTTTATCATCTGATCTGGCCCTTACATTATCCTCTTCCATCCTTTGCTCCTGACTATAACCTGGAGATTCTCTATAATTCTCTATCATTTGTTAAATAACTACAGTTCAGTGTCATACTCACCAACTGGAGATTTAGTCATACCCATCAAGTCTTGCCATGGAGATGTTATGTGAAGACGCTTTGATTTTTCTCCAGGTGCAACCTGAAAAACCCACAGAACTTATTTAGTAATTTATGTTTATTTTACAGTAGCACTCAGGCCCCATTCAGGATTGTGGTCCCATTGTGCTAGGCACTGCACAAAAGACAAACCATACCCTGAAGAGCTCAGTAAAACAGTGAGGAAAAAGTTCTATTTAAGATTTGCTTTTGCTTCAATTACAGTTGCAGTATGTTTTATTAGACAAAGCAACAGATAAAAACTTGAGAAAAAGGATATTTGGCAAAATATGCAAAAACTTACATGACATTTATAATTTCTAAATTAAGCATAAAGTTTGCATTTCTTTCCTAAATATTTAAATTTACTTCCATTTATAAAACACATACCTGAACACTCTAGCCACATCTGACAAATACAATAAATTTAAAAAAACTCTGCAGCCCCATAACGTAAAACACTACTACATAACCAGACAGCTCCCCACTTCCTTATTTTCCATGAACATCAAGCCTAAAAATATTTGCTTCTTGAGAAAGTCTATTAAGATGCATAAGTTAGCCTTTAGCACGACAGGCAAATAACGTATAATGGGAAAGAATAGTTAAATGATGTTTGTTCAGTTTCTTTGACTCATCTCACAATGTTTCAAAGCTAACAGGGCAATGCTTTCCACAATGGGCAAAAGCCAGCGCTTCCTACTCCACCAGAAAAGGCAATAAAAATTCAAGTGACAAGCAGCAAAGAAAAGTATTTTGGTGGTCTTTGTGATGCAATTCTAATAAAAAGTCCACTACTATTGCATATTGGTCACTGTATCCTATGCTGAAAGAAAAAAAAATCAGGGATACTGAAGACAATATTTGAGAGTTTGAAGGAATGTTACACAAAGGAGCTAGTTCAGTGATGAACGTACCTGACATATACCGAGACTGTCTTTGTTCAGCAGCCAAAAATAGGGCTTAATAAACCAAGATAGCTAATTCTAGGGACATACCACTGGTCTCCAACCCAATAGGAAGAAAACAAATTTGAATATGACCCTTACTGGTATACGGACTCACAAGTTTGCTTTAAACTGACGAACAATTCAAATTTTTATAAGTGAATAAGATGTTCCATCTTCAAGAAACTCACCCTATTTTTCACTAAGAAGTTCTCACAGATTTGGATTAGCCCTAGCCAAGGCACACCAAGCAACGGTTTGGCTAGTAGTTTAAAGATACCAGTTTTAAGTAGTGAATTAATTCTAACAAACCCAAGCAGATGCATTACCATAATCCATTTAGGGATGTTTCTTTCATCATCTTGTACTATCACATCCACACGAACTCTAACTTTCTCTCTCATTTCCAGCTCAGAAGGGTTTACAAGTAGAATGTCCTCCTTTTATTCACAGAAACAAAAACATGTCAAATGCAACATCCACAACAAAAAATGTTTACACAGTAACAAGTTAGTAATAGAAAACTTCACACAATACATATTCAAATCATAGGGATTTCAAAATTGAAGAAAAACAAGTAAAAGACTGGTTAAAACAGAATACTATAAATACTGACCAATAAAGACATGCCCAATCAGGTCATTGCATTTCAAGTAAATGATGTTTATACTGGAAGCCAGACAGAGAGCAGTATAAAATGTTCAGTAACTATAATCTAACTTTTCAATTATATATATTCTCTGTTTTAAGGAAAAATATGAAACTGTGTTCACATTAGATGCATGTATAAATAGCTATAGGAAACAAGAAATTCACAGTCACTTCCTAAGACCTCACAAGTACACATGGCTCCAAACAGATGAATAGCCTAACTAGAAGCTAATACCACTTCCACTACTTTCCAGCTGAAGTATTCCAGCAGACCTTCTTCACCTTTAATTTATTTTTAAATAGGAGAAGTCTGATAATGATTTATGGAAAGATACTGTCTTCTCATAGCTATACATCACTGACTAGTTGGGTGATCCTAGGCAAGTCAACCTCTGTGCCTCAGAGTCCCATCTGTAAAAAAGGTTAATAATACTTCAAAATATTCTGAGACAAAATTTTGTAAAGTACTGAGATCCTTGGATGCAAATAACAAAAATGCTAACTATTGTATAATAATAAATGAGATGCAAATGATAATCCATACTCCTACATAAAAGGGAGATTTGTCTCCACTCTTCACTCTAGATTCTCTGGCCTTCTCAGTGTTAATATGTGCCTTTATCAAAAACATAGGAATTGCCATCCTGGATCAGACATGAGATCCACCTAGTCCACTTTCCTATCTTTGACAGTGGCCAACAGTAGATGCATCACAGAAAAGTGTCAGAACCCCATAGTTGGCATGTAGAGCAATCTGCACCCCTGCATTAGATCTTAGAATCATAGAACTGGAAGGACCTCAAGAGGTCATCTAGTCCAGTCCCCTGCACTCAAGGCAGGACTAAGTATTATGTAGACCATCCCTGACAGGTGTTTGTCCAACCTGCTCTTAAAAATCTCCAATGACAGAGATTCCACAACCTCCCTAGGCAATTTATTCCAGTGCTTAACCACTCTGAGAGTTAGGAAGTTTTCCTAATGTCCAACCTAAACTGCCCTTGCTGCAGTTTAAACCCATTGCTTCTTGTCCTATCCTCAGAGGTTAAGAACAACAATTTTTCTCCCTCCTCCTTGTAACAACCTTTTATGTACTTGAAAACTGTTATGTTCCCTTCTCAGTCTTCTCTTCTCCAGATTAAACAAACCCAATTTTTTCAATCTTCCCTCATAGGTCATGTTTTCTAGACCTTTAATCATTTTTGTTGCTCTTCTCTGGACTTTCTCCAATTTGTCCACATCTTTCCTGAAATGTGGCACCCAGAACTGGACACAATACTCCCGTTGAGGCCTATCAGCACGGAGTAGAGCGGAAGAATTACTTCTCCTGTCTTGCTTACAATATTCCTGCTAATACATCCCAGAATGATGTTTGCTTTTTCTGCAACAACATTACACTGTTGACTCATATTTAGCTTGTGATCCACTATGACCCCCAGATACCTCCTTCCTAGGCACTCATTTCCCATTTTGTATGGGTGCAACTGATTGTTCCTTCCTAAGTGGAGTACTTTGCATTTGTCCTTTTGAATTTCATCCTATTTACTTCAGACCATTTCTCCAGTTTGTCCAGATCATTTGGAATTTTAATACTATCCTCCAAAGCACTTGCAACCCCGCCCAGCTTGGTATCGTCCGCAAACTTTATAGGTGTACTCTCTATGCCATTATCTAAATCATTGATGAAGATATTGAACAGAACCAGACCCAGAACCGATCCCTGCAGGACCCCACTCGTTATGCCCTTCCAGCATGACTGTGAACCATTGAGGATTACTCTATGGGAATGATTTTCCAACCAGTTATGCACCCACCTCCACCTGGGTTGTATTTCCCTAGTTTGTTAATGAGAAGGTCATGCGAGAGAGTTTCAAAAGCCTTACTAAAGTCAAGATATACCACATCTACCACTTCTCCCCTATCCACAAGGCTTGTTACCCTGTCAAAGAAAGCTATCAGGTTGGTTTGACACCATTTGTTCTTGACAAATCCATGCTGACTGTTATCTTCTAGGTGTTTGCAAATTGATTGCTTAATTATTTGCTCCATTATCTTTCCAGGTACAGAAGTTAAGCTGACTAGTCTGTAATTCCCCGGGTTGTCCTTATTTCCCTTTTTATAGATGGGCACCATATTTGACCTTTTCCAATCTTCTGGACTGTCTCCCGCCTGGAATGTCTTATCCTGGTCTCTAACAGTTAAAGACTGGCTTATGCATTGAGGCATATGATTTAACATGCCTTCAAACTTTTTGATTTTTTAAAACTCCAGATTGTATATGGATAGCAAAACTCTCTCTTTTTGATTTTGCTAAATTCTTGGCCTCAGCCCTGTGAGGGCAAGGTGTTTCAGTCTAATTACGCATTGTATTGATTTTGAATTTGCCACCAAATGTCATCAAATGGCCCTTTGTTCTTGTGTTAAGAGACAAGGAAAACTAATTCCTGATCTATTGCTTCTTTACAATTCATTATTTTATATACTTTTATCACACCCACCCCCTTACTCAACTCCTTTCTAATGTGAACAATCCCCATCTGTTTAATCTTGTCAGATGAGTTTTTCATGCCCTTGATCTGAACCCACTAATTCTGCAACATCCTTTCATTGCCAATCTCTGAACTCACTAATTCTGCAATATCCTTTTAGAGATACCAGTGACCAGTACTGCATACAATATTTCAGATGAGGGCACACCATTTATTTATATTCTCCATCTCACTCCTTATGTATCTTAACATCATTTTCTGTTTTGACTGCTGCTGTGCATTGACCTGAAGTCTTCACTGAGCTGTCTGACACTCCTGTCCCTTTCCTGAGTCAACAATAACTTCAGAAACCTGTAAAATGTTCTGAATAGTTCAATTCCCCCCGCCCCATCCAAGGTATGTTACTTTACATTTATCAACACTGAACTTAATTTGCCATCATATTGCTTGTTTAGGTCTCTCTGAAATTCTTTGCAGTCTTCTCTGGGACTAGAAACCCTAAACAACAGCTTATATGAAATGGCTTCGTTTGTATCAGTCCAGATCACAAATGCACTGAAAGTGTTTAATACAGGTCTGTCTCATCTTACGCAGGGGTTCCGTTCCGTTCCGCGGTTAGCGCGTAAAGCGAAAACCGTGTATAGCCAAAATTCCATTGAGTTCAATGGCGGGCGAAATCGCCCGCACTACAGGTATAGTATTAAAATTGTTATTTTTCTCTCTTTTGTTTTGTTTTTGCCGACCGCGTAAAGTTGAAATCACGCATGTTAAATGCGCGTAAGATGCGACAGAGCTGTAATATTAATCAATACCCTTGTAAGCAGTCTCAGGTCTGAACAAGGATGGAAAATGAATCTCCCTCCCACATCTACAGTTGGTCACTAGCACCAAAGAGGTGTATAGGCAACACAGTGGAGAACAATAGGAGAAAGTTGTATCAATACAGTGCTCGCTGTTGGCCGCGCTGTAATTGACCTGTGGATGAACAGGAATTAAGAGTTTGTGGCTGTCAGTCCAGAACTTGTCACCTACACAAAATCCACATAAAAATATTTTAAATTAAAAAATCCAGCCTCTTAAAGTGAATGCAAAAGATATAAAGCAGAATTGTTTTTACCTTGAGGTTAACATTTTCAAATTTTCTTCTAATCGAAACCAAATCAGCTTCGCTTTCTGTATCTACAATTTGAAGTTAAACACTAAGTAAATTTCAATTCATCCAAAACCAATGTAATAAATTTGTATTTCTGTGAATTATTTTAAACTGACACTGTGAAGACCAAACTGCCCAAAAAAGTACATATTGAAAAAATACATTTTTACAAAATCCTGAAGAAATATGTTCCTGTGTTACATTTTTAATTTAAATCTCATTGAAAGTCAGTGGGCTCCGAAGCACGTAAGTCACTTTTGAAAAATGGCGTAACCAGAGCTCTTTGAGATGGACTATGTATATCCAGACTCATGGGATGTGCTGGACAGTGTAACTCAAATGGTGGAACTTTCTCACAGGAGTGACTGTTAGAGAGCTCACATGCCCCTCCACCCCACTGTTTATTCCCAAATGTTCCAAGGGCAAGACTATTAAAGGGGGCATGGTGACCTCTGCAGCCTTAATTCCTTCCACGGTTTCCTCAGTCAATATTTCATTAGGACTCTGAAGAGGACAGGAAGGTTGGCAAGGAGCGTGAATATGCAGAGTCCATCTCAAACAACTCCAGTTAGAGGTAAGTAAACTCTGTTTTTCTTCCTTCAAATGTCCTCTGCATATTCCCACTCATGGGCACTCAATACCCTGTTCAGGGAACATCAAACAAGTCTTCTAACCTTGCTTTCTCAGGTGGAGAGTTGTGAGACGTGCAAGAACTTTTCCCCCCCACTTCCCTTCTAGGCAATGTAACTTGCAGATCCGGGAAATGATCTGACTGTGAACCTATGTGATGCACTTGATCTAAAACCATGACAGAAGAAGCTGAGAGTACTGGTGATGAGGCTATCACCACTTCCGGAACTTTCTTTAGATCCAATGCAATCCTCTGAGCTGGGGGATCCTTAGATATACCGATTTGCAGGGTGGATAAAAATCAATGATTTTTGTTTTGTTTTTTAAATCAGATTTTTTTTGATAAAATGCTTTTTGAGGAGAAAACCTATCTAAAGATAGTTTTAATTAAGATACATAATAGCTCGAAGATATCTCATCATGCAATAGGGATTATAAATTCTAATTCTATAGTATGAGACAATATATTCATGTAATGTTAAGAAAAGTTTTGTAAATGAGTTCCAATAGTTTATGGATTAGGGACCCAATCTTATGGGGTTTGACAGGCGTCTGTAGAGATTATTTAGGTTAATCCTTCTATCTATCCAATGGGACTCAGTGCTTAGTCTAGAAGATACCATCAGAGATGCTTAGTTTTACAGTTCTCAAACCGTGGATTAGTGTCTCCAGAGGTAACATGCTTGTTAACAGCAAAAATGTTTTTAAATAAATAAATATGTAGAGGTGAGAAATAACAGACCTCAACTCTATTGTCCCTCTGCAAATCTGTGTACACAGAGTCAATCGCTTACCTCTCTCTAAAAGTGAAAAGTTTCAAAAAGTTCAATGAATAGAAAGATTGGTGGCGGTGGAATAGGTCTGGACAAGGAAAAGAAGTCTGGAGATAAATGTACGAAGCGAGGGACATATACTTGTTTTGTTAAAATATTATACATACATAACGTTGTTTTAGTTAAATAAAACAATTTAAATGTCTGTCTGGTGATGTTCTCCTCCTAATACAGCATGGCAAGAAAATCCTCCAAATATTAATGATTAACCTGTTGAACTGGAGCTAGTTCACCACCCAATGACTTCATAAATATCTGCTTCAATTAACTTTGGTAAATGAAATAACCAAACAATCATTCATTTTCTGATATAGCTGTAAAACTAATCTGAAAAGTTTTCAAAATAAATCACGGTTTAAAAATGTATAGTGTGTACCTTCTAAAAATGAAACCTACATCTATCTCTGATTTGTGAAGAATATGTATTAAGGTTATAACAACCAACAAGAATGCACTTTTATGTAGAAAACCATGATTAAATTGAGTCTTCCTGACAAGCGATTTAAATTATTTAAATCAATTTGATTTAAATCAAATCCACCCTGCCCATTTGAAAACCTAGCTTTTGATTTGGGATCCATTATTCTATGATCCTGCTCAAATGGATCTGAGGAGTGTGGGTCTCTCTCTCCCTCAGTTAGTCCTGGTAACAGAAGTCTTTTTGTCCTATACTACTTTCTTTGGAACCAAGACGGACAGTTTCCCTGTCTGCCTCTCTCACACAGGGCTGTGAAGTAAGAGCTTCAAAGTTGAATCCGGTGATTTAGGAGCCAACTGCAAAGCAGTTTTGTCACTGGATCCCAGGGCTGAACCCAGTGTTTTTTGCATTGTGGTCTTCTGAGAGCCAAAACTTTCCAGCATCAATACTGGTCTTTTTGCATTATCATCAGATCCCTTTGTGGTGTTGGATCTGAGAAGCTTAGCTATTAAAGCTTTTTGAAGCAATAGGTCTTAGTCTGCTGTTGCACTCCTTGCATGCTCTCAGGGTAAGCGTACTGCAGACAAAGTATTCTGAAGAAGAATGACTCTCTCCACGACATACCAATCATTTAGTATGGACATCCGATGCCAGGAAGATTGCTAGACACTTTAAAGCCAAGTATCTTTGCTTTTGGATAACACATGGAACCAGTAGTCAGAACCAAAGTTTCTATAAAGTTCACTAAGAACAAAACTTTCCTTAAATCACAAACTTAAGCCAAGATTAACACCAACTATAAAGCAGTAAACTACACAAAGCTAAAGCACTATAATCATCTAAGTGAAGGATCTAGATTAATGAAGGTTTACATCCATCTGATGCTGCAGTTGGAAAGAACTGAGTCTGCAGAGGGTGCCATGCCCCCTTTTAAAGCCTTGCTCTCAGAACACATTAGAGAACGCAGATGAGTAGGAGGCGGCATGAATGCTTTAACAGGCCTTGCTATAAGAAGTTTCCACCATCTGAGCTACAGTAGCCATAAGATCCCATGAGTACAAATATGCTGAGGAGAGACAGATAAGGACATTTAAAAAACTAATGTGACTGTCCGTTTAATTGTCAGAAATGTCTCATCTTGAAATAGTTGTTTTCCATTGATAGATAAATGCAGAGGGGCATTTTAAGAGATATGCTATGACATGCTTATGGATAGGGCCCTACCAAATTCACGGACATGAAAAATGCTTCATGGACCGTGAAATCTGGTCTCCCGCCCCGTGAATTCTGGTCTTTTGTGTGATTTTACCCTATACTATACAGATTTCACAGGGGAGAGCAGTGTTTCTCAAATTGGGGGTCCTGACCCAAATGGTTGTACAGAGGGATCACAAGGTTATTTTAGGGGTGGGGGGCGCACGATTTTGCCACCCTTACTTCTGCGCTCCCGTCAGAGCTGGGTGGCAGGAGAGCAGCAGCTGGTGACCAGGCGCCCAGTTCTGAAGGCAGTGCCCCACCAGCAGCAGCAGCACAGAAGTAAGGATGGTAATACCATACCATGCCACCCTTACTTCTGCGCTGCTGCCAGCAGAGCTGGGCGGCTGCTGACTGAGGGCCCAGCTCTGTAGGTGGCAGCTCTGCCTTCAGAGCTGGGCTCCTGGCCAGCAGCTGCCACTCTCCAGCTGCCCAGCTCTGAAGGCAGCACTGCCACCAGCAGCAGTACAGAAGTAAGGGTAGCAGTACCACAACCCTCCCTACAATAACCTCGCGACTCCCTCACCACACACAACTACTTTTTGGGTCAGGACCCTACAATTACAACACTGTGAAATTTCAGATTTGAATAGCTGAAACCATGAAATGTATGATTTTTAAAAACCTATGACCGTGAAATTGACCAAAATGGACCGTGAATTTGATAGGACCCTACTTATGGAGAAGTTTCATTTTCAATAATTATACCAAAGAGATTATGTACCAACTAATCAGACTGCTGCACTGGGATATGAGTTATAAGTAGAACATTACCAACCATTACCTTACTCAAAGGCACAAATCTTACTCTTACAGATAGAAACAAATCTCATCTGAAGTATACAAGTTGTGTAATGCCATTCAGAACACAGCTATTTGAAGACAACAGTATTAATAAAAGTGTCATGATCAATTAATAAGTCAGTCAGGAATACAAAACATTTTCAAAAGTTTGAAATGGAGACTGACAACAGTTGCAGGAGTCCTGGTCTCTCTTGCAGACACATCATGATGGCTCAGTTCAATGACTTCACTTGCATGTCCATTAAAATTACTCCACGTGCCTTTCTGGTACAAACCTCTTAGGCACTATGGTGATACACACAAACCAAACAAAAAAATAATGATAAACCACTCATCTCTACTTTGCAGTACAAGTTTTCATTCTTTCTCCCCCTTTTGATTTATAGAAATGGCAAAAGGATGCAAATGAACCTATTTCAGACGTAGAGAGACAATGTGGGTAAGGTAATATCTTTTATTGGACCAACTTCTGTTGGTGAGAGAGACACAAGCTTTCGAGCTTACATAGAGCTCTTCTTGCCTGCCATACCAGTCACTTCTGTGCTGGAGTCTAATCAAGAACACGAATATTGCACTGGTCAGCATTAGCAATGTCTCATATGGTCCCTAGTCAATACTTCAGCTATAACATAATAAGAGTGTAAAAAGCAGACCCAGATTAAACCCACCATTTTAATTATTTTGGAAAAATGGCAACTAGCAGGACTTCCATGCATTTAAATTAATAAATACTAATGGCAAGTATAATAACTTTATTGAAATCTTACCTGTGTCAGCAACTTGAATCTCTTCATAGGAGTCTATAAAGGATTTTCTAGCAGGTTCCTTAAAATAAAAACACACATGAACAAAGTCACAAGAACTAGTAGCAGTTTAGCTCTAATAATCTGGACTACTCAAATTCCCTTTGCCATTAGTTCCACTGTTACTGCTGGAAAGCCCAATTCTCTTGTGAAAATGACTATGTCAAAATGGCATCTTAATCAACAAAACTGCTCCTAAAGCCTATTCTTGACTCTCAGCTGAATACTCAGTTTTTTACTCCTTTTTACTCCTTTTATTCACGGAGAGCCAACATAACAGTGAAAGGAAGCTAGTGTGTACTCGGTTTTTTTATTTCCCTTTAAAATATACAATAAAATATACAAGTTGCCCAAAATGAATGATTAACATTCTTAAATGTTAGGGGGAGAGATTTTCAGGGGAACAATCTAACAGCACAACAATGATATAGTGATGGGGATCAGATAGATTAGTTTAATAGAATAGCTAAAAGAATTTTGATTGCTGTATCTTTACTGTAGGTAATCTATGAGCCAAAAAAAATCCAGTTTGAGCTTCAGATTCCATGTTGAGTTTGTAGACCTGGCAATTAGGGGGAAAAAAACATACTTATAAACTGAGTACATTTCATCTGGTGTCATGCAGAGACAACAAATCTTCAACATCACAATGTTATTCTTGGAGTAGAATCAAGAGCAGAGCCACCTAGTTTCAAAGTAGTACCACACTTAAGGTTAATTAACTACAAAGGCTTTTTAAAGTGTTTATATGAAGGCTGCCTTGCAAAATGGTCATGGAAGTTTACCAGCTGAGAAAAAAAGTTTATTCCCTCATCCTCTATTATGAGAAGGATAATGAAAAGAACAGAGATCTTATTTTCCTGTCAATTACAGTTGCGTGCCACAGGAAAACAGAAATTTGCAAGACTGATTAACTTACTTTACTGCAGATACTATTACATTATAGAGAGAGTCAAATGAAGTTTTCTACTTACACAAAGAAAGGGACTGGTTACACTGCTCTACAGCCAAAATGCTTCTGAAATAAATGTAGTCAAACTTTACTAATTCTGGGTCACTGAGAACGAAAATGATGCTTAAAATTGTTGATTGGCTCTAGTTTTCAAGATATGCTATTGGGTCAGTATATACGACCCTTGACTTGGGAATGGCGGAGGATAAGTGAGTTATAAAGGGAAGGGATCTCAATTTAAACCAGAAATGACTAAAATACATCTTTGACTGGATCTATGAATAAATCTATGACTGGGTTTGGACAGTACTTGCTTTTTAGGCAAAACAATGAATGATGCAATCTGAAGCTGGTATTGCGTCATACGTGATATGAATTGCATCATGTTATTCCTAGAAGTCATGGATGATGCAATCATAACGAAGCTTACATCACTCTGCTGAACAAATTGCCCTATATCAGCTCTAGAAATCATACAGTGTCGTGCTCTCTTATTTGTCAGTGTTTGATTTTGCAAAGGGACACATTTCTGTTTAGCCAAAATGAGCAGAGATGCCTCATACTTGTGTGAACAGTGCAGACAACTTCTGCTATGTTTGTGGTGAAGTGACTTTTGCATCCCAAAAGCGCAGTATAACCACTATGGTTAAGAAAGCCTATCACTTTTATTTTGGCTGCAAAATTGGAGATCAGGACAAGAGGTGGGCCCCACACATATGCTGCAACACTTGTGCAACAAATCTTCGCCAGTGGTTGAAAAGGAAAAGGAAATCTATGCCTTTTGCAGTGCCAATGATTTGGAGAGAGCCAACAGATCATACCAGCAATTGTTACTTCTGCATGGTGCCTCCAGTTGGGAAAGGTGTGTCAAAGAAGAAAAAGTGGACTGTGCATTATCCAAACATTCCATCAGCTATACGCCCAGTACCCCACGGAGAAGGACTGCCGGTTCCTGATGCACCAGAATCATTCTCACTTGAGTCAGACGAAGAAGAGGATGAAACTTCTGGTCCTGAACCATCAATGTCACAGGACCCACATTTTCTCCCATCCTCCTCCTCTGAACCACACCTCATAACACAAGGTGAACTGAATGACCTTGTCAGGGATTTGGAACTACCCAAGAGTAAGGCAGAGCTGTTGGGCTCCAGACTACAGCAGTGGAATCTCCTGGCAGGTGATGTTAGGGTTTCCATGTTCCGTGACCGTCAAAAGGATCTTGTCCCATTCTTCTTCATGGAAGGTGATATTGTAGCCTGCAACAACATCGATGGTGTGATGGCAGCCCTCAACATCGTTCACAATCCAGATGAGTGGAGACTGTTCATTGATTCATCCAAGACGAGTCTTAAAGCTGTTTTACTGCACAATGGCAATGTTTTGCCATCAATTCCAGTTGGTCATGCAGTCCATATGAAGGAAACCTATGACAACATGAAACAACTTTTGAGGTGCATAAACTATGACCAACATCAGTGGCAGCTTTGTGGCGATTTGAAGGTTGTTGCTCTCTTGCTTGGTCTGCAGACTGGATACACAAAGAACTGCTGTTTTCTCTGCGAATGGGATAGTCGTGCAAGAGATTCCCACTACATCAAGAAAGATCGGCCACTCCGACAGTCATTGGAGCCTGGGAGGAAAAGTGTTCAGCATCCACCACTTGTTGAATCAAGGAAGATTTTGTTACCACCCTTACACATCAAGCTGGGTGTGATGAAGAACTTTGTCAAGGCCATTGACAAAACACAAGCAGCTTTCAAGTACCTCCGTGGAAAATTTCCAAGGTTAAGTGAAGCTAAGATAAAGGAAGGTGTCTTTGTTGGTCCTCAGATTCGTGAACTTCTTCGCGATGATGCATTTGACCATGCACTGCGTGGCAAGGAAAAGATGGCATGGAAAGCCTTCCAGTTAGTGGCAATAAATTTTCTCGGAAACAACAAGGCAGACAACTACAGGTTGTTGGTGGAAAACCTCCTCAAGGCATACAAAAGCCTTGGTTGCAACATGTCACTAAAGATACATTTTTTGCACTCTCATTTAGATTTTTTTCCACCGAACTGCGGAGCAGTGAGCGACGAGCACGGCGAGCGATTTCACCAGGACATTGCAACAATGGAGAAACGCTATCAGTGCAAATGGAGCCCATCAATGCTTGCAGACTATTGCTGGACAGTGACAAGAGATGCTCCATTTAATGAATACAAGAGACGTGCCGAGTAGAAACTGAATAGGACTAAACTATGTACATAATCGTTTTTTGCCTTTTGTTTCCTAATCAATTTTATTTATATAACCCTTTTGCTGATTTTTAAAGTGTTACATAAACAGGACAGGTGAAATATTATCATGTAAAGCAACCATAAACACATGAAAAGACCTAGGTTTACAATTTATGATTAAAACTCTACTATCTACACAATATACATAGACATAAAATGTAAAAACTTAAATATCTTAGAAACAGTAGCCAATCAGTTGTTTTAATTGTCATATTTGAATTCAGCACATCAAAATACATAATAAATAGCACATTTTATCTCTGAAGCAGACGACTTCTCAAAAATTGTAGACCAGTGTTATCTGCAACTGGTTTTCTTAACACTATATTAATATTCCCCAGAATGTAGGGGTTTGATCCTGCACCCAATGAAATAATTGGAGTCAATGGCAATAAATCACAATGTATGCAGATGAGGCTCTTAACGGTTTACGAAAAAGGTTTCAGTAGAGAAAATTTCAGAGTCAATTTTTTAGTAACTTTTTACAATTCAATGCAAAGGTACGGATACAGACAAATAGCTTTTTCTACATGTTTTCAATTGACATCTTGCAACGAGGTTCTTAAAGAACTCTGGTAAAACAAATCTAAACACTATTTTTCTACCTAATTCAAAAATGCACTTTGGACTGAAGACAACAGCAAAATGCAGACAGACAAAAAACTTTCAGGAACTTGAGACAAATAACTAGAAAAACAACGTCATTACTTAAAGGGTGCAACAAACCCATGAAGCCTGCCACACTGAATTTCAGGTACTGTTTCACATTTGATCCTGAGAAGGAGCAAGTCCCCAAAGCAACTAACCCTTAAAAAGCCCGTAGAGTTTACAACTGAAAACACCTTAAACATAAGTAAGGTTAAAAAAAAAAAAAACCCTGTCTTCAATTGGAAAAAACAACAACAACCCCATCTGTAGGTTTCAAAGCCCACAAGAAATAGCTCTTTCATTTTAGATTAATTTAAAACAGAGGCTGGGATTCAGCGGATGTTCATAGATCCACAGCACAGTAGGGAGGAGATAATCACATGATGGACAAAAATAGTTATAGAAGACGTAATACAAAAGACTATTTCTATAAACAACATGCATTTCTCTATAAAAAGTGAAATAAAAATACAACTGTCAATATGTGCAGTACAAGAGGAAAGAAGATTATAGTACACTTTTAAAAACAGTAGGAACAGGCTTAAAAAACTCCCACCCCACTTTAGAACAATGGAGACCAATACCAAGGTCCAAATATAATTTCCCAATATTGTTGAGAGCTATAACCAGAGAAAAAGATGATAACTGCTCTAAGGACCGTACTGCTCACTGGCTTTCCTGCTTCACCCTACCCATAAAAGCCTCAGCCTGCCAGATGACTTAAGCTTAGCAGGATTCAGTCGTTAGTAAACACTGATGTCACCTGACACACAGAAATGGCTGAAAAACATATCCATTCATTGCAGTTAGCAAATGAAGTCTCCCCCACACCTTATGCCCATAGGGTCCAGTATCCCAGCCCCACAGGAAGCTCTCTGCAGCCCTGCTGTTACAGTCCCACTCACTCATTCACCAGCTGGGAGTGTGGGGGCCATCCCTGAGGAGCTGTTCAGCAGCAGGGTGGCCTCCTTGCAGTCAGGGGCTCGCTCTCCTTCCCGTGGTCTTGGGGGGTCTCTGCTCATTCCCCATCAAGACCGCAGACTTCCCTGCAACTTGTGCCTGCAATGTCACTGGCCCTGCAGCTGCACAGGGAGCCCCTGCAGCCCTTCTGTTAAACTGTGAACATTTACTAAAAAACTTGAGGCCCAGTTACATCAGGGCTAGACACCTAAGTAGTACAGTTTAGTTGAACTTCTGTATGACATGGGGTGCACCAAATGCAAGGGCACATTAGATCAGAGTTTGACATAATCTGGACTCCATTGCACCAAGTAATGCAATTAGAAACCATTGTGCCTCAGCACAGATAAAATGAAGCCTCAAACTCATCTTGATGGCAGATGGGGGATACAGCTGATAAGGGTATGGTAAGGCACAAAACCCATAACAACTGCAGATCACAGTGAGTTGCTCCATTGCTTTAAAGATAGGAAAAGTAAATTAGATGATCACAGTAACTATGAGAATAAATTCTGTTTCAACCCATGAAGGAACATGCACATACTAACAATAAGAGCTCTTCTAAAAGGATGCAACTGGCCACAAAGGAGGCATGTGCATTCAACTGCTGAGGAACTATATGGACAATTCTTGAAGGAGATGCACTGTTGCAAACACTTTGCAAAAATTCAAATATACAATGTCTGAACCAAAGTGGAATACCGTAGTAGACAAGGAAGAAAACATACAACCTTTTTGAAAAAATGAGGATCTGTATTAAACAGCATGGTAATTTAATTCAGTAATTGACACTTTTATTTTAAGTTAGGCTCTTATAAAAATCATACAGAATCCTGCAGGAAGAAAAACATTGTAAATATATTTACATAGTCATACATTAATGTCTAACACATTCACATTTGCCAGAAAACTTTATGGTGTCCATACCTGAGGTACTTTTAAATCTTCATCTTCAAAATCAGAGATCCATTGCTTTCGTGTTTCTTAATTAGAAGGTATGAAAAAAAGACATCTCTTTTAGAATGTGACATATTGCAAATGAGTGTTAGATTTGCATCCAAAAACTGATTTAACTAATTCCTCATTTAGACGTAAATATTTATAATTAAAGTATTTTCTAAATAAGTAAACTCCGGAAAGGTTTAACAAATTCAGCACACATACAAAGGAATGAAAGAAAGGAAGTATGACACACCACGTCAGATTTTCACCCAATATAAATTGGCATAGTATAACTGAAGTCAATGAAGCTATGTTCATTAGATCAGCTGTATATCTCACCCGATGCTTTTAGACAGATACTCAAAAACCTCTCTAATAGACAACTGCAAACTATTTGTAAAACACTGCTAATCTCTAGGGACCCAATCTTACAATACTTAAGCAACTGTCTTAACTTTATTTATGTGGGTAGTTCTATTAACCTCATTGGGACTACACACAAATCAAGTTATACAAACACACACTTAAGTGTTTGCAGGATCAGAGCCTATTTCTATACAGTACAAGTAATATTTGCCTTTAAAATATAGAAGTTGCCCAAAACGAATGATTAACATTCTTAAATGTTAGGGGGAGAGATTTTCAGGGGAACAAGTATAGTTGGGTGCTAAACTGCCCTTTATACCTCTAGAAGTCATCCAATAGTTCTGGACTTTTGCATAATCCCTTCTAGCTATGAAGCTTTCCCATAAGCATTGGTTCCTGAACATTTTTACTAAATTTTTGTAAAGTTGTACACATCAAAAAAATGCATGCCGTAGATACTGGAAATTACATTCAAAGCATAAGAATTTCTCTTTTAAACAAAAAGATTTACAAGGCTTACACTAGAGTCATTAATTTGCTCTTTTAGGTAGATAAATATTTATACTACTTGCAACTAGTAATTACTGATTACGAGTTGCAAATACTGTTAGAACCATTTATAATGTTCTAATGAGATGCAGCATGCCTTCTTCTGTGTTCTTTGTGTGGATTATTTACACAGTGCCCAAAAATGTGCTAGGAAGCAAGGAAGGAGTTGATTTAGACTAGAGCTACATTTTTTAGTAATATATAAGGAAAAATAGAGAATCATAAATATACATTTGTCTAGTTTCAAGTAACTTTTATTTTGCCTTTTGCCTGCTCCAGATACCTGCCTCAAACACAGGACTGCATTAAATGAACACTATTTACACAAAATAGCTCTGCTGGTGTTCCCAGATCTGACCCTTCCTGGACTGCTTCACCAGTACCATCTTGCAACTGTCAAATGTGCCACAACTGAACCAGGGAGCGACACCTCCACATGCACACATCAGTGTGAGCTCCTATACTCTTCCCGCATGCTCCCTCAAGTGACACCAGAAGGTGGATATTCTCTGCCTACATTTCCTGGTACTGTCTTTGAGAGTCATTAGAGAAGAGGAAGAGGGGAGGCAGTTTTCTGTGTATTTTGAAGGGGGTAGCAGGCAGGGCCGGCTCCAGGGTTTTGGCCTCCCCAAGCAGCCAAAAAAAAAACAAACAAAAAAAAACCCGCGATCGCGATCTGCGGCGGCAATTCGGGGGAAGGTCCTTCGCTCCCAGCGGGAGTGAGGGACCATCCACCGAATTGCTGCCGAATAGCTGGAGGTGCCACCCCTCTCCCGAGCAGCCGCCCCAAGCACCTGCTTGCCAAGCTGGTGCCTGGAGCTGGCCCTGGTAGCAGGGAAGTTTGGTTTTTTTCCCCACCCGCTACTTCAGGAGCTGCTTTAAGTGCTTCATAGCTTTCTGGTATATTTTGGGCAGCCCATCTTAGAACAGTTTCTTCCTTTACAAATTGTGCTTGCCCTCCTTGGCTTAAGGGGGCACTTGTCTCCATCCTTATATTTTAATTTTATTTTTCTTTCATAAGAAGCAAAACAAATGTAAAGACCTTAACAGCATCTGTGGTTATAAAAAGAGTCTAAAATGTGCTCCATGCTTTTTTCTCCTTTAAGAATCCAGTGAAAGATTTTACTTTGTGCTTCAGTCCCCGCCATCTTCTCCCTTAGCTTATTAGTGCACCAGAAGCACTCAGCCTAGCTGATTAAAAAAAGAATAATTAAATTTCCTTAAAACCGGTGATTACATCTGATGCCAACTTTGTTTAATTTGTATTTACAGCTGTGAATACTCTTGAAGGGTAATTTGATTCTTGATACTAAACTAGATACTATCCTTAATAAAATTTCTCAGACTGAAAACTGATTTGAAGTAGTTGAGAAGAAATCTGAAAATATGAAGAAAAAGCCTTTGGCTTTGGAAACAGAATTAAATAATACTAATAGGCATTGTATCTAGTTTCTCAATAGTAGTACAGCCTCTAATATCTATACATGGGACATGCTTTTGATGTGCATGAGAGGCAGGGGAAAAGGAGAAATTAACTCAGTTTGATATTATTACACTATTAGCAAGAATTTGATTCTCCTCTCTAGAACTAAGGATACCTAATAAAAGTTCTGTACCTAAATCTTCCTAATCTGCTGGTACTAAAACTGTAGTTCTTATGTCTTCTCATGACAGAGCACATGTGATGCAATTGGTCTGCAAAAAATGGAAACATTATGTATAATAAAAATATATGTATAACCAGACAGTCTAAAGCTACCCATCCATGTTTGACATGGAAAAAAAAAGTTCCTGCAGAAGGAAAAATTGGTTGCTTTTGCTTTAACTGCTTCAAGTCTGTTTCTAGATAAACTGAGGTTAGTCAAAGATCAAAGCATTATTTATTTTTATTATGATAGGGAAAAACCTTTTGGCTTCTTAAATTAGGCATATGGGGATCCTGCAAATATTTATTCATTGTGTTCAATTTTACACATACAAGTAGTCCCACTGAAGTTAGTGGGACTAATTTCATGCCTAGCAGTTTGCAGGATGAGGCCTTAGAGAAATGCATATGGAATGATAAGGGGAGAAGGACCAAACAAGACGAGGATGGGATTACTCGCATGCACAAAGTTAAGCACATGAGTTTATGATGTTTGCAGGATCAGGACCTTAGCTTATAAACTCTTTGGGTCAGGGATCACATCTTGCTCACTTTGTGAACACGACGTACATCTACAGTGCATTGCAAATAACTTTTAGCAATATATTTTATTTTTAAAGTGCTGATTCAGGGTTACATTACCCCCAACTTAACTGTGCTATTGGGAAGCAACAAGGGTAGTCAGATCAACCAAATTTCTGCTTTTGTCCCTATAAAGCAAAATCCATTAAACATCACAGAGGGTTTTTTTTTTTTTTTTTTGAAACTGGAACAAAACATCCCCTTTATTTAGGTAAGAAAAAATTTGGACTATATGTTAAACACCACAGAAATATCATCCTGCCAGGAGTTTAACACATTCCTTCCTTGGTCCTCCTACCCCCACTGTACACTTTGTATTCTGTGTTGAAATTGAAATTAATATAATTTGAAAATGTAGAAAACATCAAAAAAAATTAAAATTAATGATATTCTATTATTAACAGTGCGATTAATCGTGATTATTTTTTTCCAACTACTGATGCTTGTCTTTGCATCCTGAATGTTCTTTGAACATAGGGGTGGTTTTGGTTTGGTTAGGTTTTTCTTTGTTAATATATTGTTAGACTGGGTTAAAGGTGGACTCTTGAATGGGGAATGAATGTAGATAGCACAACAAAAGGATGTTGGGGTCAACTATCCTTTAGGGTTGAGGGCCTTTTTCTTTAAATGTAACACTTGTCCTTTACTATCAAGTTCAGCTGATGTAGTTACACTGTTTATATGGCTCAGGTTGAGCACAAGAGCAGTATTCATAAATCAGATGATGTAATAGAAATTCTCCCTGAAAAAAGGTTTCTAGTATGTTAACTGTAGGCTTGATCCAAAGACCACTGAAGTCATTTGATCACACCTCTTAACTTTCTAATTTTATAATAGTAAGTGTATATGTTGACGGGGGGAGGGGAAAGAATGGTAATTAAAACATATTCTTAGGTAGTGGAATGAAATTCAGACAGTGGAACAGCCTGCAATGGAGACTTCAAAAGATAGTGTTTAATGTCTTTGCACTGGGAAGTCTTTGCGTTAAGCTCTGGATTTGACCCTAGCCCTGCTATGTGCTAATGGCATTGGAATTAATGCCAAATAAATTTATTTGTTGGGTTTGAGGGTTTTTTGTTTTGTTTTGTTTTTTAGTATTCTAAAGGCTTGATTTGAAATACATTTAAATCTCATCTTCTTTATTGTATGCAAGGCCATGTAGAAGAAAAAACACTTCACACCTTCTGTTTGTTTTTTTTCCATTTTATTAAAGTAAGCCCTATAGCAGAAGTATTTTTGAATTTAGTTATGCTAGTCTTAAGTCCTCCTAAGAAATACTTTACATTTGTTATCAAAAATGGATGGACAGCATGGATGTTTCTCTGCTTTTGTTCTGAGGCAAAAAAATAAATTTTCCAGTTTTTCTCTTTGTTTATGTATTTGTATTAGGGCTGTCAAGCGATTAAAAAAAAATTAATCATGATTAATCATGCAATTAAAAAAATCAATTGCATGATTAACTGCACTGTTAAATAATAACAGAATACCATTTATTAAAAGATTTTTGGATGTTTTCTACATTTTCAAATATATTAATTTCAATTTCAACACAGAATACAACACATTTCCCCTTCCCCTCCAAGTTTGACCCCTTCCCACCCTGTCTCTTCCAGCCCTGTCTCTTCCCCACCTGTGGCTCCTTGTCCCAGGCCCTTTCTCCTTGCCTATCCAGTCCAAGTCTCCACCCCTAAGGCTTCACATCCTAGTCCTACTCTTCTTGCCCAGTCAGTCCTAGTCTCCCTCCTCATGCTCCTCATACAATCTAAATCTCTCTTCCCACCACACCCCTATTCTTTTCCCCCACTGTTTCTTAGTGACTGTCTCCTAGACCAGCCTATCCCAGTGTCCCCGCTCCCCTTCAGCTCCTCATCCAATCTCAGTGACCCCATCCGCCCCACCAACCAGTTCCCAGAAGCCCACCCCCCACCCCCTCCCAGTCTTAATCTCCGTGCCCAGCCAGTCCTAGTCTCCATTACCCCCACTATCCTCAATCCCAGCTTCTCTCCTTCACTCCCTCCAGTCCCAGTTTCACCAATTTGTTCCAATTTACTCCTTACCTTCCCCCCGTACAGCTTTTGTTCTTTGCATTCAAATCAGACTGCTTCCTCCTCCATGCTGTCTGAGTGCTAACTGGGGGGAGGGGTCCCTATGAGCACAGGAGAGACAAGCTTCCGAGCTCTGATTTTCAGTACCCAGCAGCACCTAGGCCCAGAGCAGTCATTAGAGGGAGTGTCCTGCTTAACCTGCATAGCCCTGAGCTGGAACATGCTCAGTCACTCTATGAGGATGACTAAGGTCCAACCAAAGTCATGGCCATGAAAAACAAGTCAAGGACCATGAAATCGGGTCTCCGCCCGTGAAATCGGGTCTTGTGTGCTTTTACTCTATACCGTACAGATTTCACAGGGAGACCAATGTTTCTCAAATTGGGGGGGTCCTGACCCAAAAGGGAGTTGCAGGGGGGGGGAGGGGTCACAGTATTGCCATCCTTACTTCTGCATTGTCTTCAGAGCTGGGCAGCCAGAGAGTGGCGACTGTTGAATAATTTGGCTGAAATTTTTCAAAACTCAGCCTGAGGCAAACATGGAAAATTTCAGCTTGAAAGATTTGGTTACTATAAGTAACTGAAAACAGGGTCTTATAACAGGAAGTCTTGGGAAATCTTAATAAGCAATGATACCAACCACACCTACCGTGTAAGCACTCATTTCAAGCTTTGTTTAAATCCACATTTCTGAACCTTTTGGAGCATTCGTCTGACCTCCATTCAAAGTGCAAATTGTTAGTGAAGAGTTCAGATTTAAAAACAGGACTTTTTAAAAATATCCCATAGTAAAAATGTATACAATAATTAGGGTTGTAGATTAATAGCAGTTAACTCACGCGATTAACCAAAAAAAATTAATCGCGATTAATCGCAATTTTAATCGCACTGTTAAACAATAGAATACCAATAGAAATTTATTAAATACTTTGGATGTTTCTCTACATTTTCATATATATTGTATTCTGTGTTGTAATTGAAATCAAAGTGTGTATTATTTTTGATTATAAATATTTGTACAGTAAAAATGATCAAAACAAAAGAAATAGCATTTTTCAATTCACCTCATACAAGTACCGTAGTGTAATCTCTGTCGTGAAAGTGCAATTAACAAATGTAGATTTTTATTTTTTGTTACATAACTGCACTCAAAACAATGTAAAACTTTAGAGCCTACAAGTCCACTCAGTCTACTTCTTGTTCAACCAATCGCTAAGACAAAGAAGTTTGTTTACATTTACAGGAGATAATGGGGCCCTCTTCTTATTTACAATGTCACCCAGAAAGTGAGAAAAGGCATTTGCATGGCACTTTTGTAGCTGGCATTGCAAGATATTTACGTGCCAGATATGCTAAACATTTGTATCCCCCTGCATGCTTCGGCCACCATTCCAGAGGACATGCGTCCATGCTGATGACGCTCTTTAAAAAAATAATGTGTTAATTAAATTTGTGACTGAACTCCTTGGGGAAGAATTGTATGTCCCCTGCTCTGTTTTACCTGTATTCTGCCATATGTTTCATGTTATAGCAGTCTAGGAGGATGACCCAGCACATGTTGTTCATTTTAAGAACACTTCCACTGCAGATTTCACAAAACACAAAGAAGTTGACAATGTGAGATTTCTAAAGATGGCTACAGCACTCAACCCAAGGTTTAAGAATCTGAAGTGCCTTCCAAAATCTGAGAGGGACGATGTGTGGAGCATGCTTTCAGAAGTCTTAAAAGAGCAACACTCCAATGCGGAAACAATAGAATCTGAACTACCGAAAAAGAAAACCAACCTTCTGCTGGTGGCATCTGACTCAGATAATGAAAATGAACATGCGTCGGTCCGCACTGCTTTGGATTGTTATTGAGCAGAACTAGTCATCAGCATGGACGCATGTCCCCTGGAATGGTGGTTGAAGCATGAAGCGACATATGAATATTTATCTTGTGACGCCAGCTACAACAGTGCCATAGAGAACGCCTGTTCTCACTTTCAGGTGACATTGTAAACAAGAAGCGGGCAGCATTATCTCCTGCAAATGCAAACAAACTTGTTTGTCTGAGTGATTGGCTGAACAAGTAGGACTGAGTGGACTTGCAGGCTCTAAAATTTTACATTGTTTTATTTTTTAATGCAGTTTTTTTGTACATGATTCCACATTTGTAAATTCAACTTTCATGATTAAGAGATTGCACTATAGTACTTGTATTAGGTGAATTGAAAAATACTATTTCTTTGGGGTTTTTTTTTTTTTTTTTACAGTGTAAATACTTGTAATCAAAAATAAATATAAAGTGAGCACTGTACACTTTGTATTCTGCGTTGTAATTAAAATCAATATATTTGAAAATGTAGAAAAAAATCCAAAAATATTTAAATAAATGGTATTCTATTAACAGCGCGATTAATCGAGATTCATTTTTTTAATCGCTTGACAGCCCTAATGATAATCTTAAAAAAAAAAAAAAAAAAGTTCACGCTTTTTAAAAATAGGCATAGTAACATGTCCAGTAGTGACACTATAAAAATATTTTCTGGGGTGAAGACATCAGATGTCTTCAGTCTTATACTGCATAGCATATTAAAAGCAAATGTATATTTCTAAAACAACACATATGGTGATACGGCATTTTTATTTTGCTTTTGAAGAGATTAAATACAGTACATGTTGAAATATACAAAACTTTTCCTTTACCTGTGGTTTTTTGACATTGTGTGGCCCTCTGCAATTAAAAACAAAAAAAGAGAAGAGTCAGAAGAACCTTAGAACAGTGTAAGTTATTTTGCAAGACACTTATTTACTTTGCTTATTTATTTATAAGGGCCCTGATTCTGTAAAGTACTATTCAACCTCAATTCCCAACAGCTTTTGGCTGCAGTCTAAGAGGTTATTGACCTACAAAGCACTGACTATCCTAGGATCATCTTACCTGAAGCACCACCTTACTTTCTCACACCATACTGCTAACTGTTGAAATCAAAGACACACAAGCGGCAGCTACCTTGGTATATCAGAGAGCTAAGGAGAGAGCATTCTCCTTTGGGTCCCTCAAGACTAAAAATTCACTCTTCTTTCCTTTAATCTACCTAGTTCAAAAAAATCCAGATTTGTTGACCTTCAAGACACTCCACACAATCCACCTTTTAGAACAGGCATTTGGGAGAAGACTGAAGGTTTGGTTTCTTACAAATGTTTGTAATATATATTTGCTGAGGGGGCCAATATTTGTTTTTTGGAGTGGAGCAGAAAGAGAGGGAAAAAGGAAACACATGTAATATAATTTCCACAACAATAAGGGAGGAAGAGAATTGAGCCTGGCATGTGCACACTTAGGCTATGTCTACACGAGAGACCTTACAGCAGCAGAGCTGTACCAATGCATCTGTGCTGCTGTAAGATCTTTCGTGTAGCCGCTCTATGCCAGTGGGAGAGAATTCTCTCATTGGCATAATTAAACCATGTCCAACGAGCGGCAGTAGCTTTGTCAGTGGGAGAAGATCTCTCATCAACATAGTGCTGTGCACTCTAGCACTTATGTCAGCGAAACTTATGTCATTCAGGGGGGTGTTTTTTCACACCCCTGAGTGACCTAAGTTTTGCAGACAGAAGTGGTAGTGTAGACATGGCCTTAGAGACAACTCAGATTGCAAAGACATTGTAATTCCTTTATTTCAATCTCTACAAAACAATCCATGTTAATAACGCTAGAGGTGGGACCCCAGGGCAGAACTTGGCCAACTGCTGTCATTTTACCTCAAGTATACTTTAAAGTCAACAGTGATATGCTGAAGAGGTACAAGAGTACTGTTAAAAGAGCTTCAAACTGTATTCTCTCCGCAATATTTTTTTGGCCGCTGAGCTTATTTGTCACTATGAAATGGAAAACTATTTCTCTTTGATTGTATCCCACAAATATTCTTTGGAACAGAAAGGTTAAATTAAGGAAATCATACCATGCAAGAGAGTTATTAGATACCTTATGTAATTTTTTCTTCCATTCGTTAATGTTTTTTTCTGACATATCACCCCATAGCTGTGGTCCTAGATATAACAAAATAAATTACTACAAACATTTTGCATACATTACAGTATAAGTCTATGTTGAATTATCTCTCTGTATTTAAGGAGTGTGTGTGAGGCAATGAAAATACCATCAAAACCAAACTACACCTGCAGGTCATTTACGCTGTGTGTTGGCCAGCAATTTATATGAAAATGACTTCTTTAATGCAGTTCTATGTTTGAGATTAAATTGAATACAGTCAGTAAATTCAAAGTTAGTTTCCTTAATAACACAACTCAGCTCCATTGCATGTTATGGCCCTGATCCTACAAAGACCTAAGCAAGCAGCTAACTTTATATGTGAGTAGTCCCATTAAATGCACCAAGCCTATGTGGAGTGTACAGCAACTCGGATGTTTAAGTCTTCGAAGGTCTGGGACCTATATATAGTGTTTCCTATAACGTGTAAACAGATGTTACAAAAACCAGACACATTACCAGACATTGCAAATTCACACATTCCAAGTGGCAAAAATGTAAACACACAAAAAATCCAACACTAATCCTTAACTCCTGAAAATATATTTAATCATATTAAGATTGTAAAAGCCTTTAAAAACACACAACCTAATTCTGGACCTGGGACTACATAATAGTTGGTATTTTTGTAGCATTTTACATATGCGTACAATAGTTAAGTTAACCTTGTTAAGGCACTTAGGTATCAATCCTCATTTGACAGGTAGGAAGCTATAGCAGAGCAGTTCTTGGCTCCAAGTAACATGTTCAAACCATTAGACGACAATGCCTATTAAATTGCAGACCATATGACGTTTTAGAGAGATCTCAGCCTTTTAGGTTAGAATCTCCTCATATACATGCAACCCTTCTGACGGATGACAACTTTTATGAGACCCTGGAAAAACATGTACTCCCCCAATCTCAGTACAGTAACTGAATTAACCATGGGTTTCAGAGTAGCAGCCGTGTTAGTCTGTATCCGCAAAAAGAACAGGAGTACTTGTGGCACCTTAGAGACTAACACATTTATTTGAGCATAAGCTTTCGTGGGCTACAGCCCACTTCACAGGATGCATCCAGTGGAAAATACAGTAGGAAGACATATATATACACACACAGAGAACATGAAACAATGGGTGTTACCATACACACTATAAGGAGAGTGATCAGTTAAGGTGAGCTATTATCAGCAGGCCACTCGATTACAGACCTAAAAGTCGCAGTATTACAACAACAAAAACTTCAAAAACAGACTCCAATGAGAGACTGCTGATTTGGAATTAATTTGCAAATTGGACGCCATTAAATTAGGCTTGAATAAAGACTGGGAGTGGATGGGCTATTACACAAAGTAAAACTATTTCCCCATGCTTATTCCTCCCCTCCCCCCCAGTTCCTCACATCTTGTCAATTGATGGAAATGGGCCATTTTTATTACCACTTCAAACAGTTCTTTTTCTCTCCTGCTGATAATAGCTCACCTTAACTGATCACTCTCCTTATAGTGTGTATGGTAACACTCATTGTTTCATGTTCTCTGTGTATATATCTCTATCTTTCTACTGTATTTTCCACTGCATGAATCCGATGAAGTGGGCTGTAGCCCACGAAAGCTAATGCTCAAATAAATTTGTTAGTCTCTAAGGTGCCACAAGTACTCCTGTTCTTTTTGTGAATTAACCATGTGCTCTCACAGTGAAGAAAAAGTCTTCTTAAGATAACGCAATCTATTCCATCCAATGAGATACTGCAAAATATTCACATCACAACAGCTTTTACATAACGGCTACTGGGTTCTCCCCTTCATTCTCTTTTCTCACTTACTTTCTTTCCTTTAAATTCCTCTTCTACCCTAATGTTTGTTCCTTACAACTCACTATAGTATTAACCACTGTTCTTTTGAGCCCCAATGACTTTTTTTTTGGCCTAAATAATGACTAAAATTGTAACTTCCTTTTACCCTTCATCCATTGCTACATATGGACATAGAGCCAGAGCCTGTAAAAATTACCCATGCATTGCATTTTACATATGGCTTCGATGGGACTATGCCAACTGGGCAAACTACAGCAGATACTGAAGTTTCTGTAGGATCTGGACCACAGAGTGAATTCTTTTTGCCCAGACATTATCCAGTCCTATTTGTGTAAATCTGTACACTGTAGTAGGTCTGAAAAAAAATAAAAAATGAAAAATGCTATTTTAAGGAATTCTTACCAATGGGTGTATCGTAAGTCAATGATTCCATAGAGACAAGTATATCATCTTCAAAGGGATAATTGTACTATTACAAAAAAAAAAAAAAAAAAAAAACCAGACCATTTTAACAGAAATTATTGGTTAAATTTCTAACAGCAGAGGTTTTACATAAAGTTCAAAGATTTTCATAAGCTTGTTTAGATTGTGTGTGTGTGTTTCAGAGAGAGAGAGAGACTTTTACTTTAAAGTATTTTAAAGTCTGCAATCTGACAATACCCACTTTTACTTTAGATGAAATACATTTTTAAAGGCTATAAATACTGCTGTTCCAGGGCATAAGCCAAACACTAATTGACAGGTGTTTAGGAGTAAATGTGCACCATGGACAAGATATCCCGTCACTGTCCTTTATAGGGCTTCTTCCACCTTCCTCTGAAGTAACTGGTTTTGGCCATTGATAGACTGAGAATCTGATTAGAGGGCCTACTGGTCTGATCCCGTATGGCAATACAGTCTAGAGGGGACTGGCAAGATGAGAAAAAGCATTTACCATCATCATGATCTAAATGCTATTACCAAGACAATCAAGGGTATTTTAAAAAAATACTGCACACATATTTTTAAAGTTTATAAATAAAGACGAAAACCAAACAAAAATACTGGGGGAATTTCCATCTCTAACGCGCTGGATGTATCAAACGGGAGCCACCCCCTTCCCTGTCAACAACGTGGAAGCTGCAATAACTTGCTTGTTACCAGTGACATCGCTGCCACACGCAATACCCCTGAGCTACAAGCTTCCTAAAATTAACTCCCCAAACCAAACTTAGAGACGTAAGTAAAAGGCCCCCGACGTCCCGAGGGTGACAGGCCCGTGCGCTCTCCAGACTTCCGCGGGACTAGGGGGGGGCTCAGCACCTTTGCGAAGCGACCCAGTCCCAGGCTGGTTAAGTGACCGACGACACATGTAGGAACTTAACTTTATGCGCAGAGACGTTGGAAAGTTGCGCCTAAAGTTTTACACCTTTGAGCGCCCGGCCCCCAAACGCCCCCAAACGCCCCCGGCCCGGGCGGCTGATTTCGATGAAGGGGGGGGGCGGGGGCCTGGCCAGCGGCTGGACTTTGCCTGTCGTTCTGCGACACCCCCGCCCCGCGCGAGCACCGGGGCCTGGGCCGCGCGACTCCCGGCATAACGACGGGGGGGGGGGGAGGAGGTGACGGTGACGAGGCCCCGCCCCCGGCCTCACCTTCTCTATGATCCGCTGCAGCGAGTCCACGAACCGCGCGTTGCTGCGGCGCAGCCTCTCCTCCAGCTCCTCCATGGCGGGGCGCCCCGCGCCCCCCGCTTCCCCCAGGCGTATCCGTCGCTCCCCAGTTCCTCGTCAAGCTTCCTCGCGCCGATTCAAACTTCGCGCCGCCTTCCGCAACCCCTGACAACCGGATTGGAGGTTGGCCGTGTCACTTTATTCGGAACAGCGAATCAGTGGTCCTAGAGTCAATGTTTCTCCTGACGATTGGCTATCGTAATCGGAATTCCGCCCCTTTTTTCTTATTGTGTCCCGCCCATCTCCTTCTCAGAGCTCTCTAATTGGACGCCGGACTCGGAAAGGATGAGGATTAGGAAAAAGGGGGAAAGGTCTCTGTTCTACCTAGCAACACCGGCCCACTGTGAGCTCCTATTGGAGGTAACAGGCCGGTGGCCGGCTATTGGTCACTGCGGCCCTGAGTATTTCTTTTAAACCCCAGCTGTCCCCAGAGCCATGAAGGGAAAATGCTGGAGAAAAGGGGAGGGGTAGTTCCTCTTCCTCTGCGGTCTGGAGCCCTGATCTCCAAGCTTCTTATGCTAAAGATCACTTTTTGAATTTAAGGCAACACAGGAGCTACCCCACCCCTTTCCCCAAAGCCCCGCCCTCCTCACTCCATCCCCCTCTCTCTCCCTTGCTTGCTCTTCCCCACCCTCACTCAATTTCACCAGGCTGGGCCAGGGGGCTGGGGTTCAGGAGGGGTGTGTGGGCTTTGGGCTGATAGGTTTGCAGCATAAGAGGGGGCTCTGGGCTGAACCGGGGGTAGGGGGGTGAGGGGTGCAAGCTCTGAGAGGGACTTTGGGTGCAGGAGGGGGCTCTGGGCTGGGGCAGAGTACTGGGGTGCAGGAGGGGGTTCAGGATGCTGGCTCTGGGTTGGGGGTCAGGACTGGGGCTTGGGGTACAGCCTCCCATCAGGCAGGCTCCCTGCCTCACACTGCTCCCAGCAGGGGCCAATGCGCCCCTGGATTGGGGTAGGGGGCACGTGGCCCCTCGCTGCAAATTAAAATAAAAATAAATAAATTAATGGAGATATCCCATCTCCTAGAACTGGAAGGGACCTTGAAAGGTCATCGAGTCCAACCCCCTGCCTTCACTAGCAGGACCAAGTACTGATTTTGCCCCAGCTCCCTAAGTGGCCCCCTCAAGGATTGAGCTCACAAGCCTGGGTTTAGCAGGCCAATGCTCAAACCACTGAGCTATCACCACCCCTGCAGCTCCCATTGGCCACAGCTCCTCCTAGAATGTTGTCAGCCATGTCCTTGCGGGTATATAAGGGGTGGGGCGGTGCCAGTCAGTGAGATATAAGAACAAAGTGAAGTGAAGTGAAGTGAGAGCCCAGCTGCGATATTGTGAACCGTGTTTTATTGTGTAATTGCAAAAGTGTACTTGTGTAAGACTTAAACTATTCAAGTAGTGACTAATAAAGGACATATTTAATAAGACGCCAGAATACCTATCGACCTCCTATCTACGCAGCTGTAGAAAAGAAATACTGTTACTTCTTTTGCCATACTTTACATATAATGTTTGATGACTTTCTAAGACTGCGGTACACAGACTTTTGCTCTCCCTAATAGTGTCCGTTTTCTTCCATAGAAAATAAAAGATGCCCGCGAAGAAGCCTTCAGAGAGCTCAGTATAAGAAGCGTAAAGATCAATTGCAATCTTATTTGTAGCAAGGGGCAAATTTGATGGGGAAAATATAGACTAGGCTTTAGGCAGTAGCGATCATCCCAGTGCAGAAGAAAATGATAGAAGTACTATTACTAAGGAATTAGCAGATTTACCTGAAAATAAGGAATGGAATGGTGAAGAAAGTGATGGAGAATCATCCAGTTTTCCTGGCAGTGTAAAGGAGAGTGATGATAAAGGAGAATATGGCTCACATGAAAAGGAGAGTAATGATATTGATCATACAATTTTAAATGGGCTGGGCCAAATCGAGGATATGACATTTCCAGTAAATGAGCAGAAGCAACACTTCTCAGAGTCACGAGTGCTTGATAATGGTGAGAAACTGAATTGACATTGGCTAATTTACTCAAAATCAACTGACAAAGTGTTCTGTTTTTGTTGCAAAATATTTGATAAGGATGCCAAATTGTTGCTTGAGCTTTCCACGTACAATTATTGGCATAATTTAGCTGATGCTCAGAAGCAACATGAAAAGTCACCCAGACATTTTATGGCCTACTATTCCAAATGGATGGCAGTCGAGTCCAGGCTCAAGCTGAATAAATGCATATACGCAGACAACCAGCACATTATTAATATAGAAACCCAGCACTGGAGAAATGTGCTTAAGTATCTGATCTCAATTACCCACTTCCTTGCAAGAATAATTTGGCTTTCCAGGGCTCGTCAGATATGTTGTTCACTGAACATAACAGTAATTTCCTCAGTTTGGTACAGCTCCTTGGGAAATATGAGGAGGTCATGTGTGAGCACCTACGTCAAGTAGTTTGTAAAGAAACTATGGACCATTACTGCAGCAAAACAATTAAAAACAAATTGATTGATCTTATGGCAAGGAAGGTGCTTGATAATATATTGATGCAGCTCAGCAAAGTGAACTGCACTCCCGACATTATTCACAGTGAAAAGATGTCATTTACAGTAAGATTTGTTGACGACAAGGATGGCAGTATTCAAGTAAAGGAACTCTTTATTTTTTTTTTGTCTGTGGACAACTCTACTTGAAAAAGCTTAACAGGACTGTTTAAGAATGTTTTTGAATGAGAATAAAATAAAGCTTCAACATGTAGAGAAGAAACACTGGTGTCCAGGCAAAGATCCTTGCGGTGAATTCAAGAGCTTTCTTCGTGCCTTGTGGCTGCTATTCCCTCAATCTGGCTGTGTCAAATTCAGTGTCATCTTCTTTAGATTCAGTATCTCTCTTTGGAGTGCTGCAAAGGATGTACGTCCCGTGTTCAGCATCAAGTATCAGGTGGAAGATCCTCACAGACAATGTTACAATTCTGACAATGAAGCCGCTAAGTGACACTCGCTGGGAGAGCTGCATTGACAGCATAAGGCCAGTGAGGTACCAAGTGACTGAGGTTTAGGATGCCCTAATGGAACTGGCACACTCGAGTACAGCAAAGGCCGAAATCTGACACGAGGTGCAAAGCCTGGCAAACCAGATCACTGACTTCAAATTTCTGGTCTCAATTGCGGTTTGGCACAATATCCTGTTCCAAGTAAACTTTGTAAGCAAGGCATTACTAACTCAGTCGATGACATCGCAACCACTACTCCTTTGATGAGAAACTGCCTTGATTTCGTTGTGGCCTACAGAGACAACGGATTTGAAGATGCCATCACTGCTGCCAAAGAAATGGCGGAAAAGTTAGGACTTGAGCCTGACAGGGATAAATCATGCATGCAAATCATGCATCAAAGTTGTGAAATAGGCTACAAATGCAATAAAAATAAGGTATTCAAAAGTTTAACAAATGGGGGAGGGGGACACCTAGGGCACCATTTGGTCCCACCAGCCTTGGCAGACTTTACCATTTACTTGGGTCATTTTTATAAACTCCTGACTCATTCAGTACATAGGATGGACAGTGCTCTGGAGGTGTTTGGGCATTGTATATGTGCCCCCACTTGCAGTTTGCCAGCTGTTGGAGTGCCAGACTGAGCCTCAGAGAGCTCTACCGAACAGACTATGACTGTAGTGGCTACTAGAACTCTTTGACACTATTTTCCAGTGTGTTTGGAGTCAGGGGTGGGGACAGAATGGACTAGAAACTTGGCTGAGGTCAATATGTTGGCTGCTGCATGGGGTTGCCTGGACAAGCAGTTTGCTGATGAGCCAGGGTTGCTCAGCTCCTTAATGGGAGAGGACAGCCTGACTCAGAGAGAGAGAGAGAATGAAGCAGACAGCTCAGGGAGTCTCTGATTAACTCCCACTACACATAAAGGAGTGTTTGAACTACTGTGGGAAGATTGCATGGATCAGACAGATTAGCCCCACGGAGACCAGCGTCCAAAGTGGCAGAGATCTGGCCTGGCACTGGCTACTGACAGCCAGCTGAGCCCCCCATAGGACTCCAGACTAGGGAGCTTTGTAGGTGTCAGAAGAGGATCCTAATCCACCCAGTGGTCTTGATGTTACATATAGTAAATGGGCCTGTGGTCTGCAGGACCCTGTCTGAGTTTTTGCAGAAATTGGAAGGTGTTTAGTGAATGAAGCAACAGCTTGCAGGAAGACAGAGGATGGCCTGAGGGTTCAGGCAGGTGAATGCTGCCCTGGAGAACTGTATTCTATCCCTGCCTCTGCCACAGAGTTCCCATAGGCTGCTGGACAAGTCACTTTAAACTAAATTTCTCACAGATAGTCACTAATTGTGTGTTCCTTATGTTTTGGATACTCAATCTGAGATACCTTGGGCCAGATTCACAGATGTGTTGAGCACACAATTGCAAATAAAGTTGACTGTAGACATGCTTTGAACTCAGCGGCCCAACACTGTAGCATTTAATTTCAGAAAGGGGAACTACACAAAAATGAGGAGGTTAGTTAAACAGAAATTAAAAGGCACAACACCAAAAGTAAAATCCCTTGAAACTGTATGGAAACGTTTTTAAGACACCATAACAGAGGCTCAACTTAAATGTATACCCCAAATTAAAAAATATAATAAGAAAACCAAAAAAGAGCCACTGTGGCTAAACTACAAAGTAAAAGAAGCAGTGAGAGGCAAAAAGGCATCCTTTAAAAAGTGGCGGTTAAATCCTAGTGAGGAAAATAGAAAGGAGCATAAACTCTGACAAATGAAGTGTAAAAATATAATTAGGAAGGCCAAACAAGAATTTGAAGAACAGCTACACATAGACATCAGACACATAGATGAATATAACTTGTTGGGGAAGAGTCAACATGGTCTTTGTAAAGGGAAATCATGCCTCACCAAACTGCTGGAATTCGTTGTGGTGGTCAACAAGCATGTGGACAAGGGGGATCCAGTGGATATAGTGTATTCAGATTTTCAGAAAGCCTTTGACAAGGTCCCTCACCAAAGGCTCTTAAGCAAAGTAAGCTGTCATGGGATAAGAGGGAAGGTCCTCTCATGGATTGGTAACTGGTTAAGAGAGAGGAAACAAAGGGTAGGAATAAATAGTCAATTTTCAGAATGGAGAGAGATAAATAGTGGTGTCCCCCAAGGGTCTGTACTGGGACCAGTACTATTCAACATATTCATAAATGATCTGGTAAAAGGGGTAAACAGTGAGGTGGCAAAATGTGCAGATGGTATAAAACTACACAAGATAGTTAAATCCCAGTCAGACTGCGACAAGCTACAAAAGGATCTCTCAAAACTGGGTGACTGGGCAACAAAATGGCAGATGAAATTCAATGTTGATAAATGCAAACTAATGCACATTGGAAAACATAATCCCAACTATACATATAAAATGATGGGGTCTAAATTAGCTGTTACCACTCAAGAAAGAGACCTTGGAGTCATTGTGGATAGTTCTCTGAAAACATCCACTCCATGTGCAGCGGTAGTCAAAAAAGCAAATAGAATGTTGGGCATAATTAAGAAAAGTATAGATAATAAGACAGAAAATATCATATTGCCTCTATATAAATCCACGGTACACCCACATCTTGAATATTGCATGCAGATGTGGTCGCCCCATGTCAAAAAAAATATATTGGAATTGGAAAAGGTTCAGAAAAGGGTAACAAAAATGATTAGCGATATGGAACGGCTTCTGTATGAGGAGAGATTGATAAGACTGGGACTTTTCATCTTGGAAAAGAGACAAGTAAGAGGGGATATGATAAAGGTCTATAAAATCATGACTGGTGTGGAGAAAGTAAATAAGGAAGTGTTATTTACTCCTTCTCATAACACACAAACTAGGAGTCACCAAATGAAATTAATAGGCAGCCAGTTTAAAACAAACAAAAAGAAGTATTTCTTCACACAATGCACAGTCAACCTGTGGAACTCCTTGCCAGAGAATGTTGTGAAGGCCAAGACTATAACAGGGTTCAAAAAAGGGCTAGATAAATTCATGGAGGATAGGTCCACCAATGGCTATTAGCCAGGATGGGCAGGGATGGTATCCCTAGCCTCTGTTTGCCAGAAGCTGGGAATGGGTGACAGGGAATGGATCACTTGATGATTACCTGTTCTGTTCATTCCCTTTGAAGTACCTGGCACTGGCCACTGCCGGAAGACAGGATACTGGGCTAGATTGACCTTTGGTCTGGCCCAGTATCGCCGTTCTTACATTCTTATATCAAGTATTATAAAAATGCCAAGTACTCTGAAAAAAATTCAAGATCTACATATCTTAAGTTGGGCTTCCAAATTTAGTGGACACCTGACAGTTGTGGCTTTAGTCTCTCTGACCTTCAGTTTCCCATGAGTAAAATGGGAATAGTAATACCACTTATGCTCAATGGAGTGTTGTGAAGATTAATTAATGTTTGTGAAGCCCACAGATACCCAAGAGGAAATTAATAGTTTTATATTTAGAGCAGGCTTTGGATGATGTGTTTTAAACAAGACCTCAGGACACACACTGAATGAGAAGAGAAAGGAGAAATAGTGAATAACTAATCAAGTCTCTGAATGAGGCAGGGGTCTTATGGAAAAAAATAGTATGTGATCATGTAACTAAAGACTATCATACAGCATAAGCACAAGGAGGCTGAATTAAGCTGCACAGTCTTATTTGTGATATTTCCAAACTTTTAACTGCTTGACTTTGCAACATTAATATTTGTTTGACTTTTTTTTAAAAGTAATTTTGTATTGGGAGTGAGCACTAACCTAGAAAAATAGAGTATGCTCTTGTCATTCTAGTATCATCAATAGAAGATCAGCCATACAGCACAGTATAGCTGGTAGTTAATTTTGGCTGTTTTGAATTCATAGTATATTTCACAGGAATGACAGGAGCACTCAATTACAAAGGAATTATTCTACAAACCATTTGAAAGAATGAGGGCTGCATTGTGCAGTTACGCACAGAGCTGTTGTATGTCAGAAGTCATCTGTTTAATTATACGTAACCAAAACTTCCAACCTCAGTGACCTTAGGATTCATGAAGTCAGCAAATGTCATGGTTGTCAGTCTTGTGCCCAGAGAATGTGCCTGTGTAGACTGCAAAGTAGGGTAGTGCTGTTGTGGAAAACAAATGAGAAAAAGGAAAAAAAGAAAAATTATATAAAAATTAAAGCTATTTCCAAAGAAAACCTAAGCAGTATGATGAGGTTGGAAAAAGCAGTTCTGTAGACTTCTGGGACTATACACTCACAGAGCTTAATTTCCCCCTTCTGATGCTCAGCCACAGGATGAGAAAAACATTACTTATGTCAGAGAGATATTTCCTATGGAATGAAAATAGCCATTATCCTCTAAATCCTTTATGGAATGTCATTAACCATTTAGTGCCTTGAGATATAAATAAAATGTTATTTAGTATGATGCAGAAGCATAGAAATTCTAAAGGACAAAACCTATTTGGTCCTAGTACTGGATCGCTTTAGAACCTTTTCTGTCCAATCAAGGTTTTGAAATTCCTATAGCATGGGATTTCCACTGTTTCTCTTGGAAGTCTATTTAACAGATCTGGGCAGAAAAGTTTCTCCCAATATTCAAACTAAACTTCCCCTTAATTAATTTGATTTCAGTAGTAGTTCTGCGTGCAATGTAGTTTATGGGATTAGGCCTTATGTCTAGGCTTGGAAGGATTAAATTTTTATTGGTAAATATTGGTAAACATTGATTTCACCATACTCACATAAACTGATGAAAAAATATTTCCATCAGTAATAATCAAAATTTATAGATAGGCAAAGGAAGAAAAATGCTGCTTGAGAACTTATTAGAGTTTGATTTAAAGATATTTGTATGTTTTGACATATGAGGTTGATGATGTGTGTTTTAACTGTTATAAAGTTTTAACTTTATGAATCTCTGTCTGCCACTAAATAATTGTCTGATCCCCCTACCCCCATAATTTCCTACAACTGTGAAAATCTAAATTTAAATCAATAAGAATGCTTAAAACTTATAATTTTGTGCAACTGTGACAATCTAAATTGATAAAAATTGAAAAAAGGTTTAAAAATAAATAGTGATATTACCTGTCAAAATTATATAAAAACATGCAAATCAAATTCTGCCACTTATGTCTCATTACTCCTAGTTATGTCCCCTTCTATAATTTCTCTTTCTTCCTAGTATTTACTTCCTTCATACACTTGTGGAAGTTATTGTGGTCTCCCTAAATCATCAATTAGCCAAGCCTCATACTGTATATTGTTCTTCTAATCTTTCCTTATAAATCAGTCCTTCTGAGCCCACTAACCATTTTTGCTACTCTTCTCTGAACTCCCTCCAGTTGGTCAATATCTTTTACTATTTATACATTGATGAACAAGATATGTTGGAGTAGAGTCAACATGGCTTTTGTAAAAGGAAATCACGCCTCACCAATCTATTAGAATTCTTTGACAACAACAACAAGCATGTGGACAAGGGTGATCCTGTTACTTGGACTTTCAGAAAACCTTTGACAAGGTCCCATACCAGAGGCTTTTAAGCAAAGTTAGCAGTCATGGAATATGAGGGAAGGTCCTGTCATGGAGCAGTAACTGGTTAAATGCTAGGAAAGGGTAGGAATAAATGTCAAGTATCAGAGGGGTAGCCGTGTTAGTCTGAATCTGTAAAAAGCAACAGAGGGTCCTGTGGCACCTTTAAGACTAACAGAAGTATTGGGAGCATAAGCTTTCGTGGGTAAGAACCTCACTTCTTCAGATTGCATCTGAAGAAGTGAGGTTCTTACCCACGAAAGCTTATGCTCCCAATACTTCTGTTAGTCTTAAAGGTGCCACAGGACCCTCTGTTGCTTTTTTAGGAATAAATGGTCAGTTTTCACAGTTGAGATAGATAAATAGCAGGGTCCCCCAAGGATCTGTACTGGGACCTGTGATGTTCAACATATTCATAAATGATCTGGAAAAAGGGGTAAACAATGGGATGGCAAAGTTTGCAAATGCTACAAAATTACTCAAAATAGTTAAGTCCAAAACTAACTGTGAAGAGTTACAAAGGAGTCTCACAAAACTGGATGACTGGGCAACAAAATGCAGGATGAAATTCAGCGTTGATAAGTACAAAGTAATGCATACTGGAAAACATAATCCCAAATATACATACAAAATTATGTGGTCTACATTAGCTGTTTCCACTCAAAAAAGAGACCTTGGAGTCATTGTGGATAGTTCTCTGAAAACATTTGTTCATTGTGCAGTGACAGTCAAAAAAACTAACAATGTAAGGAACCATTAGTAAAGAGATAAATAATAAGACAAAAAATATACTAATGCCACTATATAAATCCATGGTACACCCTCAGCTTGAATACTGCGTGTCGTTCTGGTTGCCTCATCTCAAAAAAAGATATATTAGAATTGGAAAAGGTACAAAGAATGGCAACAAAATTGACTAGGAGTATGCAGCAACTTCCATAAAGGGGAGATTAAAAAAACTGGGACTGTTCAGCTTCGAAAAGAGACAACTGAGTGGCGATATTAGAGGTCTATAAAATCATGAATGGTGTGGAGAAATTGAATCAGAAAGTGTTATTTACCCCTTCATATAACACAAGAACAGGGGTCACCCATTGAAATTAATAGGCAACAGGTTTAAAACAAACAGAAGGAAGTACTTCTTCATACAATGCATAGTCAACCTGTAGAACTCATTGCCGGGGGATATTGTGAAGGCCAAAATTATAACTGAATTCAAAAAAAGAATTTGATAAATTCATGGAGGATAGATAGGTCCATCAATGGCTCATAGCCAAGATGGTTAGGGAAGCAATCCCATACTTTGGGTGTCTATAAACCTCTGACTACTAAAAACTAGGACTGGACAACAGCAGTGTATCACTCGATAATTGCCCTGTTCTGTTAATTCCCTCTAAAGCACAGGGCCGGCTCAGGCTTTTTTGCCGCCCCAGGCAAAAAAGCCTCCCGCTGCTCCCCCCCCCCCGCGGGGAGCGCGGCAGGGGAGGGCGCCGAGCCGGGCCGCGGGGCTGCTCTCCCCGACCGGCCAGAGCGCCGGGGGGAGGGTGGGAAGCCCGCCGCAGCTCCGCTGGCGGCCGGAGCGCCGGGGGGAGGGCGGCGAGCCCACCGCGGCTCCGCTCTCCCCGGCGGCCAGAGCGCCGGGGGGAGGGCGGAGAGCCCAGCCAGGGCTCCACTCTCCCCGGCGGCCAGAGCGCCGGGGGGAGGGCGGCGAGCCCGGCCGGGGCTCCGCTCTCCCCGGCGGCCGGAGCGCCATGGGGAGGGCAGCGAGCCCAGTCGCGGCCCCGCTCTTGGGCCGCCCCCCTCCAGGTGCCACCCCAAGCACATGCTTGGTGGGCTGGTGCCTGGAGCCGGCCCTGCTAAAGCATTTGTCACTGACCACTGTTAGAAGACAGGATACTGGGCTAGATGGAACACTGGTCTGACCCAGTATGGACATTCTTATGTTATTATTTGGTGTTCATAACTGTAAATAATTTAGGAGCAGCCTCTGTAGAGCCACATAAAAAGGGATTTCCACATGTGTACTCTGTAAACCTCTCTCTGTCCATATGCAGCCCAAATCACACTGTCAGGTTAAGCTACCATGTTGTGATGCAAACTCATGTCTACACTTTAGGACTAGATAGTTCTATCTGTTTGGCCACACAGGGGAGTTTGGTCACCCTGCTTTTCCACAAGCCTTGGCATGGCCTACCTTGGTTTAGGTCTATGTATATTACACCCCTGAGTGCTTGGTCAGCACACAAGAACTTTACCTTGCTGTACCTTCTGTGAGCATCTGGGTAGGGAGTGGATGTAGCCACAGAGCAGTACTTGCTGCCTCTGGAAGTATACCGAAAAAGGTGTAGTAAATTATTCCCCACAATGCAAAAGAGGAGCCATGACAGGCACAGAGCCCCAGTACTGTCTCTCTGAGGCACAGTGCCTCCACTTCTCCCTCTGGGGCAGTGTGAAAGCTGTACCACACTGTACCTTAGCTATAGTCACAATTCCTGTAGAATGCACATCCTAATATCTATGCACATAGTGAAACATATGTCTGGTTACTAACATTATCACAAACTAAACCCATCCAAGCCTTTCTTTGGGGGAGGGATAGCTCAGTGGTTTGAGCATTAGCCTGCTAAACCCAGGGTTGTGAGTTTAATCCTTAAGGGAGCCACTTAGGGATCTGGGGCAAAATCAGTACTTGGTCCTGCTAGTGAAGGCAGGGGGCTGGACTTGATGACCTTTCAAGGTCCCTTCCAGTTCTAGAAGATAGGATATCTCCATTAATTTATTTCTCAGCCCTATTCACACAAGAAATAAAAAGCCTTTTGGTTACAGGCCCAAATTAAGTAAAAAGTCAGAGTGAACAATGACTTGCACTGTTCCATCTCGGGCTTTGGTGAATGCCAGTCACTAAGCCGCAATGAGTTCAGGCCTGAGGACAGACAGCAGAAGTATTCTGGCTGATCACAATTGCCATAACAGAGCAAGGTGGAGAGGCAATTACTAGGAAAGCCAGGTGCCCATTATTCAGAGACTTATTGCTCAGAGACACAATATCTTCAATTACATCTTGAAGTGGCAGACTGAAATCATAAAAAGCACTTTGGACCACTTTTCTCATCTTGGAATTTGAGAGCAGGAGCAGATCCAATAAGACCCTACTATTGCAAGCCGTTAGGAGTTTCTTTGGGGGAGGGATAGCTCAGTGGTTTGAGCATTGGCCTGCTAAACCTAGGGTTGTAAGTTCAATCCTTGAGGGGGCCACATAGGGATCTGGGGCAAAATCAGTACTCAGTCCTGCTAGTGAAGGCAGGGGGCTGGACTTGATGACCTTTCAAGGTCCCTTCCAGTTCTAGGCGATAGGATAGGACAAAGAGAAGGAATACCCTCTCAATGGATCAATTACAGCCCCTCTCAATGCCACAAGGTACTTTCCCCAATCCACCAGGATCAACTCAGACTTGCCTGGATTGACTTTCACCCAATCCCTAAATTCAGACCGCCACTTGGAAAACTTGGAAAACAAGGATGCTATAGAACGTGGATTTATTGGAGAGATGCGCTACTGCATATCATCAGCATATTAATAATACTTAGCACTTGCATGGCACTTCTCATCCATAGATCTCAAATTGCTTCACTAAGGAGGGCAAGTATCATTATCCCTGATTGATAGATAGGAAACACAAAATGTTTATTGCTATTCCTTATTCCTTATTTCATTTACACCAGGATGGGTGATAGGATGGAAATCTACTGGTCCCCCCACCGTATGTAGCCCTCGTGAAGAATGCGTAATTATCTGCAAGGAACAAAAAGAACCATTCTAAAGTCATCCCAGCCATTCCTGCCAGGTTGCACAGATGAATGATCATGATCATCTGTATCAAAGGCTGTAACAAAGCATATCGGCTGTATCAAAGGCTGCTGAAAGATCTAATAAAATCAGCATGGATCCCTAGCCTTCCTCCTGAACAAGGAGATCAAATTGTTTTAAAAAGCCGAACCCAATGCCCAATGTAATCAATGTTACCCATTGCTAAGATCAACCACAATGAAGAATACTTATTGAACGGCAAATATTGGTGGTGTTTCTAAAACAGTCCAAGTGTTTGTTGAAAAGAATATTGATTGAGCCAAGAAAACAGCAAGCAGTTATAAATGTTTAATCACATTCTCATTCAAGCCTTCCTTCTGTGCCAGAAATTAACATTTTTGTGTCTCATGAGGACTGAAGATACATTTCCATAATGTTCTGTAAATTCAGCAGCTCTGCATCCATATAGAATGGTAGAATTATTCATTGCAAATGATTTATCTGAGCAATGTAGCTCTTCTTGTGCACAAATTATCTGTGAACAGGTTGTGATTTTTATGAATTTGTTCCTTATTTGCAATTGTTTAACAAATAATGGGGCAAACCAGTTTTAGCCTAGGGCTTATTCTTGAACTGGTCACTATAAGCATTGCTATTCATTATTGCTATTCATATTGCCATATGACCAATCACTTAGACCACATGGCATTGTTCCCATTCCCTGATTGGATCATGTGACTTTTATTAAAACAATGTGTCCAGCTCCCTGTTAGCAAGTTAAACATGAATGCAAATGTTCATGAGTGAGTAATATACTGTGTAAATAATGAAAGGAAAATTTCAAAATGGCAACAGGAGCACTTCTAGCATGAATACTCTTGGCATAATGAGATATAGAAGCATTATGCAGCTGGAGAGCAGGGAAATAGTTAATGCTGACCAAGAGAAGACAGGAAATAGACCAGCTGGGGACAGTTATTAAGATCAGCCCCACAAGTGGGAAGATGAAAACCCAAGGGATCCTTGCTGCAGGAGGCAGAAAGAGAGGAGTGCTATGTCTGCGACATCATTCCCTCTTTCTCCCATTCCTATGGCAGACCCTCCATTGGAGCTCCACTATCTCCAAAACTGGGAAGGCGGCGGGAGGGGGAGGAATGCTATCTGATTATTGGGACTCCTTCTCCCTCTCCCCCTACCAAGCTCATGTTAAATCATAGCGACCAACAGTCTCACTATGCTGGAATAGTCAAATTTTGCAAACCTGGTTAGTGTCCCGGTTAGTGGGCCAGGTGGGTAGAGTTTGCTGCACTGCCAGCCTCTGACCACTAGGGGCTACTGTGCAGAGAAAGGAGTGACTCGGTCTGGCTTCCAGCTCACTCAGCTCCAGCCTGTTGTTTGGCTTGTTGCTGATGCCAGGATATAAACTAAATAAGTAAATCCATGCTTCCTAAAACTGGGGGGAGTCCTCCCAATGCTTAATGTCACTCAGTGGAAAGACAAATGAGTTGGCAGAGTCCTGAGATGTTGACTTCTGTTCCCCCTCCATATAGGTCCGTCCTGGCCAGCATGGGGATATTAGAGAAGGTGATATGTGCTTTCGGTGCTGCAACAGTATTATCTCTTCAGGGAAGCCTGAGGATGCCTGTAACACACGGAAAGCAGTAGAATTAGCCGAGGCTTGTAGGAACTAGGAGGGAGGGTTGGGCAGACAAAGTGAGAAGATAGATTTTGTTTTGGAGGCATGGCAGTAATGGGGTTGATGTTTTGTAAAGTGAAGAGTTATTCTGGGGGAAGAATTGATTTTTCTTGGATGTGGAACACATGGGCGAAGGGCTGGGAAGCACAAAGGGGGTGCCATAAGGGATGGAGGAAACTTGAAAATCTCCCCAACTCCTGCCAGAGAGACAAATAGGAGATACCTGGAAGTCTCCCTTTAAGAGAGGGGAAGATACTCCACACAATCACAGCCAAGAATGAATGTAGGGAAATTCCCCTGAAGAGCCCAGAAGGTGGTATGGGCCTGCTACTTCTCCCTGAAGGTGCTGGCAAGGGAGTGAGGCTCCAGAGCCTCTCATCAGGAAGACAACTGCACACTGGGGGCCTGCTTGTTAAGGGTGCGGGGAGGGACGTTGTTTTTTGGGTTCTGACTGCTTAGCTGAACCCCCTCAAGCCTGATAAGGCCCTAGGACTTCAGATTTTCAACAAAAAATCATGTAAAACTTCCTAGGATGCTCACACAGGGGTCTAGCTTCTTTGCATACTTATTCTGAGTACTTTTATTTTTAATGTTGGCAGCTATGCTGTAAATTTCTGACACTGTTCATACCGCATGAGGTAACATTCACTTAGAGATTTCCTTGCTCTTTAAGAGTTTCTGACACATTGTCTAGCAGAGGAGAGAGTTCCATGCTGTCCTGGGACTAGAAGAGGGTAACAGTGAGCAGAGAAACAGTCAAACAAATTACATTAATTACATCACACGAAGGCAGACAACTAAATATTGACAAATTTTATAGATGCTTGTATACAAATGAAAGAAGTCTAAATACTAAAATGGGTGAACATGAGTGCCTGGTATTTAATGAGGATATTGATATACTAGCATCACAAAAACTTGGAATGATGGTAATCAATGGGACATGGTAATACGAGGGCACAAAATATATAGGAATGACAGTGCACTGCTGGAGAAGTGGCACTATATGTGAAAGAAAGTCTTAAATGAATAAAACAGTACCATAGAATGCTTGAATAATAAAGAGTTCAGCAGTAAGAATATACTACCAACCAAGATGGTGACAGTGCATGTGAAATGCTCAATGAGGTAAGAGAGGCTACAAAAACAGAAAATGCAGTAATGATGGGGGATTTTAACTATCCCCATATTGACTTGGTACATGTCACCTCTGGACAGGATGCAGAGATAACATTTCTAGACACCATTAATGACTGATTCTTGGAGCAGCTAGTCCTGGAACCCAGAAGGGGAGAGGCAATTCTTGATTTAGTCCTAAGTGGCACACATGATCTGGTCCAAGAGGGGAATATAGTTGAACCGCTTTTGGTATTAGCAACCATAATGTAATTAAATTTAACACCCTTGTAGGGGAGAAAATACCAAAGAAACCCACCACAGTAGTATTTAACTTCCAAAAGGGGAACTACACAAAAATGAGGAGGCTACTTAAAAATTAAAAGGAGCAGTCACAAGAGTTAAATGCCTGAAAGCTGCATGGAAACTTTTTAAAAACAGGTTTCAGAGTAGCAGCCGTGTTAGTCTGTATCCACAAAAAGAACAGGAGTACTTGTGGCACCTTAGAGACTAACAAATTTATTTGAGCATAAGTTTTCATGGGCTACAGCCCACTTCTTCGGATGCATAGAATGGAACATATATTGAGGATATATATATACACATACAGAGAGCATGAAAAGGTGGAAGTTGTCTTACCAACTCTGAGATGCCAATTAAGTAAGAGAAAAAAAACTTTTGCAGTGATAATCAAGATAGCCCAGTACAGACAGTTTGATAAGAAGTGTGAGAATACTTACATAGGGAGATAGATTCAATGTTTGTAATGGCTCAGCCATTCCCAGTCTCTATTCAAGCCTAAGTTGATTGTATCTAGTTTGCATATCAATTCAAGCTCAGCAGTTTCTCGTTGGAGTCTGTTTTTGAAGCTTTTCTGTTGCAAAATTGCCACCCGCAGGTCCGTCATTGAGTGACCAGACAGGTTAAAGTGTTCTCCTACTGGTTTTTGAATGTTATGATTCCTGATGTACTATCCATAGGACCTAATCACATCAGCCATGCCATCAGGGGCTCGTTCACCTGCACATCTACCAATGTGATATATGCCATCATATGCCAGCAATGCCCCTCTGCCATGTACATTGGCCAAACTGGACAGTCTCTACGCAAAAGAATTAATGGACTCAAATCTAACATCAGGAATCATTATTTTTTGGGGAACCTCTTGTAGTGTCTTATATAAGGAACACTCTGACCCATAAGGATCAGGCTTCATTTATAGTTATAGATTTAAGTTTAGCTTGGGGGGTGGGAATTAGAGGTGGATTTAAATGTGCTATATTTAGTATTTATACAGCTAAATGGCTTACAATAAAGGACCAAGGTAATCAGTTTAGTAACATGTGCCACATGCTGCTAAATCAGGCTGCTTCAGCTTTTCATTCTGCACTATGAGAGCGCAGAGAGGCATGGGGCAGGATCCTTAGCCACAAATACTAATACCATCCATGGCAACATTTTAAAGGAAATCATCATTACATATTAAGGGTTCCATTTAGCTTGATAAACACAGCTCTGCTATGGGGGGAGGCAAAGTACAACATTGCCCCAGAGGAAGCTCCAGGAGGGGTTCCATTTCTCTGACTCTGTTAATACTCACTCTGCCCTCATTCATTCACCCTATCTAAGGAAATGAGAAACTGAAGGGGCAATTTATTTCTCTCTCTCATGTTTCCAATGGGACTAGAGAGGCCAAGGGATCTTCCATTAAGAGGAAATTAATGGTCCAGTGAAGGGGATAGTTATTCTCCCCAGCCCTTTTGTGCAAGCTGGGGGAAACATTTTCTTCCCATTCAAACTTGGTAACAGAGGAATAGTGCTAAGAGGATTATGACTTCAGGTGAGGCACCATAAGCATTAGGTGAACATTTAAGAAATAAGATGTTTTCCAGCAATATGTCCCTAGTAATGAAAAGTAAACTCAGCCATCAACATACAAAACATATTACCTAAGAGCAGAGTTCTCTTCAAGAACTGACTTCAAGTGTGGTGAAAGATGATGAAAGATGATGAACCATGGAACAAAGGTCCTCTTTTTGTGTAATATAATTTAGCATTATAAGGAAATAATGGAAGAAGCTCCTGTGACCCTTTGCAAAATATCAGATTTGTTTTAAATAAAAATGTACAGGGCCATCCAGCAGGTGTTAGCAGCTCTTTAAAATTAAAACTGTTCATTGTATTTGGAATTTCTATGGATTTCGAGCTTTTCCAGATTAGAAATAATGCTTGTCAAATATACTGAAGTTAAAGGGAGATGAACTAGCTATAGAAGAACAAACATAACAAAAAAAAACCCTAAACTAACTGCAGAGCCATCCCTTGGGTACAGCGAATTGGGGCAACCGCTCTGGGCCCCACGCTTTGGGGGGGGGCCCTCAGGCCGGTGCAATTGGCCAGCATGGTCCGTCCTGGAAGTGATGGATTTGTCACTTCCGCCCCGGGCCCTGCACCACCCTAGGGACGGCCCTAACTAACTGGACCCTCTAAAGCTGCGTGCCAGAGGAAATGCCTCCAAGGCAAAAGACTGTCACTTCTATTGCTTGGGGGTGTGGGAGGAAGATAGAAGAAACGTGGGAATGGATGCTGAAAATGAAACCCTAATGCCTAAAATCTGAAGGGAATTCAGTTTGTCTGAACACTCAAAACCATGCCAATGCTTGTCATGAATATTTCATTGCTTTTAAAAGGAATGTATCATTGCTGCCATCATTTATGTGTTCTGAAAACTTTTTTTTCTGCATTTTTCCCTCCACCCAGCCCACAGAAATGCAACACCACATACAAGGTTAATAAGATGCTGAATAAATCAGGGGCTTGACATATACTTCAGATGTTAGTATGGAGAGTGTGATGGTGGAGGTCACAGAAACCCCCTTGGGAGCTACCACCTGATGTGCAAAGACTACCCCTGCTTCTGTTTTCCCTGCCAGCTCAGGACTCCACCACCCTGTCTTGCTGAACCAGACACTCTCGTCTGCTCCAACACAGACCCAGGGTCTGAATTACGTGCCCCAAAACTGCAGGTTTACCTGAAAACAGCTCACAGAAGTGTACTTGTCTTTAGCATTCAGATGCCCAACTCCCAATGGGGTCTAAATCCAAATAAATCCGTTTTACCCTGTATAAAGCTTATGCAGGGCAAACTCATAAATTGTTCGCCCTCTATAACACTGATAGAGAGATATGCACAGCTGTTTGCTCCCCCAGGTATTAATATGTACTCTGAGTTAATGAATAAAAAGTGATTTTATTAAATACAGACAGTAGGATTTAAGTGGTTCCAAGTAGTAACAGACAGAACAAAGTAAGTCACCAAACAAAATAAAATAAAATGTGCAAATCTATGTCTAATCAAACTGAATACAGATAATCTCACCCTCAGAGATGCTTAGGTAAGTTTTTTCTCAGACTGGACACCTTCCAGGCCTGGGCACAATTCTTTCCCCTGGTACAGCTCTTGTTGCAGCTCAGGTGATAGCTAGGGGATTCTTCATGATGGCTCCTCCCCTGGCGTGTTCTTTTCCACCCCTTTATATATTTTTTGCATAAGGCGGGTACCCTTTGTCCCTCTGAGTTTCCATCCCCCCCCACTGGAAAAGCACCAGGTTAAAGATGGATTCCAGGTCAGGTGACATGATCACATGTCACTGCAAGACTTCATTACCCACTTGCCAGCACACACATATACAGGAAGACTAACAGGTAAACACAGCCATCTGCAGACAATGGTCCTGGTTAATGGGAGTCATCAAGACTCCAAACCACTATTAATGACCCACACTTTGCATAATTACAATAGGCCCTCAGAGTTATATTTCATATTTCTAGTTTTAGATACAAGAGTGGTACATTTATACAAATAGGATGATCACACTCAGTAGATTATAAGCTTTGTAATGATACCTTACAAGAGACCTTTTGCATGAAGCATATTCCAGTTACATTATATTCACTTCTTATGATGTTTTTATAAAACCATATAGACTGCACAACGTCACAGAGAGATCCTGTTTCCCTTTGAAATCAATGGCAGAACTCCCACTAATTTAAATACGTTCAGGAAGGGACTCCTATATACAGAAATATTTATCATTTTAAGTATATGTCATGATTTCCAAGAAAATCAGATCATTTAAAAATTCTGTAATCAATTTGTATATTCAAAGAAGAGCTGGAAGGTTAGATGGCTCAGGGGATTGGGAAAGCAATACCACATATTTCCCCCTTAGATCAATTGCCCAAATCCAGTCTAGATGGACTGGTGGCCTATGTAAAATGCATTTGGTGGTTTCTGTTCAGTTCCCAAGTGGAGAGTTCTCCTCCTCACTAAAATCCCTGCCACAATTAGAACTAGGACACTCTTAGCAGCCTAAGAGGCAGAGTCTTCACTGGCTGCTGAGACTGAGCTATGTGGGACATTGGAGGAGAAATTTGTTTTGCTGCTGCTGTACCCTGATCTGTCAATCGATAGAGGACTTCAATCTCCAGCACTGCCGGTTTAGCAATGCTCATGAGAAATCAGTTCTTTGTCTGGCTATGCTGGAAGGAGGTCAGGAGACACTGGATGTAATTTAATTAGATGGCAACTTTATTTCTTCATGTCTGGGAGTATTTGGCAGATAAAACTGAACATTGAAGGTAATTCCATAATCATTTACGTATACCCTGGGGGTTGCTGGCAGCCCTTCTCCTTACCCATCCTGGTCCACAGCCAACCCACTGCTGTGACCTCACCTTTCCTCCAGGCCCCGCTGTTCAAATGAGGGCTAAGCGGGGCTATAAAGGAGGGGGAGTTGACTCCTTGCCATACCAGTCATAGGAGCCCCAAACCTTCCCTATTTCAGTTCTGTGACTGGGCTCTGCTCACCACACTGGCACCTCCTGCTGGTCGTCTTGGGGATTAGCTCCTCAGATTGGTATGCCCTCTCCCGATGGTGCCTAACCCACCATTACGTCTGCTCTCTGACCTGCATCACTCCAGGGACCGCAACACGCTCTTAATGACATGGCCCTCCAGCTGTGTCCCTATGTGTGCGTCCCCCTTCTGGGGTTTAGTACGGCCATCCAACTGTCCAGCCACTTCCCCAGTGGTGAGTTGGGGGTCTGGGTCCCAACCCAGGGAACTTCTGAACCACAGTCACTTACTGTGTTCCTTTATGTCGACTACTGCTGCATTTCCCTAGGTCGCTTCCCTGCGGCCACAGCACCCTACTCAGTCCCAGCAGCCCATCCGCAGCTCCTTCTCTATTCCCGGGGTCCCTGCCTGCACTTCTCTGTCCAAGGTGCTACAGGGTTGCAGCCTACTAAGGATACAGTCTTCTCTCCTCAATCTCCAGGCAGCTACTGACTCTGCTCTGCCCTGCGGCTCTTCTTATATGGGTCTGCTGGACCCCAATTGGCTGCTCCTTACAGCCTCTTTCCTATTGGCCACTTCCCCATGCAGCCTCCTTAAGGCTGTATTAACCCCATGGGTGAATGCCTCATCACAAGCTCCTTTAAAGAATACTTCCTTTAAATCCTTTCCCAATCTATTTTTTCTGATCTCCTTCTTAATTCGCTATGGAGTACCTGCACTGGACATCTGCTGCAAGGAGGCGACAGCAATTAGCTCGGCTGCCTGCCCCCCACATACCTACTTGGGTTCCCAGTTGTCTCCTGATGCTTTTTTTAATATAGGCTAAAAACGTATCAACTTCCAAGTCTGACAGGTGGACCCCATCCTCCCTAAATAATTCTGGTGTCCTATATGCTATGCCAAGATGAGAAATTACCAACCCACCCATGCCTTCTATGAATTTGGCCACCTTCGTGTTCACCTACCTCCTAGCCTTGTCAACGCATGGGAGCTTAACAGCTCCCCACCCTGCCCTGCATTTCAACATGTCTGATCAAATAATTTTTACTCCTGGGAAAAGTTCCAGGATCTGCCCCAAGTCCCTCTTAGTTTTGATCATTAAATCAACCCGTTACACATTCCCAAGCCATTTTCCCCAAGGTGAACCACAATCATATCTGGTGCCTGCTTACAGGCCACCACAGTGTACAGAAGGGGCATCAACTAGTCCCATAACATGCCCCTCCTCCCATGCCAGCTCAGGACTGCTTCACCACCAAGGCCCAGCTGTGAACCTCCAAACAACTTGGAAGCCCGCCTATGTGCCCAGTGAACAATACTGTGCCCGCAGATCCACACCACCCATATGCAAGCATCCTGATGCATACACAAAGACAAATTAACACCGATTCCCTACCTGGGGCTTCACATATGTTTTGTATGCTTCAGAATGCCAGCGCCTGAATTTCCCTGGCCCTCAGACCAAGCTGGGCCACTGCTGTTTCCTTCCTGATCCTGAATGAGTGGAAACCAAATTCATGTGTTGGAAGCTCCAAACTTGTTAGTCCCCATCTTAAAATGGTAACAAACCGGTATGTTGTGTGGAGATTCCTGTCACTGTGAATAAAGAGGGGCTCATACCTCCGTGGTCTTATTGCCATGTTTGCCCTCACAGCCTCCACAGGGCAGATCCTGGGCTTTCCACCCTCCTGTAAAATAATGGATTCACCCCAGCCTGCTTGATCCATCTTTGACGTCCTCAAGGTTAGTATCATTGATCACCCCTCCCAACGTATATTCCTCAATTCCGAAGCCCTTCCAGAAGAATCCCTAGAGGACCCAGGTACTAGCTTACTGATCCTAAAAGCTCCAAAAATCACGACCAGGAAGGCTGCCCTGAGTAAGGCCCCTTTGTGTCCACAACAACATAGGTACTCTAGGCTCTGCACCAGATCTCTAAGCATATTGACAGCAACAGGATGACATGTATCCTGCCTAGAGTTGGTGCTTCAAGACCACTTTGCTAGAAACCTCTGAACTGAAAACCTGCTACGAGGACCTGGATAACCATTCAGCCTACTGACAAATGTAAGGGCCAATAGATGAGTGGAGATGGTTGATGACACCAGGTACTGCAGCCAGGTTGCTAACGACACCACGTACTGCAGCACCCAGTCCTCTGTAACCGCCATATCAGTGACAGGCGCTCCAGCTCCTAAAATTGAACAAAATCATTAAAACTTCTCTCATAGCTCTGCAATCTTTGTGGAGCCACCAATTTCTGCGCTACACTGACAGCCATCTTATGCCAAGGTTCCACAGTGCTAGTGGCATCTATTCGGCGTCCTTGTTGGCTCCTGGTGCCAGCTCCCAGAATCTGTCCATCTGAAAATGAGACAATGCATCTGCTATGCCATTATCAACCCCAGGCACATATTTGGAAGAGAAACAGATGTTAAAGCTTAAACATTTTTGTACAAATACCCTTACCACCCTCATCGCTCTGTGTGATCTGGAGGCCCAGGACTGATAACATGTACCAACTGCCATGATGTCACACCAGTAATGCACCCTTTCATTAGCACAAGGCGTGGCTGTCAGCCTAAGCATGCCTTAGTCCTAAAGCCTATGGCCCCACTCTTCCAGAGGCCTTGCACAACCAAACACACCCTTCATTCATTAGCCAGAGTTTTGATTCTCCACTCTGTGGTCCCAACAATTGTAGACAGAAAGAATTCCCTAACTATCCATTTCCCCAGACACCATTTGTGGCTCCTTTCTTGGCTTTGTAGGTCACCAGAAGCTGCCAAACCTTGAAAGAGGGAAGGGCTGGATCACCAAAGCCTGAGCATGCATGCAGACTGGCAAAGATGACATGGCTTTGACTAGGCCATGGAGAGAAGTGCCTGGTCCCAAGGGGAGATAGGCCCTCCCATTTGTTTGTTTGCAAAAGGCCCCCTCAGAATCTCATCCCTACTAGGCTTATCAATGTAGAGTTTTAAAACTACATTCATGGTAGGACTGTTTTCCAATGAGAGATGATCAGTGGCCTTTTTTTGAAAATGATTTTGTTTGTTTTTCATGAAAAATGTAGTGTTTTTATTTTTGGAAACCCTTTTCATCAAAAATATTGCTGCAATGGTTTTAGAAAATTTTAGATGACCGAAACCTGGATTTCATTAACCATTTTGGTAAAAATTTAAGACATTTTACATTTTAAAATAGTTCCATTTCAAACACTTTAAAATGAAAGTAACCTCAAAATTAGCACAAATATATATATTTTTAATTTTTTTGACCAGCTATATTTCTAATATAGTTTTGCCAGACATTGTGAGCTAGGCCAAATGTTGTTAGAACAGTGTCCAATTTATGTTGTAGCCTTGACTCTTACTAGCAGGTGCTCTCCTCCTAAAACATTTTTTGAACACTGTCTTGACATGGTTAGTGTCACGCTGTATGGAGTGGCTCAGGTCCATGAGTGCCTACCTCAGGGAAGACTATCAAAACTGGACAGACACCCCAAACTGGTCATGTGTTCTATGATTAGAAGTCACCAAGCCAGTAACAAACGTGAACTCCTGAATCACTATAATAGTCTTACCATAGAATCACAGACAGTCCCCCTTAGAGCCTCCAGCCTATCTTGCCACCCAGACAAACTGGACTTAGTGATAAATGGTCACTTGTACCAAAAATTATACAATATTCAGGTTTCTTCCAGTCCCAAGAGACCAGTCATTTACCCCAGATCAGTTGGTACCCTAGATCAGTGGTTTTCAACCTTTTGGGGCTCAGGACCCATTTGTACATTTATGGCCTATTGCGACCTAGTAAATAGTGTGGGAGTGGAGGTCCTGGGGTGGTTTCAGTTGGGTCCTGCCCCCTGAGAGGGTTCGGTCCTGCCCGGCACTCACCCCACAGTGGTGGCTCCTGCAACTCCTCTGCTGTGGGGCTGGTTGGGCTTGGCTCTGAGCATTGCAACCTCCGGGTTGCAGCACTACTCAGGTTTGGCCACACTCTCCTGACTGGACCAAATTTGTGAGAGTGGAGTTGTGACTTGGCTCATGGGGTTGCAGTGCCAGTCACTCAAATATGGCTTACTAGGATTCCCATTGTCATGATGGCTGGGCTAAACCTGAGTTGTGCTATGACCGGCGAGGATGCAGTGCCTGTAGCAGGGAGGTGAGCCCAGCCTGCCCTGTTGGACATGAGCCACAGGGACTGCGACCCTTTGAAACATTCTGGTGACCTAATCTTGGGTCCCGACCCATGGGTTGAGAAACTCTGCCCTAGATCTTACACCAAAGACAACCGCTGAAGCGCTGTAATAAGCGATCTGAAGGTTTTATTAACTGGGGAAAAGAAAGTTTTTAACTAGGAAAGTAAAGTATTAACTAGGAAAAAGGGGGGAAAGTTAATGAAAGCAAGTATATGCACACAAATGAGTTACCATCTTTGATTCTTAAAAATGCCAGAGATGTGATAATCTGTCAGTTCAAAATGTCTTTCAGGGCAGAAGAAAGAGTAACCCCTGGAGATTTCTGCCTTAGTTTAATGTCTCTGGCCCTGTAAGAGTTCAAACAGCAAAGAGATGAACAATCTTCATGTCAAGTATTTTATTTCCTTCTTCCAGCATTCAAACCGATGCAACAAGGCCTTCTGCATGTACTTCTCCATGGGTGGATGGGGCAACTAACAAAAGTTTTGTCTTAAAATGGCCCACTTAATTTCTGATGTCCACCTGGATGGGCGAGGACAATTTTCATGCCTGGGTTCACAAGCTCAGAACAAACACTTTCAAAGTTATAAAGCAAAACTTACATATTTCCTTATAAAAACAACAAGGAGTCTGGTGGCACCTTAAAGACTAACAGATTTATTTGGGCATAAGCTTTCGTGGGTAAAAACCTCACTTCTGCATCTGAAGAAGTGAGGTTTTTACCCACGAAAGCTTATGCCCAAATAAATCTGTTAGTCTTTAAGGTGCCACCAGACTCCTTGTTGTTTTTGTAGATACAGACTAACACGGCTACCCCCGATACATATTTCCTTATAGCATAGAATACAGACTTTACAAGTGACATTAATGCATGCAGCAAGTTACAAACATTTAATAGATCTAAACACTAAATACATCCTTATAAGACTAATACCTATTTTGAACTATGAGTTTGTCAGTTCTTAGCTAATGCCTAAAGCCTTGCCCAGAGCTGGCACTTGGTTTACTAGCATCACGGTTAGGTCCCATCTACATTCGGTAGCGAAGCTCAGCAGGGGATATGTTTGAATGATGTTTGATTTTCAAATGCTTCTGTAGATGGCATTAGAGAGCATGATTGTGGTTTGTTTCTCTGAGTGAGGGAATGCAAGAACAAACTTTCTATTTTTAATTAAAATGGATCTGCAAGTTGATGAAGTTGATCAGCTGGCTTAGTTAAAAAAAAAGGCATTCAGCAAATTTCTTCCTTCAGGTTATGTTTTTGAGGTTTGTGGAGTGCATTGATTATAACTAGAAAAACAAAACCAATGTCATTTTACACAGCTGAATGCCATACTGAGAAATCCTGTCTTGGGTTTTAATTCAGCCCTGTTACACAGTCAGTTCTGCTGGCTCGGGGCTGGTCTCACACCCCTGAGAACGTAGCTATGCTGACCTACCTCCCAGAGTAGATGGTGCTGGGTCGACAGAAGAATTCTTCGGTCCACCTAGCTACCACCTCTCGGGGAGGTGGATTAACGACAGTGATGGGAAAACACCCCCTGTTGCAATAGTGTCTACACTGAAGCACTACAGTGGTGCAGCTGTAGCATTTTAAGGGTAGACATATCCTCAGAGACCCTTCCTCCTTCTGGCAAATAGCAGTTATAGTAGAGTTTCCTTTAGATCCTCAGAACTGGATTAGGCTTTCAATGCCACAACCTGGTACACTTATGCAAGGTTTAAGCATGACGTTAATTCCCAGCTTTCTGGAAAGCAAGGAGAGCTTCTGTTCCCTGTCATGGGATATTTCTAGATAATCCAGTTAGTTTAAAAATTTATTGTGTGTTCCTTAGCTCATGTTCCTTAAATTGCAAGCACTCAAAAATATAGATTGAAAAGAAGCAAATATTTACCTGACACCACCATCCTCTATCACTCTTGACCTTTGATAGCCTGGATAAAATGGAATTCAAATCTGAATCATCCCTGTGTGTGTTTGTTTTTTGTATAAGAGAAAGTCAATAGAGCATTTGTAAAAACAAGATCTGGCATGCTTGGTTCAACTCTTCTGAAATATACTTCAGAGCTGACAATTTATACTGTGCAAACAACTCACATCCTAAGTTGCTTTCTGGATCTCTTTTTCTGATAATTCAGTTGTCTTTTAAACCTTTCCACTTGGTCAATCCAGGGCCAATTCTATGAGCGTCTGCTTCCTTAAGCATCTCAACAAATTTCCACTGGTTCCCAGCATGCAGTCACCCACACAAAGGGTTTTGAACATTTAGCTGCTAGTTGACCTGTATGATAGAACCAATCCTGCATCAGGTCAAAAATTAAATGGAGCAGTTATATCTCTTGCACATAACATCAGACTTCCTTCCTACCTCTTTGGGGATGTATGGATTTACTATCAGGTGCAGGAATGTCACTTTAATGAACATGCAAATACTTAACTCTAGAAAAAGGCAATTTCATTGTAGCCTTGCTTCCTAGACTCTCATAGACAAAATTAGCTGTTAGGTTCTCACTAAATTAAGTTATTGTGAGAAGAACATTGAAAAAAATTAAGATAGTAATTGACAGGATTTATAAATTAGTTAAGAAAGGGGGATTGTAACGCTGATTACCTTTGGTTGTTCTCCAAATGGAATAAGAAGAGCATATACACATGAATGCATTTTAACATTAAAAAAGCTCGTATGCGGAGAGCAAAGCTACCAAAGAAGCCACAGTTATACTGTCTGCTCAGTGAAGGCTTAGAAGCGTAGGTGGGGTTTGCCAATCCCTAGAAACTATCTAGGGCTCAGTCATGCAATTGCTCCATGCACATGGAACCCTCACCTCTGAGTTGGGCACACAGAGTACTGTGGCTACAAGGTGGTGACACATGGTTACACGGCTGGTTGTACCTATGTTCCCTCTCAGGTCTCATATCTTTACCTATCTCAGAGTGAAATTCTGCAATTGTCCCACTCTAAGGCCTTGTCTATGCTACACAGTTTTATCGACAAAACAGTGGAAGTACACACACTGAAATGCTCCTCCTGCTGCTGTAACTCCCCTGCTATGCCGACATAATAAAATTACCTCAACGAGAGGCATAGGGCTTATGTCGGTGCAGTTAGAGCAACACAGTGTCTGTGTAGACACTGTATTCTTTATATCAGTTGTTGACTGTCATGCTTGTCAATTTCACGGCTCAGGAGCTGGGCTGCCACCCAGGCTCCCAGTTTGGGCTGCCCCCTGGGCTCTCCACTCCCCATCGGGAGCCCTGCTGCCTCCAGGGATCCCGGTTTCCTGTCGGTGACCAGACTCCAGGTGCGGATCTCCCCGTCGGAGGTGAGAAGCCCATGGCAGCTGTCCTCCTGCTCCCAGGCTGAAGCAGGAAGGCGAAAAACCCTGGGGGGGCAGCTGGGCTTCTAGTGTAGAGCTGCATGGAGCTCAGAGCCCTGGTTCTCAGCCCCCCACACTGCCCCTTTTCAGTCAGTGGAAGCACACCACCGACAGAAAGACAGAAGTGTGGACATCAGCTACTGCAGTAATTAATGTGGTGCCTGTAAGTCGACCTAACATAGGTAGTGTAGACATAGCCTTAGACGGCGTCCTGGGCTCCATCACCCTGTGTAGCAACTGTGTTTACCAACAGGTCCGACTAGGTTTGGCACGTGCAGTTCTTCCCTGCAGGAGTATGTGGCCAGTGGTGAATAGTTACCAGACAGCTGTCTTAAACCAAAGTATTGTTTATTTTAACAGTAGGAACAACTCAAAAAGAGCAAAAGGATTTTAAAACTACAAATAGTTTACACACACATCTGTCTTACCCAAATCCCTACCATACTCCGATGGTTACATAGACAGGCCTCGTTTTTTTCAGATGTGCCCTGCAGGTGTCAGTCTCTGTCTGGCTACCCCAAATCATTTCCCCCTCTCGACGAGAGTGTTCCTTTATAAACGGCTATAATCCTTTTGTGCTTCTGTGTAGCAAGGGTTTGGGACAAAATTGCTCTGGTAGGCTCAGCAGGAGATCAAGCCAAATGCCTCTGACATTGTCCTTTAACAACTCCCAAGTGTTTGCTGAGAGGTGGCTTACCTTGAGCTATTCATTGGCTTCCTGCTAGTTTTTCCTTACATTGCCCCTGTGTTAAAACCATTATATCCATACCGTAAACATTCCAGTTACCAGGTCAACATACACTATCCATAGATTATTACAGTACAGCTCCAAATCCATCACAGGTAGGGCCCAGGGTCTTGACTTGCTGTTGTAATTTGGCTCTGAGCAAACCTTTAGGCTGTCAAAATTGACACATTTTCCAGATATCACCCAATTTCATTGCATATACTAGATGAGCAGGTGACGAATTCAAAGGGGTGGAATCAATGGTAAATCTGTAGCCCTAAGGCATTTGTTTTATAGTGCACCTGTACCTCAAATTGTCTTCTGAGCTAGCGAAAGGAAATATATCTTAAGCAACTAAGAAAAAAATTATATATATGTATATACATAAAAACCCTTGTACATGACCAAACATATGAAGAACTAATGCAGAGACCAATGATGAGCAAAATTTTGAGATGGCAAATGTGCTGCAATATTTAGGCATAACAGAAAGAGGCTAATTGTCTCTTAATGACCTGGGTTTCTGCTAGACAGTCCTTTGGTATTTGTACAGCACTTAGTACAATGCGGTTCTGGCTCCTGACTAGGGCTCCTAGGTGTTACAGTAATACAAATATAATAATAGTAATAATCTTAATGTATGATATTTTGGCATTTCAGTCCTCATTTAAGTATTAGGCCTGATATAGACAGGGAAATTAGGTTGGTATAACTACTTCACTCAGGTGTGTAAAAAATCCACACCCTTGAGTAATGCAATTAAACCCACCAACCCCAGGGTGTGGACAGTGCTATGGCAAGGGGAGGACTTCTCCTATCAACATAGATACTGCCTCTCGGGGAAGTAGAGTACTGTCAACAACAGGAGAAGGCCTCCCATCGATGTAAGTAGCATCTCCACTGAAGTGTGACAGCGGCACAGCTGCAGCGTAGGCCATGTCTACACCATGTCTACTTGTGTTGGCAAAACTTTGTTCACTCAGGGGTGTGAAAAATCGGTCCAGCTGTGCCGCTGTAAGCTTGTAAGTGTAGACATAGCCTAAGAGTAGCCCTGCACATAGTTTAACAAAGAGTCAACTAAGATTTCTCATGGTCATTATTCCTTTCATAGACCATAACACTCCTTGTGACCTGGTCATTTCTAATATGTAATTACAGTTCGATACAATAGTTGGGCAATTTTAAAAAAAATCTCTGCATAGTAAAAAACCCTTATGAAAAAGGTCACAATAGATGTGTAGTAGTCAGTTTGAAAAGATAATCACTGCACTTGTTTAAGAGCCTATAACCTAACAATTTCAATGTACTCAAATGGATTAAATAACATTATTAATTCTGAACTTTGTGTGTTAAATCAAAGCCTATTTTGAATTATAAATGCCCTCAAAAGAGTCTAAAAACAGAAATATCCCTTATTGTTTTTTCAAGCTCACTTTTTTAGTCCTTAAGTTGGGGAAAAAATGAGACTGATGTTGACATGGTAATATGTCAATAATGAATAAATAGAAGATTTTAAAGTTCTAACCCACCAGCAGTCTCATTTATCATTCCATTTTTTGGAAGGGAAATGAAAGATTTAAATGTCAAAGCTATAATGTCAGGACTGTTTATAATGTCAAGTGTTGCTTGTTGCATACCCTGGCTGTCTGCTGTATTGATCAAGCCAGCAACTGGTATAATAATTACAGATGATGTGGCACATATCATGTGCAATTGGACACAGATTTGAAGTGAATTTGGGAGAAAAACATTTTCATTTTCAAGCCTTGATAATTTTCCTTCATCTATGTGGTGCAATAGCCCAGGCAAGCATTAATGTGCATGAAGCTGGTGCTTTCAAAAGAAACTAGCACCGGTGTCATGCCCCATGGTATGATCAGCCAATGAGTATTTATTCTTATAATATAATGCTTGTAATTTGATAACTGTTGCAGATTTGAGAGAGACTCAATCCTCAGTGGAACCAGAGAGAACTATAATTCTGCCTTTGCAGTCCGCTCATGATGTTTCTTTTCAGCTCAGGCAACTAATCTTATTATTTATAAAGTAAAATTGTGGGATTTTTTAAACTGTCTTCTGGACTTTTTAATAATTGCTCCATAAGGAGCCGTGTTACTCGACAGTTCCAAAGGCTAATGAATTGATTAATGGTTGCATTAAGATTAAGGTGAGAAGAAAACTAGGTTTAATAAGCCCCCCATCAAATATCAAAGCATTAAGTCATTTTAATTTACAGATGTAATAAAACCAAGAACAGCTTTTCCAAATGGATGTTTATCTCTGGCACAGTAAGCTGATTGAGGTGTTTCCCAGATAATCCACTCCTATTTTAAGCTTCATTCTTAATTGATCCAGATAGAAGCCAATCCTATCTAATGGTTTATCACCACATTGTAAATTGCAGGTTAAACAACCTATACTTAAAAGAAGCAATTCATTAGCTCAAGGTCTTCTGAAAAGGTTAATTTTTGTACTGTTATCGGTGTTTATCCATTACTCAGAACGGTGTTGATAGTGATCAGAGAGGCTGGTTGTACTGCAACAAATAGATTTACTATTGCGTGCAGGTAAAGTTTCATGTTCAGTGGCTGCTGCATCCATTGACAAGAAAGAAAGAAAGGAAGGAAAAAAAGGTACGGACTCAAGGGTGAAATCTCTGAAGTGACAATTATTCCTGGAGTTTGACGTCAGTGACTGTCTATGCAGAGCTTGGAAGATTTAAAGCTCTGTGAAAGTACTAAATATTATCTTCCCTGCAATATCCGGGGTGTCACAGACCCCACTCAGGGTCAGAAAACCTCAGATGCTGTGCCGCCTCCCACTTTGTATGACTTTAAGTACATTGGAAAGGTCAAAACTTTTTGAAATCAGTTCCAAGAGGCTTGCGTCGCTTTCCACACCATTGATAAACTCTTCTAATGTCAGTTCCCCTAAAATGAAATAAAATGCAGTTTAGAAACTGGAGGCCACAGGTTATTAGATCCCTCTTAGCCCTGTTGTAATAATTGGGCTTACAAATTTACCCCACTTGTGAGCATCACTGTGGGAAAATAGATTAAAGTTTATAAAATGTCACAATAACCTATAACAATAAATGTTGATGAGAAAAGGTGCAAAAGGGAAACAGAAAGATAGAATTAGTCCAAACAAAAAGGCCTACTGATATAACTCAAGGAGTGTGTCAAGATCATGCCTGGTAAACAAGAGGAGTGTGGGACTGGAAATCAGTGAACCCAAACTGATGTGTCAGAAATTAGGCCTAACTGGTGGACAAAATAATGAGAGGATGAGCTATTCTGTCCATCAATCCCTTTTGGGAGCCTTAAAAGAAAAGACTTTGGGAGGGAAATTAGGAGAGAAGCAGAAAAGAAGCTGTCTACTGACAACCTCTGCAGTGAGCTTAACCATCATGGCCAACACTCCCACCATCTCCAGGGACCCCAGGATCTACTGTAATACTGTTGGGAATTTGTCAACCTGATATTGAGAAATGTCCTGACCAGACCAGGCTTTGAGAGAAATTAAGATGACATCACCACCTCCACTGACTCTGGCTGAATCCCAAACACCACTTGGGCTGTGAAAGACTGTCACCTCCCGCCGCTGCACCCCCCTTGTTTATCCTTTTCCTGCCACACCTAATTTCTTCTCTTTCCTATCCCTCTCCTTCTTCCTTCTGTCTAATAAGAGTCTAGCTTAGCTGGCCATTTTACAATACCGCTGTAAACCTGTGACCAGAAAGGCAGCTAAAAGCAATGCCCTAATAGCCTGACACAGGTCCTGGTTGCCAGGTCTTGGAGTGGCTCAATAGACCGTGTGCCATGTCTGTGTTTTTCCAGAAGTGAGGTTGCAAGTGAAAGTCAACACCAGAGATAGAAAATGCAGCTTCTATCTTTGCTGTTCTTTTCTCTCCCCTCTAGCGTGTTTGTCTTGTTTTGTCCATCAGGAAATGGGATCCAACTTTACAACAGCAACTACAGTCGATTTCAACTAACTTCTCTTTTCCCCCAAAAGGGCAGTTGTTACCATCTTTAATACCATCTAAAAGACTGTCAAACAAAGGGTTTTCTTTTAAAAGCTCTCTACAGCTAAAGGGAAAGGGAACAAGGGATGTCGTTGAAATGAAAGCCTTAATTAATATCTCACTCTTCAAAGGCTTTGACTGTTTTTCCTTTTTTTCTGTATCTTTAATAAATGCTTTAAACGATTGTTAATGATGTGTTTACCATCGCACTAGGCAAGCTGAGGTGCCTGTATACCAAACCCCGAATCTTGTTTAACACTGTTTCATGTTGGGCAGTGACTGGGATATGTTAACTCCTTTGACTCTTTGGACCCATAGAGTCCATCTAAATTAACACAATACCCAAGGGATGGCTATTTTCTGTGAGTTGGGACCCTGGTTATTTTCCTGTTCTGTCTCACTCAAGATCTGAACAGAGATCATTGGGAGTATGGACCTGGCATTGCCTACCCTGCCTGTTTTATTTCAAACTCTGAAAATCAGATCATAGGTAGTTTTTGTCTGTTAACAGAGGAACTAATCAACCACAACTCTCACTGAAATCAATGGCAGCTGTGAATGCTCTGCATTTCCGGGGGGCGAAGGGGGGAAAGGCCACTAGTGAAAGCTGCATAAAGGCGAAACTTAACTGCACAGCCCTATAAAGGAAATGATAGCACTTATGCAGACTCCTCCAAACTATGGTGTTTACAGTTAGCCAGCTGCACAGCAACATCTATTCTCAGCTGTAGTAATTAGTCCTGATGTATTTGAGGCCTGTGTTGTAACTGGACACTCAGAGCACAAATATTGATTAGATAATGACAGACTCATGTAAAGTGCTCCAGATTTCCAGAGTCTGTGCTGAACACCAGAATTACTTAAAGACAGTGTTGAGATGCAGCTATCAGAACTAGGAAGAAACAGTTTACTTTTAGTCTGATTTTCTACCATCAGAAGCACTGGAGCACCTCCTCCAAAATACTAGGCCCAAATCCTGGTCTGATTTCAATATTATTTACAGATTCTTTTTGCTATGGATTACTGATTACAGTCCAATTGCTACATAAATCAGTTTCATTAACAGCAGAAAGCATAACAATATGATTGATTGTAGAGTCCAGAACATTGGCATTTGACATTTGGAGCCTGGAATCTGAGTTCTGACAAAAGATGAGCCAAATGACAGGAAAAGTGCATCCAAGGGGATACTATTTATGATCTGTAAATACTGCACACAGGTTATTTTTAAAACTAAACGTTAGGTACCAATAGCTATACAATAAAAATCTGATAATGCATGACCTTGCTACACAATATTTTCCTAATATTGCTGATTTGTCAGCAATTGTGGTAATAGTCACACAGATGTTATGTGATTGCTACTGAGAGGGCGATGTGGTCTGCATGATCACCACTGGCAGAAGAGGTGACCACAAGACACTATTAAGATGTGGCCCAAATTATGAAGAAGTTTGACGACTTCATATTATAAACATTTGCCCCAACTCCAAATGGTGGATCAAGATTTTAGTTTCCAAATGCATTTTCAATTCTATGTTGTCTTGTGATGCACAGTATTTTAGAAAAAAACAATATGGAGGCCCTACAGCCATTATGTGCATGTAAGTCAATGGGCCTGATGATACTCTAGTTCAGGGGTTGGCAAACTTTTTGGCCCGAGGGCCACATCTGGGTGGGGAAATTGCATGCAGGGCCATGAATGTAGGGCTGGGGTCGGGGGTTGGGGTGCGGGAAGGGGGTGTGGTGTGCAGGAAGGGGCTTAGGGCAAGGGGTTGGGGCACAGGAGGGGTGCGGGGTGTACAAGGGGGCTCAGAGCAGGGGGTTGGGGTGCAGGAGGGGTGTGTTGGGGGCTCAAGGTGGGGGGTTAGGGGGATCAGGGCAGGGGGTTTGGTACAGGAGGGGTGCAGGGTGTACAAGGGGGCTCAGGGCAGGGGGTTGGGTGCAGGAGGGTTCTGGGTGCGGCAGGGGGCTCAGGGTGCAGCAGGGGGCTGAGGTGCGGGCTCTGGCCCGGCACCACTTACCTGGAGCAGCTCCAGGGTGGCAGTTGCACACAACAGGGCTAAGACAGGTTCCCTGCCTGCCCTGGCCCCGCGCCACTCCCGGAAGTGGCTGGCACCACGTCCCTGCAGCCCCTGGGGGAGGGAGGGCAGAAGGCTCCACGTGCTGCCCTCACCTGCGGGTACCTCCCCTGAAGCTCCCCGATCCCGGCCAATGGGAGCTGTGGGGGCAGTGCCTGCAGGCAAGGGCCGTGCATGGAGCCCTCTGTCCCCCCTCCCCCAGGGGCCGCAGGGACTTGGTGCTGGCCGCTTCCAGCAGCGGCGCGGGGCCCACGGCGCCACAGGAGTGGCAATCCTTCGGGCCAGATCCAAAGCCCCGATGGGCCGGATCCAGCCCGCAGGCTGTAGTTTGCCCACCTCTGCTCTAGTTGATACGACAGTTGAAATCAGGAGTAACTCCTCTGACATACATGTAAATGAGAGAAGAATGAGGCCTACTACTACTGCTAATTACTTCAATCTTTTTATACATATATATTCAATATTACCCCCATTCCTCCCAGAAAAAAACAATGACAAAGTCAAGTGAAGCGGTACAGACTCTTACCATCATTGTTTACATCTATCTTCTGAAATACCATGTTTGTGAACTCTTCAGGAGTCATACTCTGGTTGCCATTAATAGCCTGGATAGCCTGAAAACACAAATAAAGGAAGAGTTTTCAGGGTTTGCTCCCTCAAACTAAGAAAGGACGTGGCAGCAACTGAGGCACTTGGCTGTGACACTTCAGCTTAACAATCCATTTGAGCCACTAAAAGAAACAGCTATGAATTCAAGTAAATCTTCAGTAATGAGGATTGGAAATTTAATTATCATAACAGAGCCTGAAGGATTATAGACCTAATTTACATACCATTAAAGGTCTAGTCAAACCATGTGACACCTCAATTCTGAAACACACTTTAGATTCCACAGCAGGACTTGTATCCTGCCCTAGAGAATTCTATGGTTTGGACAATGCATAATGTTCTGTGCAATTTTAAAAAACAACAACTATATTTTACACAGTGGAATGAACATGGTGAGAGAATTTATGTAACTTTTCTATTGAAAAAATTTTTTTTTTCAGTGATCACAAATAAATGTCAGACTGATAGCCCTGGATATTGAAGGCCTTTACTTATCCTCTGATTGAGTTAAACAGAAGCTTCTCTACCACTTTCTTGTTGGTGGAGGGACTTACCTCTAGGAGGGAAAATGCAAATTGGTCCCATTCGGTTGCAGTCTTCTCTGCTAAGATTGTCATTTAGTGCCAGTTGTGACGTGATGTAGAAGTATTGCCCACTAATAATGACTGAGACTCCAGTTCCACAATGCACTTGGCAAATGCTTAAGGGATCTGCTGAATCAGGCCTTAGAGTTACTATTATAGCTACAGAGGGTCCTGTGGCACCTTTAAGACTAACAGAAGTATTGGGAGCATAAGCTTTCGTGGGTAAGAACCTCACTTCTTCAGATGCAAGTAATGGAAATCTCCAGAGGCAGGTATAAATCAGTATGGAGATAACGAGGTTAGTTCAATCAGGGAGGGTGAGGTGCTCTGCTAGCAGTAGAGGTGTGAACTGTTGTCATCATGAACAGGTCTGACTACCAGAAGGAGGCTGCCAGACAACTCTCCAATACCAAATTCTACAGGCCACTTTCCTCAGATCCCACTGAGGAATACACTAAGAAACTGCACCATCTACTCAGGACACTCCCTACACTAACACAGGAACAAATCAACATACCCTTAGAGCCCCGACCGGGATTATTCTATCTACTACCCAAGATCCACAAACCTGGAAATCCTGGACGCCCCATCATCTCGGGCATTGGCACTCTCATTGAAGGACTGTCTGGATATGTGAACTCCCTACTCAGACCCTACGCCACCAGCATTCCCAGCTATCTCCGTGACACCACAGATTTCCTGAGAAAACTACAATGCATTGGTGACCTCCCAGAAAACACCATCCTTGCCACCATGGATGTAGAGGCTCTCTACACAAACATCCCACACACAGATGGAATACAAGCTGTCAGGAACAGTATCCCTGATGATGACACAGCACAACTTATTGCTGAGCTCTGTGACTTTATCCTCACGCACAATTATTTCAAATTTGGTGACAATATATACCTCCAGACCAGTGGCACCGCTATGGGCACCCGCATGGCCCCACAATATGCCAACATCTTTATGGCTGACCTGGAACAACGCTTCCTCAGCTCTCATCCACTCACGCCCCTTCTCTACCTACGCTACATTGATGACATCTTCATCATCTGGACCCATGGGAAGGAGACCCTGGAAGAATTCCACCATGATTTCAACAGCTTCCACCCCACCATCAACCTCAGCCTGGACCAATCTACACGGGAGGTCCACTTCCTGGACACCACAGTACAAATAAGCAATGGCCACGTTAACACCACCCTATACCGAAAACCCACCGACCGCTATGCCTACCTTCATGCCTCCAGCTTCCACCCCGGACACACCACACGATCCATCGTCTACAGCCAAGCACTGAGGTACAACCGCATCTGCTCCAACCCCTCAGACAGAGACCAACACCTACAAGATCTTCACCAAGCATTCTCAAAACTACGATACCCACACAAAGAAATAAAGGAACAAATCAGCAGAGCCAGACGTGTACCCAGAAGCCTCCTGCTACAAGACAGGCCCAAAAAAGAAACCAACAGAACTCCACTGGCCATCACCTACAGCCCTCAGCTTAAACCTCTCCAACGCATCATCAGTGATCTACAACCCATCCTGGACAATGATCCCTCACTTTCACAGACCTTGGGAGGCAGGCCAGTCCTCGCCCACAGACAACCCGCCAACCTTAAGCATATTCTCACCAGCAACCATGCACCGCACCATAACAACTCTAACTCAGGAACCAACCCATGCAACAAACCTCGATGCCAACTCTGCCCACATATCTACACCAGCAGCACTATCACAGGACCTAACCAGATCAGCTACAACATCACCGGCTCATTCACCTGCACGTCCACCAATGTTATATATGCCATCATGTGCCAGCAATGCCCCTCTGCTATGTACATTGGCCAAACTGGACAGTCACTACGCAAGAGGATAAATGGACACAAGTCAGATATCAGGAATGGCAATATACAAAAACCTGTAGGAGAACACTTCAACCTCCCTGGCCACACAATAGCAGATGTTAAGGTAGCCATCTTACAGCAAAAAAACTTCAGGACCAGACTCCAAAGAGAAACTGCTGAGCTCCAGTTCATTTGCAAATTTGACACCATCAGATCAGGATTAAACAAAGACTGTGAATGGCTATCCAACTACAGAAGCAGTTTCTCCTCCCTTGGTGTTCACACCTCTACTGCTAGCAGAGCACCTCACCCTCCCTGATTGAACTAACCTCGTTATCTCCATACTGATTTATACCTGCCTCTGGAGATTTCCATTACTTGCATCTGAAGAAGTGAGGTTCTTACCCACGAAAGCTTATGCTCCCAATACTTCTGTTAGTCTTAAAGGTGCCACAGGACCCTCTGTTGCTTTTTACAGATTCAGACTAACACGGCTACCCCTCTGATACTTGACTATTATAGCTGTTGATCCACTGGTAGAAGAGAACTGAGGCTATGATTTTAGCCCTTTATTTCTGTTCCTAAATAGGGTGACCAGATAGCACGTGTGAAAAATAGGGGTGGGGTGGGGTGAGAGGTAATAGGCGCTGATATAAGACAAAGCCCCAAATATTGGGACTGTCCCTATAAAATTTGAACATCTGGTCACCCTCTTCCTAAATCATCTCCAAAGAGATTTTGTTGAACATTTTAACCCAAATGACTCCTGCAAATTTATAAATAATAATACAATCTATAAACCCCAAGCATTATATCTGAATATGTTTCAGTATATGGGTTATTTGTAATGATTAGCTATTGATTATTTGTGTGTGATTGGTCATGTAAATCTCTTCACTGACTGGATGGCACTTATGAAGAGGCAGAGAGGACTCAGGCATTTCAAAATGCCCACAAATTTGCATGCAGTCACAGGAGTATATGAGAGACTTGTTTTCCATGAATATTTTTGCAAACCAAAAAAAGTCATTGGACAAATATTTGCTGATCATGAAGTAGAAAGATTAGCGTTCATCTCTAAGCACTGCCACCCAAGATTCAATCTAGCAACAGACATGACAAGTCAACACCTCAGGCTAAGTAAAATGCTGTCAATCAAAAAAGTGGGCCTCACTACAACTGTGTTCTCTGTATCAACGGGCTAAAGCCACAAAGTATGGCTCAGGAAGCCTATCTTTAATTGTAAATGATGCCAACAGACTCATTAAATATATATGCTCAACAAATTTGCTGTGTGATATAACCAGCTATGGATATAGATATTGCCACACTCCTAATGGTACAGAAAAATCAGACGTTAGAGTTTATTGTTATTTTTATCTTAATATTGAAATTTAAAGTGTATCATATCCAGCATCTGCTGTGGGAATCTGATCATGACTGTCCTTGCCTTGAGCTATTTTATGGGCAATACTTTAATTAATAGCCAGTCTTTAAGAATAGCTATATGAATTAGTCTGCATTCATCTGATCATACTCCAAATTACATCCATTTTTAGCATTCTACATGAACCTACTGAAGCTTTGGGTAGAAAGTAGTACACTCTATCACGGTTAATTGTAGTGTAGTGGTTACAGCAAGGGAGCAGGACTTTATCATTTTACATTCAGATCTTAGGTTTACACTGGTTCAGCTTTCCTGTGTAGGGAAGACTTTGGTTATTATTGCACAAAGTGAGTGGTACAGTTAAGCTGATGCAAACCAGTGTGTGGACAATCTTATTTGGCATAAGTGATTTATTTAAGTTTATGTTAAATCAATTGGCAACTGGATTAAGTTAAGCTAAAGTAAGACATTCAAACTGAAATAAGAATGTCCACACCGGGGGCTGTGCTGGCTTTAACTCTTGGTTTAAAAATCAATTTAATTTAAATCATTGCAATTTCCCTGGTTAGATAAAGGCCAGCTCAAAGAGTCTGCACCTTAGTTTCCCCAGCTACACAAGAGGTGTAACACCTATATTAGAGAAGCGTAAGGTTCAACATGGAGCCAGTGAGCAATCTGGGCCTGCCAACCTCTCCTCTCCCTCTCTTCAGAGCAGCTCAGAAGTATGAGGTCCAGCAACTTCCCTCTTGCCAACATATGGCTAACCTAGCTACCACATCTTGCCTTTCTGGTAGTAGCCCTTAAAAGGGTCTCAGCTCTTCTGGAAGATACAGCCACTCATCGGCAGCAGCAACGAATCAGGAGAAGACTCATGTTGAGTCTTCATTAGATTGTATGCTCTTTGGAGCAAGAACCTTGTCCTACCTGTCTGTAAAGAGTCCTCCTATACTTTTGATTTGTTTTTAAGACAGTTCCATAAGTTTGCAAAGCACCTTAAGTCATTTTAGATGAAAGGAACTATTTAAATGCAAATTATTATTCAACAGAGTTGGTAGAATGGGGAAATGATTTTGCAAATAATTTGGCAATTGTTTGGTTCCATGAAATTTTCTGAATTTTTATAAAAAAATATATCACAATAATTTTGAGGTTCTTCCACACATTCATTACATTTACCAAAACTGCATTTGCTTACTGATAATTGAGTTTTTAAACAAATGTAACTGCTCTGAACACTATTTCAGTAAAAGTTGATATTGTGGGAAATTTTACAAAAATTGGGAAATGGTGATAGCATCATTTTTTGTGTGTAAAAAGTTTAGTTTGAGAGTAGGCCATTGTTCTATGAAAAAAAATGGTTCAAAAATGTTGATCAGCTCTATTCATTATGCTGGTACAGGTTTGTTCTTCTGTATAGTGCAGTTTATCAAAATAATCTCTCTACAGTAAATAACTGATTTATAGTATTTCTCTTTGACTCAAGTGGTACACCTGTAGGATAAGGCTTGAAGTAAAATACTCAGATACATGTACCTCAACAAGCATAAATAATGGCGAGAACATCTCCAACCAGAAACATTTGGTAAACTGTAGTTGAATCATTTACATTACATGGCAAATCACTCCGCCAAAGGCAATGTGCTATGTTAAATGGTATTGCTACTGTTTATGACTTGCTTACCGTGAATATGCTTAGGAGTTCTTTTTTGTCAATAGATCCGTTTCCATCAGCATCATATAGCTTAAAATACCATTTCAGTTTTTGGTCGATTTTCCCTCGTATAACCAAATTTATTGCGGCTATAAACTCCAAAAAGTCTATAAATCCATCCTAAGGAAGATTAAAAAAGTAGTGTTTAACAAGTAAGGTCTGCTTTCATTCTGGCAGCAATCTTGCATAAACAGGTCATCTAATACAATATAATATAAGCTCATTTATAAAGCACCTTGCTGTGAAAATCTTCCATGGCATTTAAAAAGAATAATACATAGCTCAATCTAAATCAATGTGGAAAAGAGCCTTAGTACATATCATATCGTCCCCTGTGAGCCATGGGGCAGCTCTGTGCTAAGCAGCTGATATTGACTTGGTCTGGAATGGAATACAGAAAATGGCTTCTCAATATACTTCCATGCCCCAAAGAGGAATTCCAGCAGCCTGTCGTCACTGGTACTAATGATCCAAAATGACGCTCATTAAAATGTAATGCTTTGAAAAAGTGACTGAAAAATGACATCTTCATACCCAGCAGACCTGCTCCCTGTGGTGTTCGTGTGGTAAACTCCACCAGTAAAACAGCGTTAGGGTGGGTATCTCCCCTTCTCCCATCCTCCCCACCCCCTCCAATGAATTCTTAAAAAGAACATAAGTAAATAAAACTTTGTCCCACCATCCTACTGTTTACCTGTTGTGGCACCACTCATGTCCCCCAGAGATCCAGATCCCATTCATTTTCTGACTGCTGCCTACTTATAAAGGAACAGTAGTAGTGATACAACACAGAAGGCTTTGAGTATTGCCCCAGCAGCGACTGACAGGACCAGAGCTGGCCAGAGTGCATAAACACCACAACTGCTAGGTAGACTAGCAATTGCAAGACTTTGGAGTGCTGGGGACACAAGTGGGAGATCTAGAGGCAATTTCACTTTGGGGGTGGGGAAAAAGGGCAGGGACTTGATCTCTCGGTGGGAGGTCATTGTTACAGGACATTGGGGCCAAGAATTTAGCTTTAACTATAACTCTGGATATTGTTTATCCACATAAGTGTCCAATCTCTCTTCGACTCCAGCTAACAAATTTTGGAATGGCTATAAAAACCTCATGCTTCAGAATTTAAACCAGTCTCTTACTATTAGATTAGGAGGAGACCTTCGTGGGGGACAATAGCCAACATCTGCCTTGTGACGCTGGTAGATCATGCCATGGCCCAGGCCTCACTGAACACTAACAAGTGCATAGCTGGAAACCAGTCTTGCTTACCTGTGGGTTAGTATGGTTAAAATAGATATTAGAGTTATAAGAATGTGTGAAGTGTTTAGACTTTATGGAATGCTTGTAGGATGCTGCATGTATTAATCCTACTTATTATATCAGTAGTCCATACTATAAAAGGTGATACTTAAGTCTTTGCTCCATAACTGTAAAATGTTTGTTCTGAAACTATGTTAACTCACCAAATAGGAAAAAAACTTCACCTAATGCAAAATGCTGGATTTCTAGAGGAGGTATTATCTCCTGCCCATCAGGAAGGACTATTGAATCCAAATGGGCCATTGTGGAACAAAGACTTTGTTGATTGCTCCCCCACCACCCACCCATGTGCAGAAGTGCTTGTCCTATCAGCTTGGGCTCTAGGGAGGTGGAGATAATAAATCCCTGAGCTGACCAGAGGGCATTACGGTCTCTTTGTGGTGTCTGGACTCTGAGGGACAAAGATTCCTAAACATTAGCAAGAGATCCCCAAGCTGCTTGGCTTGGGTTAGCCCCGAATGACATAAAAGCTTGCTTATTATAGAAGCTTCTGTTAACTTTTGAATTTAAGTTTGTATCTCATTTGTGTGTGTGTGTGTATGCTTACCTGCTTTAACTTTGTAAATAACTCTCACTTCTTTTTCCTGGTTAACAAACCTTTAGTTAGCTTGTTACAATATTGGCTACAAGCCATGTCTTTGGTGTGAGATCTAGGGTGCAAATTGACCTGGAGTAAGTGACTGGTCCTTTGGCACTGGGAGTAACCTGAATATTTTGTGATCTTTTGTGTAAAAGAGTCAATATATCACCGAGTCAAGCTTGCCTGGGTGACAAGATAGAACAGAATGCCCAAGGGGACTGTGTGTGGCTCCAAGTTAAGACTGTATAGTGCCTGAGGAGTTTACACTTGTTACTTGGTTGTGAAATCGAATGATAGAGTGGGATTTGTGCCCTGGTTCGTAATGATCTGCCCTGAGGTTGGTATTCTTGCTCATGAACCACTCCGGACAGTATGGCACACCTACTGCAGCATTTTTTGCTCCTTCTCTGAAGCATGTAATGCTGGCCACTCTCAGAGATGGGACACTAGATTAGATGGTCCACAGATCTGATCCAGTTTGATAGTTTCTATGATATGGAGTAGTGCTGAAGATGGAGAAAGCGAAGAAGAATTTGAAGGGGAATTTACTCCAGTCATATCTCAATCACATATCAAAAATTCGCAGTTGGGTAATTTTCTTGTGATCTTCCTCTAGGGTCTGAATCATATCCCTTTGAAGGATCTGGCCGATATTCATGTTAATAATAAAAGAGAGGCAGTATTTCAAGGACTGCCTGGGTATTTAAGAAGTTATAATTTGTAATTTATAGTTACTGCCAGAACATTAAGAGGCATTTGGATTGTTGAGGACTTTGCAATTAATAAATGCTAAAATCCTTATTTGGTGCTCACATGAAACAATAATGTTAATGAATAAAAACTCTTTAAAAAGAAGACTATACAAAGGGAGAAAATAGGGGACTATGTTCAAGTGTTTAAAGAGATCAGTCCTTGCTTGAAAGTTTTAAATGATAGAAATTGTTCTTGTAGGTGGTGGCTCTCAGGATTTTAATAGACCATAAGAAGTTTCTTGTTTCTTCTCCAAAAAGAAACACATATATAAAATGTGAGAGGCAAGAACACCAAGAGTTGTGAAAATGTACCTTCTGTCTCTGGTCTGTAATTCAGCTGCTTGAAGAGAGACAACACGAGTCAATTAAGACCTCTGGGAATCACAGCTAACTATTAATGAGATCAAGGTGCTCAGAAATTATTTTCAACCTTGCTAAGCTGGCCACAGCCAAGGGTTGCAAGATTAGATCTATCCTAACTGGCTAACACAGACCCTTACTCCAATATGGTGTGAATACTTTTCTGGTCCAGGAAGAGGCAAGCCCAAAAGGTGTGATGGAGCTACCTGGATCCCAGTGTCTTGTAGTGATAGGGACTTTTCCATTAACTAGTGGAATTATTTTTACTGGTGTAATATAGATAAGAATATGGTGCTTAGCATTTACACCCTTCCAATAATCATATAAAGATAGATTCTTCATTCATGGTTAGGGGATAAACAGATTGTCAGTGAAATTTGCCAGCCATTGCATGAAGGTGTTAAGACCAAGCCTGATACCGAACCTGACAATATGAAATTGGACACCTCTCCAGAATTTGATGTGTCATATAGCACACCTCTGGTATATGCTTCTTTGGACAGTGTCTAGTCTCCATGGCAGTATCATGTCCACACCAGTTTAAATTTTGATTTTTCAAGTGTGATTTCATGAAACAATTTATAAAAAGCTTTACTGAAACCCAGATTTATTATACTGAGCGCGTGACCTTCTTCCTCTAATTTTATAATTGTGTTAAGAAAGTGATCAGATGTGTCTGGCACTGTTGCTTTTTGAGAAGTTCATGCTGCTTATTTCTCATGGAACTACAGATAAACTTTAGGCTTACTCAGCAACTATTACCAGGATCTACTTTCTTCCCTCTCTCTGGCCTGGTTTACACTATGGGGTTAGGTCAAATTAAGCCGCGTTAGGTCGATTTTAAAATGAATGCGTCTACACAACCAACCCCGTTCCGTCGACCTAAAGGGCTCTTAAAATCGACTTCTGTACTCCTCCCCAATGAGGGGAGTAGCGCTAAAATCGACTTTGCTGAGTCGAATTTGGGGTAGTGCAGATGCAATTCGGCGGTATTGGCGTCCAGGAGCTATCCCAGAGTGCGCCAATGTCACCGCTCTGGACAGCACTTTGAACTCCGATGCACTAGACAGGTACACAGGAAAAGCCTCAGGAAATTTTGAATTTCATTTCCTGTTCGCAGAGCCGGCTCCAGGCACCAGCCGACCAAGCACGTGCTTGGGGCAGCACCTTGTAAGGGGCGGCCAATCTTGGGGTGGCGGGGCGGCACTCAGGGTTTTTTGTTTTGTTTTGTTTTGTTTTGGTTTCGGCGGGGTGGCGCTCGGGGGGGTGTTGTTTTTGTTTCGGCGGGGCGGCGCTCGGGCGGGGGTTGTTACGGCGGGGCGGCGTTCTTTTTGTTTTTGCTTGGGGCAGCAAAAAAGTTAGAGCCGGCCCTGCCTGTTCGGTCAGCATGGCAAGCTCAGCAGCACAGGTGTTTTTTCTTTCTAATAAAGTTCTGTTTTTTTTTTTTGTTTGGTTTTTTTTTATAATCTGATTGGGTTTTTTTAGTGGTCTAAAAAAAACCCAAGGTTGGTTTGTGCTCATCTTGTTTATTCTCAAGCTTCCCCAGGAAAGGGGGTGTAGGGCTTGGGGGAATATTAGGGGAAAGTAGGAACTCCAAGTGGTCCTTTCCCTGAGTTTTGTCTAATCACTTGGTGGTGGCAGCATTACCTAATCCAAGGTACAAGGGAGAATTTGTGCCTTGGGGAGCTTTTAACCTAAGCTGGTAGAAATAAGCTTAGGGGGTCTTTCATGTGGGTCCCGTCTGTACCCTAGAGTTCAGAGTGGGGAGGGAACCCTGACAACAGGTGACCATACAGTCCCCCCAGAATCGCAAATGAGCTCCAGCATGGACTGAAAGGGAGACACTGGATCTGATTGCTGTATGGGGAGAAGAATCTGTGCAGGCCGAACTCCGATCACACAGGGCATGGTGGACAGAGGCTACAACAGGGACACACAGCAGTGCCAGATGAAAGTCAAGGAGCTCAGGCAAGCCTACCAAAAGACAAAGGAGGCAAACGGTCGCTCCGGGTCAGAGCCCCATACATGCCACTTCTATGATCAGAAGCATGGCATTCTAGGGGGGGACCCTACCACTACCCCACCACTGTCCATGGACACCTGCAATGGGGGAGTCTCACGCAACAGGGAGGAGGATTTTGCAGATGAGGAAGAGGAGAGGAGGAGAATGCACAGCAGGCAAGTGGTGAATCCGTTCTCCCCGGCAGCCAGGAACTTTTCATCACCCTGAAGCCAATACCCTCCCAAGGCGGGATCCCCGACCCTGAAGCCAGAGAAGGCCCCTCTGGTGAGTGCACATTTGTAACTGCAGTACAGGGTTTAAAAGCAATAGTGTTTAATGTTTGATTTGCCCTGAAGAATTGGGATGCATTCGCAGCCAGTACAAATACTGGAAAAGTCTGTTAATGTGTCTGGGGATGGAGCAGGAATCCTCCAGGGACATCTCCATGAAGCTCTCCTGGAGGTACTCTGAAAGCCTTTGCAGAAGGTTTCCGGGGAGGACTGCCTTATTTTGTCCTCCACAGTAGGACACTTTACCACACCAAGCCAGTAGCAAGTAGTCTGGAATCATTGCAGCACAAAGCATGGCAGTGAATGGTCCTGGGTTTTGGTCGCATTCAAGCAACATTCGGTCTATATCTTTCTGTGTTAGCCTCAGGAGAGTGCTATCATTCATGGTTACCTGGTTGAAATAGGGGAATTTTTGTAAGGGAACAGTAAAAGGACTCACCCGAAAACCGCAGCCCCTCCTTTTAAATGTGAAACCCAACCGGCATTGCTTGCTATGGGAAAGGAGGGCGCTGCAATTTGAAACCATTCCCACATGTTACTAAGGCGTAAGAAGCCAACCCCGCGTACCCATTGGCTTACCATGGCTGCCTGGAAACTGAATTCTGTTGCCCAGCCATGTGTGATGTGTTAGCATACCGGCAGGCACTCAATATAAAAGGCAAAATGCAGCCTTGTACCTAAAGCACACGTGCTGTCTGCTGTGAATTGCTTAATTCACTGTGAAAGAGTCTTCCTTTTGTTCTCAGAAATGTATCATCTTAAATTTTACTCTCGCTTTTTATCTCCTCCCAGGTGCAAATGTTCCTACGCTCCCCCTATCATCTCCATCCCTGAGGTTATCGCAGATTAGAAGGTGAAAAAAAAACCGCACTCGCGATGACATGTTTTCCGAGCTCATGCAGTCCTCCCGCGCTGATAGGGCATAGCTGAATGCATGGAGGCATTCAGTGGCAGAGGCCAGGAAAGCATTAAGTGAGCGTGATGAGCAGAGGCAGGAGGTGATGCTGAGGCTAATGGGGGAGCAAACAGATATGATGAGGTGTCTGGTGGAGCTGCAAGAAAGCCAACAAAAGCACAGACCCCCCCCCCTGCATCCACTGTACAACAGACACGAGGGAGGCTCCGGCCACCCATCCACTCCTCTCCAGAGGATTGCCCAAGCAACAGAAGGCTGTCATTCAAACAGCTTTGATTTGTAGCATGGCTACAATAAGGAATGTGGCCTTGTCCTTCCCTCCTCCCCCACCCCACCCCACCCCACCCAGGCTACCTGGTCAGTTATCTCACTTTTTTTTTTAATTAATAAAGAAAAAATGCATGGTTTCAAAAGAATAGTTATTTTATTTCCTTTGCCAGCTGTGATCGAAGCGGGGAGGGTGGTTGGCTTACAGGGAATTAAAATCAACAAAGGGGAGAGGTTGCATCCAGGAGAAACATACACAACTGTCACACCGAAGGCTTGCCAGTCATGAAACTGATGCGCAGCGCGCCTAGCTGTGCTCTTCTAGTTGCCCTGGTGTCTGGCTGCGCAAAATCGATGCCAGGCGATTTGCCTCAACCTCCCACCCCACCATAAACATCTTTCCCCTTACTCTCACAGCAATAACAATGGGAATGTTAGTTGCACTGAGGTCTAACCTAGGCTTGGTCTACACTAAACCCCCAAATCGAACTAAGGTACGCAACTTCAGCTACGTGAATAACGTAGCTGAAGTTCGAAGTACCTTAGTTCGAACTTACCTCGGTCCACACGCGGCAGGCAGGCTCCCCCGTCGACTCCGCGGTACTCCTCTCGTCCAGCTGGAGTACCGCAGTCGACGGCGAGCACTTCCTGGTTCGACTTATTGCGTCCAGATAAGACGCGATAAGTCGAACCCAGAACTTCGATTCCCAGCCGCCGAACTAGCGGCTGGGTGTAGACATACCCCTAGTCAGCAAACAGCGCCAGAGAGCTTTTAAATGTCCAAAGGCACATTCTACCACCATTCTGCACTTGCTCAGCCTATAGTTGAACTGCTCCTTACTACTGTCCAGGCTGCCTGTGTACAGCTTCATGAGCCATGGGAGCAAGGGGTAGGCTGGGTCCCCAAGGATAACTATTGGCATTTCAACATCCCCAATGGTAATTTTCTGGTCTGGTAAGTAAGTCCCTTCTTGCATCTGCTCGAACAGCCTGGAGTTCCTAAAGATGTGAATGTCATGCACCTTTCCCGGCCATCCCACGTTGATGTCAGTGAAACGTCCCTTGTGATCCACCAGTGCTTGCAGCACCATTGAGAAGTACCCCTTGCGGTTTACATACTGGTTGACAAGGTGGTCCAGTGCCAAGACAGAGATATGAGTTCCGTCTATCGCCCCACCACAGTTAGGGAACCCCATTGCAGCAAAGCCATCCAGTATGACCTACACATTTCCCAGAGTCACTACCCTTGATAACAGAACGTCAGTGATTGCATTGGCTACTTGGATCACAGCAGTCCCCACAGTAGATTTGCCCACTCCAAATTGATTCCTGACTGACCGGTAGCAGTCAGGCGTTGCAAGCTTCCACAGGGCTATCGCCACTCGCTTCTCAACTGTCAGGGCAGCTCTCATCTTGGTATTCCTGTGCTTCAGGGCGGGGGAAAGCGACTCACAAAGTTCAAGGAAAGTGACCTTACGCCTGCGAAACTTTCGCAGCCACTGTGAATCATCCCATACCGGCAACACTATGCGGTCCCACCAGTCTGTGCTTGTTTGCCAGGCCCAGAATAGGCGTTCCACTGTATCAACCAGCCCCACTGCTGCTATGATGTCCCAATTGCCACAGCCTGTGTTTTCAGGAATGTCTGTGTCCATGTCCTCCTCACAATCGTCCTCGTGCTGGCATCTCTTAGCCAGTTTTACACATACTGCAGGATAATGTGCGAGGTGTTTACAATGCTCACAACAGCAGCGGTGAGCTGAGCGGGCTCCATGCTTGCCATGCTATGGTGTCTGCATGGGTAACCCAGGCAAAAAGGCACAAAACGATTGTCTGCCGTTGCTTTCACGGAGGGAGGGAGGGGAGACTGACGACATGTACCCAAAACCACCCACAACAATGTTTTTGCCCCATCAGGCATTGGGATCTTAACCCAGAATTCCAATGGGCAGCGGAGACTGTGGGAACGCTACCCACAGTGCAACGCTCTGTGAGTTGATGCTAGCCAGGGTATTGAGGACGCACTCCGCTGACTTAATGCACTTAGTGGGGACGTACACAATCAACTGTATAAAATCGATTTCTAAAGATTAAGTCAATTTTATAGAAGTCAATTTTGTAGTGTAGACATACCGCCACTCTCACTCTATTTTATTTTGGTTTTTGGAGAATGGTATCACATCTGTGTCTTTCCTGTAATCTGGTTCCATTGGTGTTTCTCTGGCTTTTTTTTTTTTTTTTTTTTTTAAAGTGTCAACAGTTGAGGAAGTTTATTAGCTAACCTGTTAGCATGCTGGGATTTATTTGAGATTTCCAACTCAGTTTTGTTTACTCAGGACTGGAGGTTTGGCTAATTCTGACAGTTTTAAATTAGGAGCTCAAATGTCTGGAAAAACTAAAGGAGGATAAGTTGTTGGATGCCTGTCCAAACAGAACTCTGAACATTTTGAAGTTCATCCATTTCTATTTGGTAATCTAGGTAGAGTGAGGCCTGGTCTACACTACACGGTTAGGCCAATGTAAGCTGCCTTACGTTGACCTAGCTGTGGAAGTGTCGTCACTAAAATTTGGCTCCCACCGGCATAAGTGCCTCTGTACGCTGATTTAGTAACACCACATCCCTGAGCAGTGTAGAGTTATAGTCAATGTAATTAGGTTGACATTGTGTCAGTGTGGACATTGCGTTGCTTATGTAGACTGTTACTGGCTTTGAGGAGCAGTCCCACACTGCCCCAACACTGACAATACAATCAATACAAGTGCTCCGGGTGAGGATGCGCATTGCTGACACAAGGAGCAGAGTGTGCACACGCACAAGCTACTTAATAACTGCAGTGGCTATATGCCAACATAATTTAGTAGTGTAGAAATTGGCTGAGGCACCGAGAGGCTGTGCAGAACACTTACTAGGCTCCCAAGCTCGTATCAAAATTCTTTTTTAAATGCAGGCAGATATGCGGCATGCCTACCCAATACATACTGTAATAGAAGTGTGACACAGGAGTGCTGATAAGAGATTGAAATATATTTCCTGTCTCCAGATACATGGCATCCATCAGCTCTACAAAGATAATACCCCTTTCAAAATGAAGGGTTTATGTAGCTCACTATGTTGTGCCTATAAGTGCAGTGCTCAACAGGGGAATTAGCAGTCTAAGGGCTCTGTCCCCCTGGATAGGGCACGCAATAAGCAGCCTAAGGGCTCTGTGAGTAGACCCACTGGCCTCAAGTGAGTAGGCCACCAGTCCCCAAAAGGAGGAGGTGGCAAGGGAGTAAGGGGACCCGGGCCTGCTCTAGTCCACTGGGTCCCAGCTCAGGGCCTTGACAGTGGCCGAGGGTTCCGCCACTTGGTCATCGGGGATCCCACCGAAACATGTGGACCTAGACTCTGGCAACACAACTGAACTAATATCTGGTGTCCCTGGGCTACTTCTTACTACCCCTTCTGAGTGTACCTTGGTCTCTTGGGGTTCCTCCGTCTCCCTGGGGAGAGCCCTCAGAACAGTTGCCACGTGCATTAGATGGTCCTCCCAGCGGCGACTGTATACCACCACATCGTCGAGATAAGTGGTGGCTACTCAGTGTGGGGCTGGAGTAGGCAGCCCATTAGTCGCTGGAATGTTTCAGGGGTGCCATGAAGGCTGAAAAGCATCCGGGTGAATTGATAGAGCCTGCTTGGGGTGACAAAGGCTCTTTTTCCCCTTGATCCTGGATGGGTTTTGCCAATAACTCTTGATGCGATTGAGGGTTGTTATGAGTCTCAGAGTCAATTGAGCAGCTTGTCAATCTGGGGCATTGGGTAGGCATCGAATTTGGAGAAGGCACTGACCTTCCGAAAATCGATGCAGAAGCAAAGGGTCCTTTCCAGCTTTGGGACCAGCACTATGGGGTTGCGCCACGTGCTCTTCGACCTTTTGATAACCCTTAGGTCCACCATCACCTGGACCTCCTTCTCTACCACCTCCCACATTCGCTGCGGGGGGGTCACGTTGCCTCATGGATTACCTCTCCTGATTTTGTCATGATGGTGTGCCGGACCAGGGTGCTTTGGCCTAGTAAGGCCGTGAAGGTCCTGGGAAAGGTCTTCAACAGGCATATGGCCTGCTTCTCCTATATGAGGGTGTCTCTGAGTAGGGGCTTTTTGGAGTAAGCGGTCCCAGGGACCTGGGGACCCAGGTCTGGTTTGGGAGGTATGGGGCAATTAGCAGCCCTTCCCACTCGTGCCACAGCTTCAGGAGATTGACGTGGTATAGCTGTCACTTCCTCTGTCATTCGGGTTGCAGGATTTCATAGGTGACGGATTAACTCATATCGCCTCTGCCATTGGGCTAGGAGTTTTGACTCCTCCAAGGGAAGTAAGAGGAGAACCCAATCACTGGGTTCAAAGGCCTGTGTCCAGGCTCCCTTGTTGTATGTTCTCGCCTGTGCCCCCCTAGGCAGCCTGCAAACTCTCCCTCGCCAGGTATCCTATAACTGTAGCAAATATTGTAGAGGCCCTGGGCCTGTGACGATGTCTGTTCCGAGGCTTCCCCCATTAGGTTGAGCAGGTCCAGAGGTTAGCAACTGTACAGCAGTTTGAAGGGTGAGAACTTTGTGGAGGATTAGGGCACCTCCCTGATGGTGAGCAGCAGGGGTGGGATTAATTGGTCCCACTGGTGCAGGTCCCTGGGTGGAAACTTGCAGAGCATGTCCTTCAGCATTCTGTTGAACTGCTTGACCAGCCGATCGGTTTGGGGGTGATAGACTGAAGTCTGCAGCTTCTTGATCCCAGAAGCCCACAGACCTGGTGGAGTTGCCAGGATGTAAAAATCTGCTCCCTGGTCAGTAAGGATCTCTCGGGGCAAGCCCACCCAGCCAAAGACCTTCAAAACTTCCACCATGATGGTTCGAGCGGTGGTGTTCCTTAGCGGGATGGTCTTGGGGAAGCGGGTGGTGTAATCCATAGTCACCAGGATAGAGAGGAACCTGGAGATGTTCTGGGCGAGGGGCCCCACCAGGTACATTGCTCTCAAAGGGGGACCAGGGGAGCCTTTCACACTTCCCAATAGGTCGCCAGGGTAATGTCCAAGGTGTCACCCATTACGCCTTTTCTCACCCATAGTTTCAGGCCTCGTCATTTGGTAGCCCATGATAGGCTGCCTGGGCTGTCCTAAACCCTGTCCATATTTAGTGGGTTAAAGGTTAGTTCAGTCTCCATGCCCACTCAGATGTTTAACCTCTTTGCTAAGATGGCCATCTTGACAGGAATTTGGCAATGTGAGGATCTGCCCACTAGGAACTGGGCTGAGAACACATTTTGTACAGATCACCGAATCTAATAGGCTCTGAAAAGATAGATTTTGCCTCTACCAATTTGATCTGATGACTGAGAGGCAAAGTGTGAGAGTTTTCTGTATATTTTGCTAGATTGCAGGCTTGGGGTATTTTGTTTTTGTTTTTTTGAGGTTTTTTAAAGTATCAGTGCTTGATTAACAAAAAATAGAACTGTGCTGACGAGACTCCAAACAGGCGTGAGGATTTGGTGCTTATATACAATTAATCTCTTGTGCTAACTCGGAGGCTCCATGAGAAAGAGTTAAGCTGTTCTTTCTCTATATAGGACATGCACAACAGGGAGCCCATTAATACTCAGCCACCAATGGGGCTTTTTTTTTTTTTTTTTTTTTTTTTTTAACTACTCTGGTCACAGCTCTAAGCCTGGGTACAACTTTAGGAACGAGCACTAGAAAATTAGGCAAAATCCTACAATGACTATAATTTGTTTCCATTTAACTTCTAGGAGGCCCTGGGCCCAGGCCTGTATAAGTGCAGAAAAGTAGTGGGGAGAAGAAAACAAAGGAGGGTGCAATGTCATAGGAGCTGTGCACCAGTCTCTCTGTAACCCAAGAACCTCTAGATGCCAACTGGCAAGGGGGTTCAGAGGGGTTACAGGGATCTCTTGGGTCTGGCATCTACAGTCTAGTTCCCCAATGTGTGTTATGTGAGATCTCAAAAGCTGGTGTCACATTGGTCATCAATACCATTGCAGAATGCATTTACGAATGTTGCATAAGGAGTTATGTAGATACCCTGAAAATATGTTCTTTCTTACAGTTTGTTTCTAAGCATTGGTAACCAGCAAAGATGAAAAACAGGTTTTCTGTCAGACAAGAGGTGTTCAGGCATCTGTTTACATGTAAACTGAGTATTGTCTCTTTCACAATGGGCAATTATTAGCATTTTATGTTAAATGCTACTGAAGAGCTGATGGGAACTTCAGAAAGACACTAATGGGAAGAGAGAAACAGCAGAAGAGGGGGATCCCTGTCTGGGGGTGCAGATCAAAGGCTTACTCTACTCTACAAAAAAGACACCCAGGCACCCTTCACTGAGGAAGTAAATGGACAGCAAGTTTGCTTGATGGAAAAAGGGATTTCAGCCAGGCTTGGTAAAAAAGATTGGCAAGAACTTTGGTTGAGATAAGCTTCTTTAGATGGGAGGTTAACCTGCTAGTTAAGTTTAGTCTCTAGAAAGTGTGTTATGATTTTGTTTTATAAGTAATCATTTGTTTCCAAAATTCTTACTCACAAGCACTTGGGTCTTTGTTCTTTGATAATAAACTTATTCTTGTTTTCATGATAAATATAGCTAAGTGCTGTGGTGTTAAGCACAGTGATGGTCCTGAGTTGAATCTTACAAGCTGGTGTGTACTGTTCCCTTGGGAACTGCAGGTCACTTAATTCTGTAAGTGTTCTGTGGATAAGGGGCTGGACACTGCAGGGTTGGTGTGTGCCTATCGTTACCAATACAGAGAGAACAAGGCCTGGAAGGCAGTGCTTGTGCTGCCAGAGGCTGGTGGTTTCAGGGAGCTGATCCACGACAGGCACAGACAAGACGTCATCATGCTAAAGACAGGAGGTGGTGAGGTGCCTCACAAACCTGGCAACCCACGGGGAGCATCGCACTCCTTTAAAGTGACAAAGCGGCAGCTCTACTATCCTAAATCTAAACATCAGCCTAGCTACTTTCATGAACACTGAACTCTAGAGATAACGAAGATCAAAACCCTTTATTTAAGCCACTACACAAAATAAACTTGGGGAATTCAGATAAAATGGATCCCTGACCTAAAACACCCAGCTTTGGGGTTAGCAACCAACCTTCTCCCTACTCCCACCCACAAAAAACTAACCAACAAAACAAAACAAAACAGCAACACCTAGTTCTAGTACAGATGAGCAAATTCACACATCAAAAACTTATTTCTTGGGTCCGTTTTTTAGTATTCAGTTCCTATGCAATTTTTCTCAATGCACTGTGACAACGTAGACCCTACAATAACACCAGAAGCTTGCATTGGAATAAAACTTAAAACAAAACAAAATCTGGACTTGCTAGCCCTGTAACTAGTCCAGTGCAACTGGTCTATGTGGCTACCCTTATTAGGCAACTTCCTGATTTTTATTAAATCTCCCGAAATATATTGAGCAGAGTTCTGTTCCACTGCTCCTAGCACATCACCTCCTTTAAGCAACCTTTGCCTCTTAGAGCAGGTTTCAACATGCGTTGCGCTGCCATGCTAGAGAAGGAGCTTTCATTCCCAGGCCCTGTCCCTTGCTCACTATGCTTACAGGGTTAAAAGACCCACAGAGACAGTCAACAGATCTTGTGAGGAGGGAGTTCCTCAAGTGAGTCAGTGGAGACTCCTCAGTGTGTGTGGGCATTAGTGGTGGACATTTTCCCCTGCTCCCCTGAGAACTGTTCAGCTCTAAAGAGCACTGGAGAAAGCAGACATTAAAACTGGAGATGGGGGAGTTATGTTTTGAGCTGGCTTTCAAATATCCTTAAAAACTCCCAGCAAAATTAAATTGAAGCAACCAAATTCTGCATGTTTTGGGTTGGAAACCATGAAAAAAAATTGGCTGGAGAGAAGGAAATTAAATGATTAGTTACTAAACAAAGGTTAACACTGAAAGGCTAAATAGGAGCACTATTTACTTCCAGTTAATTATTTTAGTTGAATTATATGGTGCTTCTGCTGAAGGGAATGATACACAATCTTTCAGGATTTGTGTGGCATTTGTATCAAAACCAGATTATGTGAGGCATTTCTATGCACTTATTTTGACAGATTAATCACACTAAATGCAAAAGGGGACAGCTCTTGCTCTGGATGTAATGAGAAGACATTAGTGTGCAGCTGGCAAGGCTGATGAGGTGTTTAAAGGGGGTTTGTTCAGTAGTAGTTGCATCTCGTAAGGAACGGGGCAATTTATGTTCATCCTTTTATGACAGGATATTGCTTTAGAATGTCAGCTGTGTGCAGTTGCTGGCGGCTGTTCTCTTTAGTCACTCACCAGAGCTCTGTGGCCTGTAAAAAGAAAATGGGGCACTAAAGGAATTATGACATTATGCAACGATAATTAGGTAATACTCTCTAGCACCAGGAGTTTAACAAGAACATTATCCTTTTGTATCTAGAATAGTGTTCATAATCTTCAGAATTAGTTAAAAAGCTCTAAACATTGCCCTCCCAATGGCCATTCAAACAATTCTTCCTAATTAATTTATTTGCAAGTACTTTAAACAGTCACTTCTGATGTGAATGCACAACTGATTTTAACAGGGCTGAGACTCACCTTTGCACAGAATCAGAGTTAACATAAAGCAGGTTAGATGTGACGGCTGATGTTTCTATTCAGCCAGTACTATCAAAGCTGTGTACATTAGTAATAATTTGAGAATTTGCATAATGCCTTGTATCCCAAAGCAATTTCCTAACCACGTAAAAGCAGCGCCACTGAAATGCAGACAACTGTGGGAGAGTGTGAGCCAACCAATTAGCACAAAGCACACTGCTTAACAGCAGTGGCAGAACTAACAGGGATGGCAACTGTCCCCCCCCGCCTCCCAGGCCTGGTGTGGTTAGGTGTATGTGTGGTGCCTTTTCAAACCTATTATGCAATTGATAGGAGGTGCAGGACATGAATTTTCACACGGACTGGTGAGTGAGCCTGCCCCCCACTCAGCCTCAGTGGCAGCTCCTGTCCCATGGGGCTGGGCCCAGCCTCCCACTCTGGGCAGTGCAATGGGGCACACCACATCACACAGTGCTGTGATCTCATGCACAATGTCGCAACAGCACTCACTTTGGTCTGGCTGCCCCTCTGTCATGATACAGGGCAGCCGGGCCAAACCTGAATGGTCCCACGGGTCAGGTCACAACACTTAGAATAGGGAGCTGGGTCCAGTGCCATGGGACAGGAGCTGCCCCTGTGGGGTGAATGTGGGGCACGCTTGCTCAATTGCTCTCCCTTCCCTCCCCTCCCCCTGGGCCAATGTAAGGGTTGCGGTGGTGGGGTGGAGGGTGCTGCTGCAGCTGGTCCGTTCCCCCTCAGTTGGGCGAGGAGGAGATTATAGCAGCGGAATGCACACATTGAATAGAGAAGCACCACCAATGACCCATTACTTTCCCCTTGCCCCCAGTTGCACTCTGCCACTGCTTAACAATGTGGGGAGGGAAAATTTTGGCAAGGAACACTAACGGTGAACCCTCACTCTTAGTAAGAATACCTTGGGCTCATTAAGGGGCTATGCAAACAAGCAGGATCTTGGTTTTAAGTTTGCATCTGAAGGATTCCTATATAGTAAACTGCACAGAACTCTATTTAGCTACATCAGAAGGGTTGAGTTGACTCTACCAGGATGATAAACTTGTAAATCTAGAGAGTCTAGGGATTTCAAATCCAAGGCTTAGACTATTAACACACCCCACACCTTTTAAAACACTTAAGAAACCTGATAAAATAGAAGGAAGAGGTTAAGTATTTGCTCTGGTCAAGTATCAGATTCTGATAGCTTAGACTAACTGTCTGAGGTTTACAGCTAATCCAGTGGTCATGAAGTAAGTTGCCTGTAACAGAAAGAACATCTGATGTGTTTCAGGTATTCACAGGGGCTACCAATCTGCCAGTGATACTCTGCAGGGGTACCCAGGGTTGTGACACACATCACTACCACCTGCTCCAGTGCAAGGAAACCTTGTCTGTGCCTGCTGCGGGTCAGCTCCTCAACTCCACTGGCTACGCAAGCACTCCCTTCCTAGGCCTTGCAAGCCATGCTGTTACTTTACAAGTAACAGGCTCCCTTGAGTCCTCCGAACATCTCCCTGAAGTGTCCAACCCCATGGCCACTGGACACTTGCAGTATTTACAGAATTGCTGTTCCCAAAGAAGCAATACACCCCAGCTTACCAGTTACAGCTCTTATCACTGCTACGCTTAACACACAGCACTTAGATGTGTTTATAGTGAGATCAAGTATAAGTGTATTTAACAAAGCCTAGAGATTCAAGTAAAAGCAAGTATTGGAAAGCAATGATTATATATAAACTAAAATCATAACACTCATTCTAGAGCTTAGACTTAACAAGATACTCACCTCTCTTGTATCATAATGGTCACCCAAAATCCATGCACCACTTTATAGCCAGGGTTGCCTGTGATCCTCCCCTCATGAAATTCAGGCTGGCAGCTTGCCTCCTAGGTGACGATACTAGTGTGTTCCTTTGCACATCAAGATAAACCAGAACAATTCTTGGTCTTTATTATTCATAAACAGGGCACCCTGCCCCCTGCTGTTTTTTTTCCATTCTGTAGATTTCCTCTTTTGTCAATTTCACAATCTTATTTAGTCCTTGGCTAAGGAGGCAAATAGTGTGTGGAATAAAATACACAATACACAAATGGCCTGACAGGGAGATAGGTGTCTGTTACCTCTTGCCTGAAAGAAACATGTCGGAGATATGTCACCTCTCCGTGACTGCCTTAACTCCTGGACCTTAAGAACATATAGATTTCAGTATAGATACATAGCTTCTTAAATACTATCCATACATACATTTCACAATTATTGTGGCAACCAGGGAGCAACTGGCTCTCTGTAGTGACCCTCACATGCCACCCTTCCATGAACTATTATGCAGATATCCAACCCTGGGTCCCCACTTATTTCCTTTCACTTTTTTAAAAACCTGTTTCCCAGTGAAAAAAAATTGTGGATAGTTTAAAAAAAAAACAACACCTGGGATTTCTGCACATTTTCAAAATGATAATTTTCAACCAACTTTGAATTGGTAAAACTTTTATTTTGAAATTTAAAATGGAGACATTAGAAATTGTTTTTCCACAAAATGTTTGGCGTCAAAACCCCATTTCTCAATACCAAAAATCATCCCAAAAATATAAAATTGGACCAGCTTTCATTTTTACAGTACCTACATAAATGAGGTCCAATCTTGGTTGGGTCTTCTAGGAAATACTGTAATATAAATTTACAAATAATTAATAATAGATTAGAAGAGCCCACACTCTGAATCTGATCACTCCTTTTATTGCTACAAAGATGGAAACAAACTTTGTGTTGAGTTTGAGGAGCTGAACAAGAAAACGGGGATTAAAAAAAAAAAAAAGGAAGATTTCCACTTTTTCCACAAAGAAAAAAATATTTACGGAGAAGACAGGAGCTGTTTTTTTCCCTTTTTTTCTTTCCTTCCAGAAATTGGGTGTCTTGACAAAACTTCTTTTTCTGGGACACAAAGTGCCAAGATTTGTTCTTTCAATGCATTTTGATAGTTACTGCTTCTCGATATTGCCTTTTAGAATACATTGAGCACTGGATCTTGGGAGTGAACATGTACATTGATAACTGGATGGGGGCAGCACTGCTCTTAAATATTAACTGCAGAAAGTACTGGAAATTTCAAGAAGCAGCAACCAATAAATCCAAGAGTCAATTTCTAATAATTGAAAGAAATTGAGAGAAATTGGTCACACAGGGAATACATTTCATTATTTTAAGAGTCAGATGTTTTTGAACATACAGACTCCTGAAGATAAAGGAAATTCAGGCCAAGATTTACAAACAGAGTAATCCATTTGTAGGTGCCCAATTTGACATTTGAAAAGGGCCTGATTTTCAGTGCCGAACATGCACCCTGGTCCCAGCCAGGACATCACCCATTAACAACAGATGTGCTGTCAAGAGCGCATGCTTTGTTTGATGACACAACCAGGCATTGGCACCAGAAGGATTGCAAGAAGTATGTATGGGGAGGATAACATGGTGGGAGGGGGGCAGAAGCAACCCAGACAGGCCAAATTTGAGTGGTGTTGCAACCCCGTGAACCAGGAAGGAACAACCTGGCCAATTCTGAGAGAATGGTGCTACAACCTGGGCACAGGGTCACAACGCCACTCAAATTTGGCCTAGTCACCCCTCATAATGCCAACCGAGAAGTGGTTCCACCCTTATGCCACCCCTTCATTGTCCCCCTGCCAAGTTAAGGTGCTCAAAAGTGGGGGGCAGGGAGGGCAATGGTATCTGCAAGGAACATGCTACCAGATTATTTGGCACAAACACTAATAATGTGAGATTATGCTAAAAGCATCATGTGATAGATCAGCAGGAATATGGTATGAAATGGAAGGAGAAATAACCAAGGATGACATATGTCAAGCAATAATACAAGCTACAATTAATGGATGGAGAAGTTAACCCTTCTCACCTGCATTTTAATAGTATAAAAGAACTGTCTACGATTTAGGGAGCACTAGAATTGAAAAACCACAGGAACAAGAAGTCAGGTGTGGAAAGGATAAATGCAAAGTGTCTTCAAATGACTACAGCAGAAAGTCAGAGAAATCATTCTGGCCACAGATGAAAGAGGAAGCAAGTGAGGAGACTTCCTGAGATACAGAGAAGCTCAGTGGAAAGAACCCAGGCCCTTGGGAGTCCTCACTGACGTTGGGAACACAGCCACATGATCATTCATAATGGACTGTTCCTGCAACTTCTCAGAAGTAGTGACCCTGGAAGATACCACAGTTTCATATGTGACAATGTTAAATCTCAGTTCCTGGACTTTTCTGAAAGTCATGAATATCATCATAAGACATGCAGCCTTAGATACACCTAGAAATGAACAGATTAGAAGTCCATACACTGAAGGACTTGATCAAAAAGCAATTTATTTAAGAGAACGTCAATACTTAGCTCTTCTCAACAGAGCAACACTGCTGCAATGTGAACAGTCGCCGGCAAAATTTCTAGCAGACTTACCATAGTCAAAGGGTAACACAACTCTGTTTGAGAGACAGGTAATAGACATCTCTAAACACTGAACAAAGTCATAACAGATGCACAAGATGTTTACCACATAAAAAAAAAAGACGTCTAGAATATGACAGGAAGGTTGTGTATGTTATGAGATGAATTCTAGGTTATTTTTCTCACTGTAACAAGAAAATAGCTAAAGCTCACCAGAAAGCATATTAGCCTCTGGAGCCTGGGGACCTAGCTGACAGTACAATGCTATAACCAGCCAGTGGTTTGCACTTAGCCAAACCATTATACAATACAGTTATAAAGCAATCTTCTAAAGCTTAGGTCTGTACTTGCTGTTATGGGGAAGTCCTTTACAATTTAACAGATTGAGATTTTTTTTTTAAACCATCTTGCAGAGTGCAATAGAAAAATCTGATTATACAATTCTTTAGGGAATTAAAATCTATGGAAAGGATGTAATTCTCTAATAGAGCGTATCGGTTATTAGAGTAGTTTCTATAGAATCCGATTCAATATTTGTAGAACATAGACCAGTTTAATTTCTATTGCATTCCACAGGATTTTCTATAAAGATGAACTAAATGTTAAGGGTCCTTTGAATATGGGGCCCAAACAATGTAACCCAATCTTCAAAGTTGACAATTCATAATTTACTAATAAGATGCCTTGTAATATCCAAGTGTTGCATACCAAAAATGTGAGTTACTTTATATACACAAGATAAGTTTTTGCAGCATCACTTGGACACAATAAACTGATTGAGGGGGCAAATGATTTTTGTTGGTTTGTGTCTCAGACTAGCAGAGACTGTGTGTATAGATACACAGACACACACACTCTCTTTCTCTTTCTCTATTTTAAACATGAGAGACAATGGTGGTGTCATTTCCAGCTGTAGTAAGAAAGATGATGGTCAGTGTTGTTCCTATATATTTATCTGCTCCCTCTAGATCTTTGTGTAGAATCTGCTTAATTTATTGATACAAAAGCTTTTATTACTGCTTTACCAAGCAAACAACAAGGCTATGGGAGAGCAAGATCTGTTTTTTCCATGAAACAAGAAAAAGTCAAAGTTTTAATACCAGAAACTGGATTGCTGGTGATGGTAATGATAGAAGCAGGGCTCAGACTGGGAAAGAAAGAAGTGGTACTGCTAAGTTACATATTCCACCACGTTTCCCTTTACACAAAACTCTGCACACTTGCGATATCAAAAGAAAACACTGCTCACAGTAGACGGAGTGAATATTCATAACATGATCACCCTTCTCCTTTCCTGTGTGCTTTGACCAGAAGTTAAGCCTGAAGCCTAGTGATATCAATGTGAACATTGTTAATTTTCCAAAATGATGTAAAGGAGCAGTTCACACCTCTCTTGAATTATAGCAAGCTGTCTACAGATTCAAATAGACATCATTTGTTAACATTAGATCTTTCACATTTTGAAGATTCTGTTTGCAAGTACAAGAACTAGAAACTTTTTTTAAAAAAGGAAAGCTTAGATTCCGGAGCAAAAGAAGACTGTTTCCAGGAAAAAGAGGCACAACTTGGCTAAGTCACTATGAACCAACCCAATTCAGCACTGGATACCAGAGACAGAAAGACAATCATGTGGGACTGTGTCAAAATACATGATTTTGTTTACATGGCTACATAACTATCCTCCCAAGCATAAAACTAATATTCTTTTAAATGAAATTCCATGTTATCAACCAATTTTTGCTTAAAACTTTTCTGCTGTGCCCTCACCTCCTGGAAGTCCTGCAGCGTATTCACCAGTCTCTCTTTAAAATGTTTCCTTAAATACTTTTGTAAATGGTCCCTCTTGAATCTATCTTTTCTTATTCTCATCTCTTCAGTGATATCAGATAAACTACTTAAGTATTACATTAAGCTGTAAGTACTTTGTTCATGTCACCTCTTGGTCATCAGCTTTCAAAGCTACTCTTATCACTGTCTCCTCATATATAACCCCCTCCCCCTCCTTGCTGTGGAGATTCCATTCCTCTGGACTTCAACCTTTCTCGGGTGGGATGACAAAAAAGACACTATTCTCCAAATGAGGTCTATCCAGTGCTTTCTGAAATGTTAGCAGAAAATCACTGGAATAGAATAGTAAAAAATAGAATAGAAAAGTAAAAAAAGATCAACAGGATTTTGGCTTGTCGCACTGGAGGACTAATTATAACCTACATTTTAAAATCCAATTTTCTTATAATACGACAGTCATTTATTCCTTTGGCTAGTTTCCTTTAAGGCCATAATAAGTAGCATAAGAACTTGGATAGCAAGATCCTATTTTCAGTATATTGTTCCCTATGCTAAATGAGTATGAAAATCTCATTCTTCACAGGTCACAGGAACCTAACCAACTGATTCTTGCATTATTTACTTACTACATTTAACAGAGATGAATAGAACAAGTAGCTTATCTATAAGCTAGTGGAAGTGCATGGCAACACATTGATTAAATGATCAAATAAGTCTTTGAATACAACTTTTCATATCAAAGTAAATCTCATTAAAGTATTGTAGCTAATTTTAACAAGATTTCATCTACATTTGGGTTGTAAGGATTTTCTCCTTACACTAAATCAAACCCTAATTGCCTGTACCATTATGATTCGGTTTCTTTTATAAACTGACAAATAAGACATCCTTATCTATAGGTTAGGATGAGAACATTTAATTAGTAGCAATTTAACATTTAGGAAATATTTCCATATTGATATTCCTGTTTAAGAATGATTCAAAAAACATGTTGTCATTTATAGTCAATGCACTAGGCATTAAAATCTCTAGAAAGGCCTACTGCATTAGGGTCAATGTAATCTCGCTTCTTGAATGTGTTTGTGTCCACAACATATATGAGATCTCTGAAACATGATCTGTGTCATGCACACAGAGTTGCTGAAGGAACACAACTTCAAAACTAGTTAAATTTGTATAAACAAAGGAGCTTTTGCCTGGAAGTACATCCATGGAGTGCACGGTGGAGGACCAGGTGACCATTCAGCATGTCCAGGGAGCAGAGAAAATAGGAGAACCAGTAGGGGAGTGAGCCCACAGGATTGTTTTATATATAGATAGATAACATTTTATTAAGGCAAAGTTACAATAAAACATTAACATATTACATCATATATTACTTGTTACATATTGATATTACTTGTATATGTACATTACTAATTAATATTCAAAGAACCTGGCTAAAGATTCTGGTTTGCTGGCTGGGGAACCCTCATCTTGTGAGTATGCTAGAAAGAGTGACCAAATTTCAAAATATTACTCCTCTTTTTGGTGCTTCTCTTGTATTATACTTGGTGTGAAAGCTTTTCCATTACAAGGACAGTCTATATTTTACTATACACAATTCAATAATAACGTGCCCTCATGGAATCTGACTCTAGCAGACTCTCTCTTTGTCCTATGCCCTTCCCACTGGTTTTCTCCCTCACTTGTGCTGCCTTTTTTGACCCAGCAGTTTAAAGATAGATAAGAAGCCTTTCTGATGGAAGTTTGCCAGTATGAGGATACTACGTTAATCATGCCCCACCACCCGCATACACACACAAACCAACTTATAGTACAGACAGTTCCCTTTGCCTCCAAAAGACTGTATTAAATATAACTTGTGGCTTACAGAAGCATTGTCCAAATCAAGCATTAGAATATAGCTCGCTCTGGCCAGGCCCAGTGGAAGCAGATCAAGTTCTGCCCAATGACTGTATAGACTCCTCTAAGCAGGGCACGCAAGGGCAGAACCTCGCCTGATGTGACGTGCTATTGCTTGATTGACTTTAACTGACTAGGGTGGTTTACATAAGTTTAGGATGTGAGCTCAGTCTCCTTGTGACCACACATTCAACAGTGATCCTTGGAGCTCTCAAATTCTGCTTGCAGCCAGACACCTATAGATGAATATATAGCTAATTTGACTGAAAGCAGTAAGGGACTGACATGCACCTTTTGAGGTGAGAGGGTACGATTTGAAATGTCATAAGTGCTGAAATGATTTTGCAAGCCCAAAGGCATGAAGTTTCAGTTTTGTTTCTGCATAAAAATTATACCCACCCCCCAAACAGATTAATTGATAACAAATTTCACTGAAAATGTTGCAAATTTTTCAAGTCTTGTGCTACCCAGCGCCATAGACAAATAAACACAATTTTTTATGATTTTGAAGAAGGGACACTTTTGATTCAGACTTCACAAGAAATCTCTTAGGAAACTTGTGGAGTTTAGGCATAACCCTCCCTCCCTCCCTCCCCACATCTCCAAACAATTTTAGCAATTGTTAAACATGATTTTATCAATAAGGAGGGTAAGTTGAGTTTTGACATTTACATTTGGCTTCTATTATGATTGCCCTCAAGACAATCTTGCTTGAATCACAGGCCTCACTATTCCCCAGAAGAATCTCCAGTGGCCTAGCTAGGTTTCAGGGCCTGTCTCCTAGACGAAAAATGTGCTGCTTTCTACCATGAAGAAAATGTGAGAGAAGATGGATGTGCCCTGGGCCCTCTCAATTATGTATTCTAACAGGCGTGTACACAAATGAGGAGCATCTAACAAAATATTCCACATAATTAAAATGGATGGCAAGAACTGCTGGATGTCTAAAACAATCTGTATTTAAACAGCAGATGTTTTTGTTTAAGCCTGTTGCTTTAAAGGAAGCTATGTCTTCTGCAGTAAGATGCCACAGAATCTTGAAATCCTGAGTTTCTAGAGTCTCTGAAATGGTTGCCAAGAGGAATGATTGGAGCTTTCAATCAATGATCACAGACTGGAAATACCATTTCTGAGCAGGAAGCAATGGCAAAGCATCGTAGGACTGTGGTGACAAGATGATGTACAGTAAATCCTTAGCTTTGACTAAAACGTACATGGCAAAAGTATTTTACCCATGTCTGTCTGGAGCTTCCCATTTGGCTAGAAGCAATAAGGTTAGCAAGTAAAAGCTAAATATATAGAAACACTATAAAATGGATCTGATTTGATTTCTGACCTGATGTTAATATAACTTTCCCTTTACCAGGTGTTGTTTTAGAGAGAAAGAGTGTGTATGTGTGTGTGTGTTTGTGGTGTGTAGGGAAAACAGACACAGAGGGGAAAAAGCAAGAAATCCAAGAAGTAGCCTGTGAGCATAGCATATGACCCCTGAAAAATCTAGAAAGGGGGCTTTTTGGGATCTAGTTTTGGCTGGTTTGGGGCAGTCAGCTAAGAAGTTATTCTTTTATTTCTGGTTCCTCCTGCATTCAGATAAGCAGGATGTTGTACATTATTTGTATATAAATAAGGTTGCAGAAAATACCAGACTCCATCAATTTCTGTCCCTAACTAGAACATCCCCAGAACCTGAACTGTGACTAGCTGCTGGGTCAAAAAAGGCAGCACAAGTGAGAGAGAAAACCAGTGGGAAGGGCACAGTGCAAAGAGAGAGTCTGCTAGAGTCAGACTCCTGGAGGGCAAGTAGTCAGGGCAGCTGCTTTGCAAAAGGCCATGTGCACTGTGTGGGTGGTGAGAAGCTGAGCCCCAGGAATAAGAAAGCAGGCTGTTTTCTCTAACTCTGAAGCATGTTGCAGCAGCTTAGTGAGATTGTTAACCCTCCAATAGGGAAGGCCTGGCCATGTTAATTATAGAAAGGGGAAATTGGGAGGCAAAACTCATTTTTATTTTAATTGTATATGTAACGGATTCGGTCACAGAGATCCCTTGGGACTGTCACCTGATGTGCTGAAATAACCTCTGAGCCTGTTTTCCCTGCCAGCTTCCAGAACCCTATCTTGCGGAGCCAGACACGCTAGCCTGCTGCAACACAGACCCAGGGTCTGGGCCACACCCCAAGACTTAACTGAAAATAGCTCAGCAAGTTACCTGTCTCCAGCACCCAGTTCCCAATAGGATCCAAACCCCAAATAAATCTGTTTTACTCTGGATAAAGCTTATACAGGGTAAATTCATAAATTGTCTGCCCTCTATAACACTGATAGAGAGATATGCATGGCTGTTTGCTCCACCAGGTATTAATCACTTACTCTGGGTTTATTAATAAACAAAAGTGATTTTAAGTATAAAAATAGGATTTAAGTGGTTTCAAGTAATAACAGCCAGAACAAAGTAAGTCATAAAGCAAAATAAAACGAAACATGCAAATCTAAGCCTAATACATTAAGAAACTGATTACAGGTAATATCTCACCCTCAGAGATGTTCCAGTAAGCTTCTTTTACAGACTAGACTCCTTCCTAGTCTGGGCCCGTTCCTTTCCCTGGGTACAGTCTTTGTTAGATCCAGCAGACATCTCAGGGGTTCTCTCATGACTGGCAGCCCCTTTTGTCCAGCTCCACCCCCTTTTATAGCTTTGGCACAAGGCGGGAATCTTTTGTCTGTGCTTGTCCCCACTCCCGCCTCATCAATGGAAAAGTACAAGGATTAAGATGGATTCCAGTATCATGTGACATGGTCACATGTCACTGTAAGACCTCTAGTCTCCATTCTTCCTGGGTTGGCCCACACGTACATAGAAAGGTTTGCAGGTAAATAAACCATTTACAACCAGTTGTCCTAGTCAATGGGAGCCAAATCAAGATTCTAAACCACCATTAATGGCCCACACTTTGCATAATTACAATAGGACCTCAGAGTTATACTTCATATTTCTAGCTTCAGATACAAGAATGATACATGCATACAAATAGGAGGAATATATTCAGTAGATTATAACCTTTGTTATGATACCGTACAAGAGACCTTTTGCATAAAGCATATTCCAGTTACATCATATTCACACTCATAAGCATATTTCCATAAAGCATATAGAGTGCAACATGGCAGTATACTTTGAATGCTGTTTGATTTTAGTCAAACTGTTTTAGTTAAATTGTCTCAGCTGGTATGATTCACTGACTTTTCTTTTATTTAAATGTGATAATTGGGAAAGAGTCATTTATATTTTGCTATTCTCAGTTTTGTATTTTCTTGTAACAGGGCTTTAAAAAAAATCTATATACTTAACTGAGTGGCTGGTTAATTGGTTAGCTGACTAGCTACCTGAAGTGATTTCAACAGAGGAGGAGGAAGAGTCTGCATGGATTTCAACTGAAGATTTCTATAAGCAAGTGGAGGGCAGATGTTGCTTTACGATTCAGCAGACTACAGATTTGGTGATCAAGGACTCAGACTCAGGTGAACTCAACCTGAGCTTTTGGGAACTCGGAGTTTCTTCTCACTATGTTTCTATGGGGACTGACTTGTTTAGATTTAATTTGTTTTTTATTTGTGTTATGTATAACTGTGAAGATAATGTATGTGGCTTATAAAGTAGCCATGTTATGTTGTAGAAAATTAAGTTGTAGTTATTAATTATTATGTTTCTTTATCATACGATTTTATAAAATTGGTACTTGAAAATTACGTTAATTCCTTTTGTTCTTTTTGGGACTTGAATGTGGGAAGGTTGATCCTGTGTAATCCTTCCTGAAAATCCTTAGAGACTGAACTCTGGGTCTCCAGGTGCTTTTCCATGGGGGCTGGCGTTTTTTAGACACTGGGGAAGGGCAATAAAGTAATCTCTAGCCCACCCAGAGGTTACACTTACACATTACATAACCAATTACACTCTTATTTTTCACTGCTGCTTGGCACAGTGCCATTTTATTCCAAACCTATCGAAGTACAAATTATTGGAGACATGTATTTTTGGCTTTATTATTTTTGCTTAAGGTGTATTTAAGTAGTAGTGGTTATTTGGCCTTTGAAATTAAGAATAAATAATGTAATTTGACTTAATGGAAATAAAATGTTGTAAGTAATGGTATAAAATGGAATGAAGGGACATTTAGACGGCATATAAGTAAAATACAATTATTAGACTGTATAATAGCCGCCAGATAGAGGTGACTGTTTCTGTAATATGATTTATTTCAGAGTAAATCAGACAAATTTGAATATACTATATAAACTGTTATTGTATTGACAGGGAATAAAAAAAAGATATATATAAAAAAATCATGAGCACAGTCTTAGTTTTCCAAACGTGCCCCTTAAAGTACTCAAAAGGAAGTTTAGCTATATCTAAATAGCCACACTTATTTGCAAGCAGCTCAAATTATATTAACACAACTCTCTGCAGTGTTAGGTCTGTGAGCAACTCAAAGCAGATCACAGGTTGCATAGTAAAATAAAATGTGTACTCTTATAACTAAACAAAGCTTACCTTATTCAAGTCAAAGGTATTAAACACTTGATCAACATACGTGTCTGCCTGTGGATTCAGACCATGCAGATCCAGAAGTGTCTTGAATTCATAGAGACTAAGTTGCCCAGATGGGCACTCCCTCATAAATTTGGTGTACCATTGATGGATCTCTGGAGCATTGATATCATCTGCTGCTGATGCACCGGCTCCCATAGTATCACACAATGAGTATCTTTTTTTCAATGTTTATTCATAAACTTATGTTTCTCAACTTCAGTGGCTTGCACCCAACTAAAATTCAAACTCAAGCCCTGCCCCTAAAGAGCTAATGTAAACCTCTTATGAGACAGAGCCGATACAAGCCAATTAAAAATAGAAACCTAAGTGAGATTACCATCAATACCCAGTTTTAAACCAGAAAGGTTTTGTAACATGTTTAAAGTCAAAGCTAATAGGGATACTTAAAAGATTGTTTCTTCAAATTCCCATGTGATCCTATCCAGTAGTTTTTTTCCACTGATAGTTAAGGCAACTACTAGCAAAAATATGTTAGCATATCTTCAAACTGGTTGTCTTTAAACTGTATGGTAACTATTAATGACACAAAAGTCTAATCCCTAAATGGTTGTAACTAATGGCTACAATGCATGTTGTAAGTAAGAAGGAAAAGGTCAGGAATTAACGGGCATGTGTGATGCGAGGGAGAACTCAGACAGCAAAGCTGTGGGTGAGTGGAGCCTTTTCTAAACCAAAGTTCTGTTGGACTCCCTCCTGATGTGCTTCCTGAGTAGTGCTCAGAACCCAATTTCTTTGACTTCTAGTCTTCTAACACTGATGGATTAAATAAATCCAACAGTCTGCCCTGGTTTTATTCCAGGTCTCAGACATACAGTGGTGCTTGTATGTTACCTCCACCATAATTTGCTTATACAGTTTTGTATAGGACATACACAAAAAGTGCTACATCCTTTAAAGGGATCCCGAAACAGATATTACATTATACTGGAATGGTATTTCATTTACTTAGCAATAGCTAAAAAGCCTGTAAACAGCAGCTAAAATATATGGGGGGAAATGGATTTTGTAGTTCAGTAAAGGACTGTCCCACCTCTATGGAGAGACTGCAACAGAATATAATAAATGTAAAAGAGAACGTAATTCTGTCTCTCACTAAGGATATGTTAGTTAGTATGTTAATAGCTGATAGTATAACTGATGGGAAAAGGTGGTGGTTTTATGGAATGCAATGGGGGCTAAAATTTATAATCTGCTGTAGTTTAACAGCTTCTATTAAACCCACAGACAAAGCATTCACTGACACTGCAGCAATTCCACAAAAATCACCTATCCCCAAAGCCACCGGTGATAGCACATTACTGCTTTTATAAACAGGAAAAAATACGAAACAATAAAAAAATAACTTTCGACTGTGTGGCTGGATTAAGGAAATATAAGAGAATACTGCCAGTTTTGAGAGAGTTTAAATGATGATTTGGGATCAGGTTGTGTACGGTAAACAAAATGAAGAAATCCAAAAACTGCCATCACCAGAGGCTGATGTGGCCCTAAAATGTACATTAGAAATTGCTAGATCAGTGGAGACAGCCAAAGATTAATAGATTCACAGATTCCAAGGCCACAATGGACCATTGTTCTCATCTAGTCTGACCTCCTGTGTAACACAGATCAATAAAATTCCCCAAAATAATTCCCAGAACAAATCTTTTTAAAAAACATCCAATCTTGATTTAAAAATTGCCAGAGATGGGAATCCACCCTGACCCTCAGTAAATTGTTCCAATTGTTAATTACTCTCACTGTTAAAAAATTACACCTTATTTCCAGTCTGAATTTGTCTAGCTTCCACTTCCAGCTATTGGATCATGTTATACCTTTCCCTGCTAGACCTTTCCCTGCTAGACTGCTCATTATCAAATATTTGTTCCCCACATAGGTACTTATAAACTGTGATCAAGTCACCCCTTAACCATCTCTTTGTTAAACTAAACATATTGAGCACCTTGAGTCTATCACTATGAGGCAGGTTTTCTAATCCTTTCACCATTCTCATGTCTCTTTTCTCCAAACCCTCTGCCATTTATCAACATCCTTCTTGAATTGTGGGCACCAGAACAGGACACAGTGTTCCAGCAGTGCTAAATACAGCGGTAAAATAACCTCTCTACTCCTACTCAAGATCCATTAACCAAGTCTTTGTATTGCGATGTTCCTTGATGGCCCTTCTGATTTTGATCTTTCTGAATAGGCAGGGGGGAAAATTCCCATGTCTGGGTTCACAAGTTCAGAGCAAACATTTTCAAAGTTATAAAGCAAAACTGAGGCATTTTCTCATAGCATGGAATACAGACATTGCAAGTGAGATTGATGCACGTGGCAACTTAGAAGCATTTCATAGAGTCTAAACACTAAATACATTCTTATAAGACTAATGCCTATTTTGAGCAAAACTAACATACAGGTGAACTGATCTGGTCTCCAGCTATGAGTTTGCCAGTTATATTTCTTATTGGAAGGGGTAGATCTGGATTGATGTTGCCTGCTTCTTTCAGTAACTGCTTGGACTACAAAAGAGTTTGGCAAGAGGTGTGAATAAAAATTCTGTTCCCTGGCACCAACTATTTCTTTTCTGTCCTCTTTGGAGAGAGTGTGTGTGTGTGTGTGTGTGTGTGTGTGGCTGGGGTATGCCAGAACCACCTTGGCAAGTTTTAAGATGACTTCATTAATGGGGAGTGGCACCTTGCTAGACTCAATGCTCTGCAAAATGTTGAGGAGTTTGTAGTGCATAGGTACCCTTCTTACTAGGTCTTGGAATTGCAAAACACAAAAATGTCCCCCAATCCTCCACTCCACCCTCCAAGGATTTGACAACTCAGAATGCAACGATTTGGTGACTCCAAATGTTGGTGTCAGGGCGGGGCATCCAGATCATCCATCACTAGTGCCAGCCCTTGTGAAGGGCCAATTCACTCTACTTCAGAAGCCTGAAGCTCTTTCTTCAGATACTGTAGACTTGTAACTGGACCTGCTCTCTAGTCTAGAGTCTCACCCTAAAATAGGAAACTCTCCAAATTCTCAACACAAAGGTCAGATACTTTCCCCGGAGCTTTAATGGTGGTGTGCCTAACAAAACACACTGGGAGGGACAAGCTTGTAAACAATCACATGATTGTTCTCCCAAAGACCTTTTCCTTGATTTACAAATGTAGCTTTTCTTAGAAAAGAAACCAATTAAAGAAATACAGGTTTAAAAATGGCAGGCTAATGTTAAATACTAGAACAAATGTAATACTTAGATGGCCGTAGTACTTATCTTCCTGAAAAATGCCAAAGCAATCTGCACCCCAAATGAAAACTGTACACAGATCACATCATCCATTACTGATATGTAGCCACCTCTACTGTAAAATATGGCAGCTTTGTAACAGGTGTGACAAAGTTCCTCCTTTGCCTTGGTGGGTCCTGCGCTTTTTGGAGGATTTGCTTGCCTCAGAGGTTCACGGCAGCCCTCAGTTTGGCCACTTCTCCTAGAGCAGGGGTCGGCAACGTTCGGCACGCGGCTCACCAGGGTAAGCACCCTGGTGGGCCGGGCCAGTTTATTTACCTGCTGACGCGGCTGGTTCGGCCGATCGCGGCCCCCACTGGCCGCGGTTCGCCGTCCTGAGCCAATGGGGGCGGCGAGAAGCGGCGCGGGCGAGCGATGTGCTGGCCGCGGCTTCTCGCCACCCCCATTGGCCCGGGATGGCGAACCGCGGCCAGTGGGAGCCGCGATCGGCCGAACCTGCCGCGTCAGCAGGTAAATAAACTGGCCCGGCCCACCAGGGTGCTTACCCTGGCGAGCCGCGTGCCGAACGTTGCCGACCCCTGTACTAGAGGCTCAAACCTGCCGTTCACTCAGCTAACCTCATCACTGGCCAGCATGGGGGAAATGGAGAACAATCTCTGCAGTCTCTGTTGTCCCACCTAGTGGGTCAGGGACAGGCCAGGTCCCTTTCCAAATTCAACCTTCCCTTCTGGTGTTGCTCACAGACCAGGTCAACTCCTCCTGTGTCCGATCAGGAGTTGGGAGTATGGGGGGAACCTGGGCCCGCCCTCTAGATCAGGTTCCAGACCAGGGCCCTGTGGATAGCAGCTGTCTATGTCTCCTGTATCAGCTGCAGGACAGCTACAGCTACAACTGTCTGGGCTACTTCCCCATAGCCTCCCCCCAGCACCTTCTTGATCCTCACTGCAGGATCTTCCTCCTGAAGCCTGATCATGCTTGTACACCTCAGTCCTCCAGCAGCACACCTTCTCACTCCTTGCTCACCCTCCACTAACTAATGGGAGGTCCCTTTTAAACCAGGTGTCCTGATTAGTCTGCCTGCTATAATTGATTCTAGCCCGTTCCTGATTGCTCTAGTGCAGCCCCTGCTCTGTTCACTCAGGGAACAGAAAACTACTCATCCAGTGACCAGTATATTTGCCTTCTACCAGATTCCTGTACCCCCACTGGGTCTGGGTCTGTCACACAGGCAGAGTAACAGTGCATAACAATTCTTTGGGTAGAAAACTATGGGGGTTGTTCAGGAGGCAGAATTCAGTACCCAATCTTAACATTTAGCCAGAATACCACTTATAAGTACTCTATGCAGAAGTAAAGGCCCGGGGATCTTTAATAACCTCAAGTCATTAGGATATCAGTTTCAGGTCTTTTTCCTTCTCATTCTGCTGAACAGTAAGTGATATATTGTATACACCAATTTCCTGAGCTGCAGACTCTGGGCATCTCCATCACTGCAGACCTTTAAGGGCACTGCAATCTGGTTTATATGCTTTAGATTGAAGAAGAAAAAAAAAGAGCACGACCTGTACAATACTGAGAGTTAAGGCTCTGATGTTGCAAGGGGCTGACCCAACTTCCATGAGGCGCTGAGTGCCCTTAAATCCCATTGGAATTAATGGGAACTATTGGGCCACAAGCTATTTCATCAGTGAAAGTCAGTCAGACTGTCCAGAAGTGCATTAAATGCCAACATTTTAATAATGCAAGTTAATGAATTATGGGCATTGACTAGAACTGTGAACCTGCAATTTTAAACTTGTGATTGAATTGGAAATTTAACTGCTGTGCAACTTGTGAGAAAAGTAACCTGAACAGCAATGAATCTAGATACTCTTGCAAACCTATGAAACTATTCAGAGAGCTATGAAGCCTCAAGATGTGTTTCTTTAAGCTCTTTCACAAATGACCTATAGAAGGCTGGTAGCTTTCTCCTTAGAATATACCATTGATAGCAGGTGTTTATTCTGCTGAGAAAGAATTAAGAGGTTTCTGCCAACCGAGGCAGGTAGGAGCTTGTTAATTCATCTCGACAGAAGGGAGATATAAAGGGGACCTAGACTGTGCACTGAACAGTGATGAAGTAGGATCCTTTGGATCAGCTATGCACCGGGAAAAGACTTGAGTTGAACTTGATTCATTTTTTTTTAGTAACTGTTAGGATATAGATATTCAGGCCTGTCTGCAAAGGCCTATACTTTAAGAATTTAGGTGTATTCTTGTCACTTAGCTAGTTATAGAGGTATAAAAAAGAATCAAAATCAGTCTGCCGGTGTAAGGGCCTTCTTGTACGGTGACAGTCTGAGGCCCCGTTCTTAGGCTAAGGCCTTTGGCTAAGCAGGGCCGGCTCTGGCTTTTTTGCCGCCCCAAGCAAAAAAAAAAAAAAAACGTGCGGCGCGGCCGGAGCCAGAGTGCAGGGGGACTCCCTGCGCTGGTGCCCTGGCTAGCGGGGGGAGAGAGCGGGGGGAGAGAGAGAAGGGGGCGGCCAGGGCTTCAGTGGGGCGCTGTCAGCGGCCCCAACCGCCGAGCCGCCTGCCGGGAGGGCTCCGCGCCACGGTCGGCAGGGAGGGAAGGACGAGGCTGCCCTGCCGGGCTTGCTGCAGGGTGCTCCCCTCCTCCGCACCGCCGCCCCCTACAGGGCGGCCGGAGCGGAACAAACAAAAACAAAAAAAAAGCGGCCGGGCCGAATGCCGCCTCGTACAATCTGCCGCCCCAAGCACGAGCTTGCTCGGCTGGTGCCTGGAGCCGGCCCTGTGGCTAAGCAGCAGAGGCAGCATAAGCTGGGAAGTGAACGGTCACATCCTCCCATTCCAGACTAGTCACATGGAAATAAGGCAGTCTGGGGCTGTTAGAAAGGTGATCCGATCTATCACCGCCAGAGAAAGGGAAGAGCCTAAAAGATTTAAAGAAAACTTAGTTTGATAGCATCCTGTCTGGCAAGAACTCACTTATCAATAGCTGGGGTGTAAAATCCTCATTTCTGTGTTGTTCTATCACTGAAGTCTCCACTTCCCTATTGTTTGTCTGTATAATCTCTGTCTGATTCTGTGATTGTTTCTGTCTGCTGTATAATTAATTTTGTTGGGTGTAAACCAATTAAGGTGGTGGGATATAATTGGTTAAATAATCATGTTACAATATGTTAGGATTGGTTAGTTAAATTTCAGTAAAATGATTGGTTAAGGTACAGCTAAGCAGAACTCAAGTTTTACTATATAGTCTGCAGTCAATCAGGAAGTAAGGGGGGGAATGGGGGTGGGAGAATTGGAATCATGTTTTGCTAAAGAGGGGGGGAATGGGAACAGGGACACAGGCAAGGCTCTGTGGTGTCAGAGCTGGGAAGGGGAACACTGAGGAAGGAAACTGGAATCATGCTTGCTGGAAGTTCACCCCAGTAAACATCAAATTGTTTGCACCTTCGGACTTCGGGTATTGTTGCTCTCTGTTCATGCGAGAAGGACCAGGGAAGTGAGTGGGTGAAGGAATAAGCCCTCTAACAGAATTCCAGAAAGCAACTCCAGAAAGCCCACAAAACTCCAGAAAGCAAATACATTGTGACTGTACGGTGTGTGGACTTGGCTTTAGAAAGTATTTGGAAAGGTATCTAACTCACATAGTCCTTACACATTGAAGAATTTCTTCCATGTTTGAAGTCACTAGATTCAGACTGCTCTCGGTGAAAAACTAGGCTCACTTTCTCATCTCTGGATAACAATAAGATGCTCTACCACAGTGTATTGCAGATAAAGTGATCATATACAGCTACTTGGTTCAAAAGGTTCTGAGATAATAAATTTGGTATGGAAAGTCTCATAAAAAATAGAAAACTAGGTGCTACTTCTATAGAGTTTACTTCTGTGTAAGTTCTAAGAAGGGATGACAACTAAGAATACATTACTTTTGTAACGGTACTTTATGAATCAGTTGCTACAGGTGCCACAGGAATGGTAAGCAACTGTGTATATGAACATACAAATTGCTGTATGATATCAGAGCGAGGGTCCATCTAGTTCAGTCTCGTCTCCCCCAGAAGACCAGCATCAGATGCTTCAGAGGAAGGTGGAAGAAACTATGAAGTAGGTTATTAGAGCTGGCTGGAATTCTTTGACAGAACATTTTTCTGTTGGAAAATGTTGATTCATGGGAATGTGTCAGTTTCAATGTAATTTTGACATAAACCAGGCATGTTTCTGTCAGAAATCTGCCTGTTTCCGGCCAGCACACACACCTCCCTGGCTCCTCTGCAGCCCACCTGGTTGACGTGGCACTGTGGCTCCCAGGGAGCATATTTGGTTTCAGAAATACCAAAACTTTCACACCAATGTTTTGGTGTTTCCAAAATGAAATACACCTCTACCCCGATATAACGCTGTCCTCAGGAGTCAAAAAATCTAACCGCGTTATAGGTGAAACCGCGTTATATCGAACTTGCTTTGATCCACCAGAGTGTTCAGCCCCGCCCCCCCGAGCGCTGCTTTACCGCATTATATCTGAATTCATGTTATATCGGGTCACGTTATATCGGGGTAGAGGTGTATTGCAGATTTCCACTTCCATGAAAATTTTTGAGTTTTTGGATTTTCATCCTGATTCAGGGTGAACCCCCCCCTCGCCAATTCCATTCTTTTTCATAGAAATTGGCAGCCCATTTTCTGGTTACTATGAAATACCTTAACATGCCAAACATTTAGAAATTCCTATTATAATTCAGGATCTTCTTACTATCTGTGTAAAGGCCCAAGCCTTTTTTGAATATTGGTAATACATTGGCTGAATTATTTCTTGTTGCAAAGAGTTTCACAGGCACATTGGGTTTGGTGTACATTTTCCTTCTATCAATTTCAAATGTTTGGCTTTTGAATATTATTGTAAAGGAGAGAAGATATTCCTGATACAATCACACTATTAAGATATGGACTACACTGATAAAATTGAAGAAACTCTGCTTTATTATATCCTCTCTGAAAAGAAATATATATAAAATATATATATATAAATAAATATATATAAAATATATATATATATATATATAAATCTCAAAATAAAACCTTATAGATCTTTAGACTTCTTCAGTAATCTGAAAAAAATATATCTGTCATATATTGCTTTTAGTTAATGTCAAAAATGGCTAAAAAAATCCTTACAATGGAATTATATGCATTACAGTAACTTGAGAATATAAATTCAAACAGTCTGCTTAAATTCTCATCAGATGTCTTCAAAACCTGTGTCAGTGAAGTTTTGTCTTTAAAATATCCTTACTCTTAGATAAAACATATGTAGTTCTTTGATATTCTTTACTCCTATATAAACTGCTCAAATATGACCCACAGAAGACTGAAAAGAGTTAGTGCAGTAGACAGATGTTACCCGTAAACTATAAAAACAGTAAGTGGAACTTCTTTGACTTTTTCTCTATGCTTTGAAGAAATTCCAAACACAATACATTGTGTATGGCAGTATTTTTATACTATATTTACTTAGGACTTTAGGAAACTTTACAATACACAGCTTCTTAATCAAAGACTCTATTCCAGCTCTCATGTATCAGTACTGTAAGACAATCCATGCTGTCTACAAACTTAATAACTGGGCAACTCAAATCTGATTTATAAATTCTCCTTTCAACATTTTGGGCCAAATCCTGAGCAGGTATAAATTGGCTTGGCTCTTTTGAAATAAATGGAGTTATATTTATTCACACCGCTGAGGATGTGGCCTTTACTTGCTAAGAGATAGGTATATTTGTGCCACTGGAGATAAAAAATGGATATTCTCTTCAGCTATGAAGGTTAAGAATCAAGGTTGAAATCTTTTTGCCTTCGCACCACATGAAAAGGTTTTTAGTATGAGGTGAAGTTTAAGCACCTTCACATGGTTGCAAACATTTCAGGGCAAAAGCACTACTTTTCTTTGAGGTTGCATTTTCCCCGAGACTTATCTGACTGAATTTGCCCATTAGTGAGAGAATTTTTGCTATGAGCTTATTTTCACTTCAAGTAGCCACAGGCTTTACTTTGATATGCTCTTCACAGGCAGAAGGCACTTACTGTACTATATTTATATCTCTCTTTGGCAGCTACAGTTGTCTGCTTCTCTCATGAATTACTTCATTGCTAAGTTATTACTTTTGTCACAAATTGTCAATACATTCTGGATGATCAAGTACACAGTGATTATAGAGCTACTGAGAAAATCTGAACCAGGCCATAAAAACCCAGCGTGTCTCACTGCAGAATGGCTCAAATGCTAACAAATCACTTGTTTTGTCTAAATTAAGTTTATCTCCTGATACCAGACTGCAAGCCTGTGGAATGGCTCAGCAGATAACTTATTTTACAACAAGAAAGTTATATATTTCACATCAGAGCAAACAGAAAGGGGTCGAACCTCAAGTTGAGAACTTCCATGACCCCCAAGCATGGGCCCTGAGTTGCCACAGACCCTCTCTCCATATTCAAAGCGGTCAACTCTCAATCCCTCCCCTGAACTAAAAGGGAGGAAAACTGAGCTGTAGTTAACCCCTTGTTCAGAGATCAGGTAGTACACCTAGATTCTGTAACCCTAAATATATGTATTTATTTAAAGAGATAGATTACATTTTATCCTCTATAGAATATCCCTATTCCATCCTGCTTTGAGTAAAACACACCAGTTCATTCACTCGATTGTAATAGATGTTCAATTTTTTTCAGCCAAAAGTTTTACAAAAAGAGCATGCAAAGGGAAAGGATAAAAGCCTTTTATCTTAATGTAGATGCCACCCTATTTATTTGTATTGGCTGTAAAAGGTATAGAATGTAAAGTCTTAAGCATACCACTGATTTTAAGAAAAAAATATTATAGGTGCCAACCAGTTTCTTACCCTTTCAATAACTTTTCCTGCATCTGCTGCTGTGACAACTCTACAAGGAGAAAGATTCTTGTCTTTTAGATTACAAAAGCATATAGATGAGCATTAAACAATATCGCAATATCTTGCAGAATGGGAAAGCAGCATCAGTTCAAAACCCATCATTAAACATGAAGTTTAAAGTCTGGGACAGGTAGTTTTATGGTAGATTTTATTAAGTCTTAAAACAGACGAGTTGTCTAACTTCTCTGAAATGGAGAAGGTTCCCTAACCAGATGAAATGAGAAGCATGTTCTCTCTAATATAGAATTTCAGTCATAAAGATATGGTTATATATTATTTTGATAACAGTTTTTCTTTTCTAGATTATTTATTGATCTTAGTAAGTATACTGATCTTTGTAGAAATATTTTTAAAACTTCATTAATTTCTTGAGGATGCATATTTCCAAAGCTTTGAGCCACCTTTTTAGTTGCCTGCCAAAACTAGAAATTTCAGTAAAGCAGGACCATAGTTTAATAGCATAAAATTCCTCCACCTCATGCAGACATATTTTAAATTTTATCTGTGTACAACCCTATAAATACAAGGGATAAATCCCAATAGAAATCAGAGAAGTCAGTGCATTAGACATCAGAAAATAATCTTGCAGATATCATAATGTACAAGTCTGTATCAAAAGAGTAGACATTTTCAAATATCTAGGCCGACGTTTTGGGAAGTGACTGGCAATTCTGTGCGCGTCCATTTGTGGGTGCTCAACTTGACACCTTAAAGACTATGATTCCCAGAAAGTATTCAGGTCCCATTCTTGGTTTTTGGAAATCTAACCTCAGAGGCTTTATGAGGCCCTGATTTGCTGAGGCACCAATAAAATACTAGATCCTCATCAAAATATTGGTCTAAGATAAAATTTCTGAATTAAAATTAACAGCACTTAGATATCTGGCTTTGTGGACCATAGATTATTTATAGGGGAGTGGAGAGAAGTTCTTGGAGAAGACTAACATATGGCCCAAGAAATTCTGTAGCAGCTAAAAAGAGTCTCTAAAATGTTGTTAGAGCTATATTTGAAGTATAACCATTAACACATTATTTGTAAGTAATTAAGAGAGAAAAAAATTGGGATCTTCCCGCCAAATCAGATTTCATTTTAATGGATTCAGAGTTTGGTAGCTGGCCAACTGTACTGCTACACTCCTTGAATTATTTGATTCTGATTAACCAATTACCAGTCAGTCCCTCCATGTGGTTGTCTAGTGACCTCCAATGATAAATGAACTTAATATAAATAGCAAGTGTCAATAATACTTAGTTCATTTGTGACAAAGCAAAAGATTCTATCGTATACCACAGAGTCTTGTATTACAGCAACCAGCAGTACTCAGAATACATAAACATAGATTAAAGCACAATAATTTCTCAATATTAAAAAAACCTAAAAGAATGTTAAAGCAAATTAATATTAATGTTACCAGTATATAATTTTATCACGACTAGCTAAAACTGTACGTTAGCTCTCTAGTAATTCCTGGGCCATTAGGCACAATGTAACATCACACATATCGCCATCGCCCCAAATCTCTTTTATTTTAAAAATGCTCTTACACTAGTTTAACTTCTATTCATAATGAAGTATGTTAGAGAAAGGGATTTTCTAAAGATTAAAACAAGATGGGATTAATGCTCCTTGTCTGCATCTTGGATCACCAAATGTAATCCCTGCTGGAATCCCTGATACGAAGCATTAATGCATTTTGCTTTACTAGTAATTCAGTCATTCCAACCTCACTGGGTTCATTGGAACAGAATGTCCGAATGCTTTTTCCATGGGTGTGTGACATGGATGAGCCCACTGACTCTTTCTGCTGAAGAGTACCTTGGAATCCATTGATGTGAAGTTGCTAGTTTGGAGCTCAAGCCTGCTCTCATTTCAGTCAACGGCCAAAACCCTAGTGACTTCAGTGGGAGTAGGGTTAGGCAATATTTCAAGGTGCTTCCTAGACCTAGGAGGGAATTAAGAAGGTGAACTCTTTTGGATGTGGATCCTATGATTAGAGGGAACCTGTATGAAGCACAGAGTTAACAAGAGCAGCAGGCAGTGATGCAGGAACAGCTGCTGTAGATTCCACACTGTACAATATCAAACATTGAGGAGTTGGGGGAAGAATAAAAGTCCGTATGGGGCAGCTGGAGCCATCTCTGGAGAAGGCCATTTGATTAATTTCAAACTAAAACTTATAATACACTTAGCATTGTGAAGAAATGTTTCATTCAATGAACAGTATATTTAGTAGTTCTTCATAAGCACGGATATATGTGGACCCAGTCAAACAATTACTCTTTTTCAAGTAGATTTATGGAAAAAAAAAATCTCCACTGTCTAACACACTCTAAAAACAGCCTGAGAAATTCAGTCTTCAAGTAACTAGATTTGATTCAGAAAGTATTATAAGGATTGTACACAGATATTTTTGAAAAAGAGAGTTCCCAAGAGAGTTCAGCGTTAGCTTCTGGCTACTTAAATATATTCACATGGAGTTTCTTGCTATATCTGAACCATAGGTCTAAATAACCAGTGTGACCAGAACATTGAGATATACCATTTGATGCAGCAAATTACACAGCTTTAACAAAGCTATGTAGTTAAGTAGGAATCCTTACCTTATTCATGTCAAAAGTGTGAAATACTTGTTCAACGTACTTGTTTGCATCTTGAGTAAGATCTTGCAGACCCAGAACAAGTTTAAATTCATGCAGACAAAGCTGTCCAGATGGGCACTCCTTCATAAATTTTGTGTACCAGTGATGGATTTCCATGGCGTTAATATCATCTGCTGATCCACTGGCACCCATAGTGTCAAACATTCCAAATACCCTTTTTCAGTATCTATTCATCCAAATGCTTATGCTGCTTAGCTCTAATGGCTTGCCGACAACTATCATTTAGACACTAACTCGGCATCTAGGAGCTACTGTAAACCTCTTACAGGTCTCCACAGATATAGGTTAAGTAAATATAGCATCCTAGTGAGATTACCTTCAGTGCCCAGTTTAAATGCAGAAGGGTTTTATCAGCTGATGATACTCTTTCCTCCCACTCAATTCTCATGGTGCTGGGACATACAATGAGGAGAGGCTGGCCAGATTTTGATTTCACACCATGGTTTATGGAGTTAAACCAATGTAAAAAGGATGTGTACGAGGTGAGATTCAGGCATTTTGAAAAAGTTGCAAAACTCTTGTATCAATATTTCACAGGAATAGGGGTGTGTCAGGTGTAGTTTCTCACTAAACTCTGGGGCCCAGCTGTCCTGTTGCATACGCAGCGGCTTTGCATGTGAGGAAATGGCATAAGTTGGTTCACTTACCATTTACTCTCAGCTCATACCATCTTGTTGACCATAAGAACATAAGAGCGGCCACACTGGATCAGACCAATAGGCCACCTAGCCCAGTAGCCTGTCTTCCGACAGTGACCAATGCCAGACGCCCCATAGGGAATGAACAGAACAGGCAATCATCAAGTGATCCATTCCTGTTGCCATTCCCTGCTTCTGGCAAACAGAGGCTACGGATACCATCCGTGCCCATCCTGGCTAATAGGCACTGATGGACCTATCTTCCATAAACTTATCTAGTTCTTTCCCTGTTATGGTCTTGGCCTTCACAACATCCTCTGGCAAAGAGTCCCACAGGTTGACTGTGGGTTGTGTGAAGAAATACTTACTTTTGTTTTTTTTAAACCTGCTGCCTATTAATTTCATTTGGTGACCCCTAGTTCTTGGATTATGAGGAGTAAATAACACTTCCTTATTTACTTTCTCCACACCAGTCATAATTTTATAGACCTCTATCATATCCCCCCCTTTGTTGTCTCTTTTCCAAGCTGAAAAGTCCCACTCTTATTAATCTCTCCTGTTCCATACTCCTAATCATTTTTCTTGCCCTTTTCTGAACCTTTTCCAATTCCAATATATCTTTTTTGAGAGGGGGAGACCACATCTGCACGCAATATTCAAGATGTGGGCGTACCATGGATTTATACAGAGGCAATATGGTATTTTCTGTGATATTATTTATCCCTTTCCTAATGATTCCCAATATTCTGTTAGATTTTTTGACTGCCGCTGCACATTGAGTGGATGCTTTCAGAGAACTATCCAAAATTGCAGCATACTATTGCCCCTTATGTTAGTGCTGAGCTGTATTCCCCTTCACTTCCCACTATACACTACACAGAGACAAGGCCAGACAGGAAAAGACCTGCCACTGAACATGTTGAAGCATCAAGAGCTGCTGCTCTGGATCTCCCTGCATGGGACTTGGACTGTAAGAGCAAGTACCAGGCTTTTAAATATATACTACAAGAGTGAAATTAATAGTTTGCACTTAAATAGCACCTTTCATTGAAGCATCTGAACCCACTTATTGTACCCACACTTGGATATCTGAAAACACTTTGGACAGCTACTTCCAACATATATAATTGTTCACTGCCTTTTTTTTTTTTTTTTTTTGGATCTCTCTTACCCATGTGACTCTTTATATAATTTTGGTGAGCAGTTATAGACTAAACCTATTACACAAGATGACTTTCAAGACAAACTCTGACAAAGAACAAACAGCAATTGTACGCTACGCACAAAGACCTAAATGGTCCTGTACATTCGTAGTACTTTTTATGTGGTGGTAGTTAATGGTTTAATGTCTCAGCAGCCAAAACTGATTAATATGGTTGTTTAGCTATTTAGGCATGACCTATACAGTAACTCTTAAAGGTAACTCAAAAAGTGTGTCAAAATGGAGGGAATAGAGTAGTGCAAAAGAAAAAGGTGGTGTATCTGTCTCATTCTGCAGGTTAGAAGACAGATGCAGATGTCCTTCAAATTCCTGTACAACTGCACAAACTATAAAGGCCTAATTTTTAAGAGGGATGAGGCCCAGCCTCCTTTTGCAGATGGCTATATTTTCTAGCACATGATGTACCCACATGAAACAAGGTTGCTCTTTCAAAAATTTGGCCTCAAGCCTGCAAAGGAATTGCACTCTATTGTATAGGTGATGTGACCATATCTGACCTTAAGCTTATAAAAGAGATTAAAAGGAGAACATGCTTAACCTTTGCAGAAGTGAGGAGGGAGAAGTGGGTAGGTGTACAATTTAAAGCAAACTGGACTAACTGTAGTTAATTCTTTTGAAGAACAAGGAAGTGCCAGTGTAGACTGGAAAATTCTACCTCAGTAGTACGTTTGCCATAGTCTCCAAAATTAATGCTGAGTGTTAAGATATGAGACATTGTTATTATTTAACTCTGTGGACTCTTGGTTTTTTAACACTCTGAGCTTTTCATTTAAGTTCCATAAGATAAATAAAGTGCTGGAGCATTATAACTAAGTAAAACCAGAAGTCCAAGCATATCTCAGTAGCCAAATGTTTCTTGAAAGTATGTACTAGTCTGGTTTGTGTAAGACATACAGACAGGACTTCAATAAGAAGTTACATTACAAACTAGCTATCATTAAAAACATTTTTCAAATAATCCCAATAGATTAAATGCTGAATTCTTTTCTTGGGCTCCAGTCCTTCAATGGGACTCTGTATGGGTGCAGCAGTCTACCAATATGCTATCAGATGCAGGGTTGAGGTTGGAGTTTGCAACTCAAGCAAGCTCCCATTGACTTCTGTACTAAGGAGTTTCTCTGTGTAATGCCTGAAAAAAGTAGACTAAATACTGAACAGCCTGAAACATTCCCTTCATAAATATAAATAAATTAGCCAAAGGTTTGCAAGCTCTCTAAAACAACTGTATTTGTAATATCCAGTAATAGGAAACATGTAGCAAAGATACTCTAAAATAACATTTTTCAAGTCTTTTATCTTCATTGACTAAACGTAAATCTTCAATAATATCTATCACTACAAAGTACTAACATATGATACACTGGTCTGTGTGTATCTATGAAGTTACTACATCAAACAATCAGAAGTAGTGTTTATAGCTCAAAGGTAAATTAAAACAACTTCTCAAGAGCATAATGCACAAAAATTCAAAGGAGAAGCTGACCGGTTCAATTTCCCCAAAGCATGAGCAAAATTATATTAAAATCCAACCATGATAATTTTCAATGTTAACAGTTTACATCCATATTTATGTTAAGATTAATTTTCTAATGTGTTCCTAAAAGTTGTGATACTATAAATGTATGAGCAATGGAGACCAAGCCACCTCAGTTCTTGAAAGCATCCACAATTTCTTCACATGGCATGACAGGTTCTCCTAAGTCTGCTGTGTTTGTATCTACAATGGGTAATCTTACAATGCCAGATTGGCACACGTCTTGTTTAAGGAGCTCTTCAAGATAGCCATCAATTTGTTTTAAGTCGTCTACATGGTCACCCTAAAAAACAAACATGCATGGATCTATAAGCATTTTGCAATAATTTACAAATAATATTTACAAAGAAACTAACAAATATAACTGTGTTTACCCAGCCCTAAGAGCACACAATCTAAAGCTGATGAAGCAAACAGAAAACAAACAAAAAAAAGCCCAGGAGACGGAGTGTGTGTGTGGCAATTAGTGACTGGAAAGGAGGAAAGATTGCTTGTAGAGGCAGGTAAGCAAGGATCTGGGAGAAAAGCCAGCCTTGTAAAATAATTAGACTGTTCTAGATTTATGGGCAGTGTAATGAAAGGAACAAAACTGGTGGGAAAGCAAGACAAAGCATGGAGCAGAGAGAAAAGAAAGCAGAGATACAGACAGAGGGTTAAGGGTGTGATTATATAGAACTCTGTAGGAGAGAATGAGAAGCTTGCGTCTGATGCAATAAAAGACAGGATCACTGAAGGGAATCAAAGGGGACAGCATGGCCACTGAAGAAGATGGGCGTTAGCAATGGTGTTTGGATGAACTGGAGAGGGAGAGATGAAAGGCAGTGAGGGGCAGATAGGAGTATTTTTACAACAATGTGTTATACCATAAGGGCATTTACATTAACAGTCTTAAAACCAGTGCTCAAGGAATCTAGGCAGCTTTTCCACTGAAAATCTATTTAATAGCAAAACTTAAGCATTAGCTCAGAATTTAATTAATTACAGTCTCACTAAATTCCTAAAATAAAAAATCCATGAACGATTTATGAGAACCAGTTGCTCATTTACAGTCTTATCTTGCAACGTGCTGAGTGTCTTCAGTTCCGGACATAGGATCTAGAGAGGGTGCCTGGACTGAAAAAATAATGTCTATATTACCCATTAGCCAATTTTTTTTCAGAAGATAAACCAACTCACTGCTCCACCCTAAACATCTCCAGTCCTGATGTAAAAAAAATTACTACTGGGTGCAGATTTTTACTGTCTTCAATATTTTGATGTTCTTTAATTTCAAGAGATGCAGTGATTGTATTAGTCAGGATATTTTTGCTTGAAATAGATAAAGAAAAAAGGGAGTGCGCTCTGGTGCAACAAAAAAGGCAAGATGTATTTCCAGTGAGCTCCACACCACCAGCAAAAAGCCCTCACACATAAAAGTTTACTGAGCTAAAATTGCAGTCTGGTTAGTGATTTCACTATATAATTGAGCTGTAGCTGGTGTCCATTGAACTTGGAAAAAAGTCAGCTCTCATGGTACCTGAGAGGTGCATACCATATGGCAACTCGACTCAAGCACTGATGATGCCAGGCCCTTCCTTGGAGGTAACCCTAGGTGAACTCATGTGGCAGAGAAAATGGACACAATTCAGAATACCATTAAGAGCCTTTGTAAGGTTTCAAAACCTCCTTTCATGACATTATGTAACACCCAGGTAAGTGTAATGGAGTGCTTCAGAACTAGAAGACTGTAGGCATGGAAAGACTGGTTAAATCATTATCATACGATAAAAATGATGAGACATCAAAACACAGGAGTTACTTCTATGGTGGAGTATCCAAGGGACCAAGGACCGTAACCCCAGCTTTTTCACACCAAGATTCTCACCAATCTTTCTGATGTTTAAATATATAAGCAACATTAGCCTCTGCAATGGAAGGGAACATGAGGCTGTGAATTTATGGGCATATACACCATCTAGAATGTTTAGCTGGCTCATTTACTCAGTGACCAAGAAACAATCTTAACTGTAGCCAAGAAAACGACCAGGTCACCTACCTCAAGAGAAAGGTCACGTTTTTCCTTGACTGACTGCCAATGCTTCCTGAGTTCTGTCAACAACTCCTGTAAAGTAAAGTAAGATTGATTAGAGGAAAATTTGATTTGCTTTTTCTTTATCCTATACTGTTTCTGGTTTCTCCAAGGTAGGAGTTGCAGCACTTTGGACTAAAAAGACCTCAGCTAGTACTGAAGATGACTATGTCTCAGGCTGATGCCTGGAGAGAGCCCAGAGCAATTCCAGTTTACTTCCCATCACCATGAGTGCCTTGCAAACTTTACTTTTTAGATTTCTTATTTGTACTTTAGCTTTGTTTTCTCACATACCCTTTTAGTGCTTCCAGATCTGGCTACTTCCCATGTTAAATTCATCTGCTAGAATCTGCTATCATTCTTTGAAGCCTTATAATTTCTTTACACATGAAGACACGTAGGCCTTATTGGCAAGCTGTAAGTCTGTAATTTAGTATACAGCACATGAGCAAGTCACTATTTCTGCTCTCCAAGGGCACAATTCACATCGATGCACAAGAACCTACCCGCCAATTAATACATGATGCATTTAGGGCCAAATTCTGGTTCCATTTAAGTCAATTGTAAGACTACCATTGACTTTAACAGAGCTAAGCTGATTTACATCAAATGAGGATATGGCCAACAGTATATATACAGAAGATGGAGTAGTGTTCTGAGTTAATTATAATCTTCATCACTGTACTATTAATTAGAAAGTGTCTAACCAGAAGTGCCATTTAAATGATCTGTCACACTTCAATATTTATATTTACATTTAGAAATATGCCAGCATCTTCAGCTGTTGTAATTGTCACAGCTCCAATGGTTTCGATGAAGCTATGACAATTCACACCAAGGACTTGAGTAAGTGGTAATTAACGTCTGATTCTTGGGTCTGTACTGGTTGCCCTTTTTATTCAGTTCCAGAGACTCTTGTAAAGTTTATTATATGCCTTTGAAAACCAATTTCATGTGCTGTTTTCCAATTGTCAGCAGGATTACTTAGGTGCTATTCTAGTTCTACTAAAACTCTCTATATAAGCATTTTGGTGACATTGTTGCCTTCATCATGGGATTGGCTCAAACATTACAGACAAAACATCACTTCACCTAAAAAACTAGGGGGGAAAGAAAATATACCTCATAAATGAGAATATTAAGAAATTACTAAATTACTTCCTTATAGCCTTTTGGTTAATGATACAGAAAATAATTAAATACACTTGATATTACACAAATTAAAGTTGAATAACATGAATTGGGTATTCAGCAGCACTATGCTTCAAAGAAAATCTTATGTTTAATATACAATCATTTGTTTGGTATAATAGTCAATAGTCTGCCAACTCTCCTCAATAGTAGGAGTGTCTCTGTGCTCTGTTGTAAACCATTTTAGAGTCTTTTTCAGATAGTATGTTAATGATTCCAGAACAAAAACTGCTCAGTTTACAAGTAAAGGGGTGTTATTTTAAACTGCCCTATTGCCAACCTAACTTGGGATCTAAGTGACGCTAGATTCTTTCCAGTCTGTGCAGCATCGTTCGTTTTAAAAATCCATGTGCACAGACACTTATTCTGACAGAGACACTGTAGTCTGAAACAGCTAATCCAGGACAAATTGCACTTATTTCCTTATGAAAAATACCAAAAATCTCATTAATAATAAATATTTGAATTAAATACCACTCACTGGGTGAATTCGCCTTATTAGCTCTGACATCTTCTCCTGAAGGGTCTTTAGTTTTTCTTGAGTAGCTTTTATTTGTATCTCACAGTGTCTCTGTTGCAGTTCACTAACATATGCTACTTCACAGGAATGGCGAGTTAGGGACTGAATTTTTCTCAGTATTTTACTCTCATGCTGAACAAAATAGTCTTTCATGACCTGGAGATAGAGGTACACAGGCATTTTATTTTATCTAAAAGCAGCAAAACCAATTCAGATATATTTGTATTAAGAAATACAATAAATATACATTTATAATTGCTTTTAGAAGGGAGAAATTACTCACTACTAATTTATCAAACTGACCAACATGGAGGATATGAAACAAGATGCCCAGGATAGGCAGGAATGGTGGAACTGTAAGCGGCAGCTGATGGTGCAGGAAGGATTTAGATTCAATTTATTATAATATTTAAAGTCACTAGTCAGGGATTAAAAAGTTTAATGCTCATCTATCTGCAACTCTTAAATTAGAGTCCATTTGACAATAGTAATTTGAAGAGAAATAGGAGAAAATAATAATTTGGCTCTAGAAGGATTTTGGGAGGTTTAATCTCACAGAACATAGCTATCTAGCATAAGAAACAGATGTTGAGTGTGCAGTACGTGAAATCAACCAGGTTCCACTCAGCTATTTTATTACAGTGTTGGGAGAAGGGAATCCTCAACATATCCTCCAGACTCACTAAATGGCTTTTTAAGAACTAAAAAACCCCTTCCCAACCAACCAACCCTCTCTAGTCCCATTTTTATTCACTTAGAACTGATACTTGAATTGATAGCTTAGGAAAGAGAAAAGGGCCTGGGGAGATAGGAGGATATTAAGAAATTAGTTTAATCCCTTGCAAATCTCACGGTTAGTGTTTATTTACAGCTGCAACCAACATGAAGATTACATTAACAATCCTCAACTCTCATTAATAGCAACAGATAATGGACATATTAGGATTGTATAACACACTAAGGATATGAAACTGCATTCCCTTATTTACATGACAAGCCCTTGTTCCTGTAAATAATCCCCACTGAAATTAATGAACTACTTTTGTCAATAAGAACGATCAGCATGAGCCTATACCATTGAACTTTAATTCACTAATTCTGCCTTTATCAGTTCTTATATCATTTAACTGCTCTAGTTTGTAAAAAATGGATTGATCCTGATAGCTGTGCTTCCACATAACAATTCTTATTAGACACTTACATTAAACATAATTCATGGAATAGTTCTTTGAGTAAGTGTCTGGTTCCAAAAAGATCAGCATCCCTTATTTTACAGTTAGGGCACTGGCAGTCACAGTGCTTACCGCATTTTAAAAATGTACTTCTTTGAAAAGAGGCAATCTAGAATAAGTTTGCAAGGAGAAAAAAAAGAGTTACCTCCCTGTCAGGGCCGGCTCCAGGCACCAGCCCGGCCAAGGGGAAGGGGCAGCACGTCGGGCGGCAATTCAGCAGCGGGTCCCTCTCAGAGGGAAGCACCTGCCGCTGAATTCCCACCGAAGAAGAAAGCGGCGCGGTGGAGCTGCCGCTGGAGTGCGCCGATCGCAATTGTGATCACAGCTTTTTTTTTTTTTCCCCCCCGCCGCTTGGGGCGGCAAAAACCCTGGAGTCGGTCCTGCTCCCTGTACTGTAACTGTTGTTCTTTAAGATGTGAGTGCAGATGTGTATTCCAGTGAGGCGTGCGCACACCGAGCATGCTGAAGCCAGAGGACTTTGCTTAGCAGTACCTATCAAGGTGACGCACCCTCTGGCACCTCGCATTCCTTCCCAGGGCTCTTGAAGGCAGTGCTGCCCTGACACCCGCTTAGTTCCTTTGCATTGGAATCTAAGGGTGAAGACTCTGATGCAGAGAAGATGGAGGGTGGGGCGTCGAATATATGTCTGCACCCACTCGAACAACAACCGTTACAGTACAGGCAGGTAACCATTTTTTCTTCAAGTGGTTGCAGACATGTATTCCGTTCAGGTGACTCATAAGCAGTACCCGTAGGAGAGGGGGCTCAGAATCTACTGAAACAATGACTGCAACCAGCTTTCCAAAGTTTGCCTCTGATCTAGATGCAGCTGAAATAGCATAACGCTTGGTAAAAATCTGTATGAAAGACCAGGAAGTGCTCCTGCAAATTTACAATATAGAAATGTCACTGAGAAACAAAACTGAAGTCTTTTGGGCCCTCATCGAATGAGCCAACCACCTCTGTGGAAGTGTGGCCTGAGCTACCCCACATCCTCTTGTAGTGCAGGAAGTAATCCATCTGGAAATCATCTGTGTGGAAACCACCTGACCCTTCATCCGATTCACACGAGATAAAAAGTTGCGGTGATGCATGGAACAGTGTAGTCCTTTCTATATAGAACGCCAAGGATTGTCTCGCATCCAAGGACAGAAAGTGCTCCTCTCGTCCACATTTGAGTGAGTCTTAGGAAAAAATTCAGGTAAATATATTGTTTGGTTAAGGTGAAAATGTGAAAACTTCGTTAGACAAAAACATAGGGTATGGCCTCCAGGCCACCTTGCCTTTGAAAAACTGTAATTGGAGGCTTCGCCGTTAGGGTCTGCAGCTCACTAACTCTCCTCACAGAAGTTCTGGCAATAAAAAAAGCTGTCTTTCGGCAAAGGAAAGATGGGAAAGGTTGGTAGGGGCTCAAACAGAGGACTTATGAGGGCAGCCAGTATAGTATTGAAGTCCCAAAAGGGAATAATTTCTTTTACAGGCAAAAAGAGGTAGACAACACATTTTAGAATCTAACTACCATGGAACTGGATAATACCAACTTCCCTTGGATTGGAGGATGAAATGCTAAAATTGCCACTAAGTGGACCCTCAACTAGCTGAGTAAGAGACCTGAGGACTTGAGATATACCAGGTAATCCAAAATGTCCTGAATATGTGCTAGCACTGGCCAAATTCCCCGAGCCAATGACCAAACTGAAAAACGTTTCCACTCAGCCAAATAGGTAGACTTAGTAGAAGGTTTTCTACTATTAAGTAGGACTCGCTGCACTGCTTCTGAACATCATTCTTCCTCTTCACCTACACATGGAGTATCCAGGTTGTTAGGTGCAGACTGCTCAGCACCGGATGCCATATCTGACTGTGGAGTCGTGTCAGCAGGGCATGAGGGGAAGAGTTCTGGGAAGTCACATGGATAGACCATGAAGTTCGGAGACCCAACATTATCTTGGCTAAGCTGACACAATGAGTATCAGTTTGGCATGATCTGTCTTCAGTTTTAGAATAACCTCAGGGATGAGGGATAAGCGGGATTGGGGGGAAGCACACATCACTGCTGATCTCCAATTCAAATGGGAGGCATCAGTTAATGAGCCTGGATCAAGTCCAGCTCCAGAGCAAAACTGACTGAAGTTCTTGTTGTCTTTTATTACAAACAAGTCCATCATCGGAATGCCCCATTCGTTGAAAATGGACTGCAGCACAGTGACCATTTGCGATTTTGGGAGAAATTCCTTCTGAGCTGATCAGCCAACTGATTCTGAACTCCCGACAAGTGCGTCTCTGTGGGAATGAGTCTTCCTTGCTAGAAAAAATGCCAAAACTGTTTTGCTCCCTGACACAGCTGGTTAGAGTGGGCTCCTCCTTGATTGCTCACATAATACAATACAGTGGTATTGTTGGTAAGCCTGTGAACTGCTGTCCCTTTGATCTGAGCCCAAAAGGCCTGGCCTGTATTGTAAACCTCTTGAAGTTCCAGGACATTGACATGAAGGGAAGCTTCCTGTTCTGCCAATAAACCCTGAACTTTCAATGTCCCTAGTTGCATCCCCCTACCTATTGTGGGGGCTTCGGTAACTATAGCTTGGGTCAGTGGAGCACGGGCAAAGGGAGCACCCTTGCACACGTTGCTCTGATGTGCCTACCATTCTAGGTACTCCAGGATCACCAGTGGCACTTGGACAAGCCTGTCCAATGGCTGAAGATGGGTGATAGATCAACTTCAACCATAATTTAAGAGGACAAAGGCACAAACTTGCATGCTGGACTGTATAAGTGCATGCAGCCACATAACTTAGTAACGGCAGGCATAATCATGCCATAGTTGAAGGGTGAAACTGGAAGAATAGACACAGATGAAGAATTATTTGAAATTATTCATTTGGCAGAAAGCCCTAGAACTTGTAGAGTCTAGCAGGGCCACAATGAACTTGATTCTTTGTATCAGAATTAATACTGATTTTCCTTTGCTCAAAATCAGCCTCAGTCGATCAAAGAGACATAATATGAACTGGATGTGATGGAGGACTTGTGCCTCAGACTTGTGCTTCGGACTTGCCTTTCAGTAACCAATCATCCAGGCAAGGGAAGACGTGAATTCCGATTCTCCTGACAAGCGATCACTACTGCCTGAAGGAGCAGTGACTCATGAGAGAAGTCCCTGAAAAGGGATGGGGCCTGGGAGTGAGAAGGGGGAATTGGATGGCATAACCCGATCTCACAGTGCTTAGGACCATTTGCCTGTGGTTGTTGTTTCCTAAGCACTGTAGAAGCAGGACAGTCTGTCCCCAAATGGCAGGGAGTTGGTCTGGAAGTTGACAACTGGTAAGTTGCCCTTGGTAGGAGAATCTAAATGACTGATAGAGGATGAGCTGGATGGTTCAAGTTGGCACTGGAAAGCCTTTGCCTGTGCAAATTGTGTTGCTTTCTGGAGAAGTCGTGCTGTCTAGCAAGATAAGCTAACTCCTGAAATACATCTGGGAATACTGAAGGTATCGCAGCTGCTGACCTCCATAATGAGGCCTTTCAATCACCTCCAGTGAAAGTAGACTCAGACTTAAGGTCAGAAGGGACCATTATGATCATCTAGTCTGACCTCCTGCACAACGCAGGCCACAGAATCTCATCCACCCACTCCTGTAACAAACCCCCTAACCTATGTCTGAGTTATTGAAGTCCTCAAATTGTGGTTTAAAGACCTCAAGGTGCAGAGAATCCTCCAGCAAGTGACCCGTGCCCCATGCTGCAGAGGAAGGCGAAAAACCTCCAGGGCCTCTACCAATCTTCCCTGGAGGAAAATTCCTTCCCGACCCCAAATATGGCAGTCAGTTAAACCCTGAGCAGGTGGTGAAGACTCACCAGCCAGCACCCAGGAAAGAATTCTCTGTAGCTCAGTAGCTCAACAACTCCTTAAAAGAATGTAGCATCTCATCAGTCTTTTCAGAAAACAGAAACTGACAATCAAAAGGTAGATCCTCTATGCCTTACTGGACCTCCGGAGCTATGTCAGAGTTTTGTAACAAAGCTCTTCTCATTGTACAGCAGAGGACATAATCTTGGAGTAGGCATCCGCTACATGCCATGCTCACTGCAGCAACATCTTTGACACTAGACAACCTTCCACAATGAAAGCCTTAAAAACTCTTCCCTGGAGGATTCTGGCAATTTGTCTCTAAATTTGGACGTAGCCTTCCAATTTACAAATTTATATTTTGATAACAGTGCCTGAAGATTAGCAATGCACATTTGTAAAGACAAGGTTGAATGCATTTTTCGTCCCATTACATCCAATCTTTTAGACTCTCTATCTTTAGGCATTGACTTAAATCTCTCATGTTTCACGCTCTCATTTTCAGCTGTTACAATAGCAAGTTAGAGGCTGGATATTAACAGAAGCACTCAAAACTCTGCATAGGGACATAATACCATTTTCCAAAAGTACTTCATTTATAGGTAGAGCTACCCTCCCTGAAACTGATGACTGGAGAATGTGCACCAACTTATGGGGATTCTCCTGAATGAACTCGGCCTGAATGCCAAGGCTGTAGCCATTCCCCTAAGGAGATCTTGATAAGACAAAGTCTTTAGGCACAGAAGATGAATCTGGCATAGTGCAATCGTCTGGTGAGGAAGATGAAGAAGGAAGTAGGGCCAAAGTGACCCTGTTTGCTCCTGCAATAAAAGCTTAGTCTGTACCAGCTCAGAAGGAGCAACCTCAGTATGAGTCTCCAGCCTAGTTGGGTCAGGAAGTGAGACAGCAGGTGGGTTTGGCAACATTCTCTGGAAACAGAAGAGGATCGAACCCTGAAGGTTGAGGGACTTCCCAAGGGTTCCATGAAGGCCACTGAGGGAAGTGATATGGCACTGGTGGCCAGCAGGAACCAGGCCAAAAACTGCCGTCTCTACTGCAAAAACAGTACTGATCTCAGTGCTGATGGGGATCCCCTGGTGCTCTCAAAACTTTTGAGCTTGGTGCCTGGACAGAAAAAGAGAAGCAGAAGATGACTCTGAACTCAAACGCGAGGAACATTCCAAATAGTCTGAAGGGAAGGGAGGAGCCACCTTGGTGGAGCCGTCACATGCCCTGACTTGTCTGAAGCCCAGTACATGGGCCACATTGGTACCGATGAAGGCACAGAAGCCAGGGCCTGGAGAACTGGTGGTGTCATTGAGGCAGTACTGGAAAGGATATCAGTATTGAAGTAGAGACCAGTACTGAATCTGTAGCTCTTGCCTATACAAGATGAAATGGTCTCCTGAGCCAAAAATGGAACTGATACTGACAATGGATCTCTCAGTGTTGCTACGGAAACTGATTTGTCTTTGCAGTCTGATTTTTAAACAGTGTCGGAGATGACCACACCAACAACCTGTATTCTGATGCAATCAAATCTGATAGTCCCAGGACTGCAGAAGACACCACACAGCTGAGGACTTCTGTATCACAGGTGAGTCTAGCACAGAGAGGCAAAGTAAATCTGAGGCTGTTGGGTTGATAAGCCTGTGGGGTTGATAGGGTCGGTGCTGAGACTGATGTTGTCAGTACCGGACTCAACAGCCGCACCATGGACCATACTGGAGTCTATGGTACAATGCTAGAATGATATAGTCTTGGTACTGGAGAGTGGGAAGACAGCCCAGCTCTATTCTGAGTACTTGAAGAATCCTGATGTTGCCCAACACTCCTCTTAGAAGAGGACGAAGAATCTCCCTGAGCCTTGGAGTGACTACCGTCAGTTTTCTGAGCCTTCTTTCTCGGGGTGGACAGGAAGGAGAACAATCTCTTCCTTCCCTTGGGAGAAGAATCAGAGTCTTGCGGTGGCATCAAAGCATGCTGAGGGGTCGGGCAATTTGAGGAGGATCCCAACACTAAAGTGGGCCTCATGGCTTGCTCTATAGAGTGCTGGGCCAGGCATAAGTCTCTAGTCACCAGTATCCTCTTTTTGAAGGACCTGCAAATGGAGTACTTTCTCTTCAATATGCCCTTCTCAGGCACAATAAGCACTAAGCATGGAAATTACTCTTGAGGATAGCTACTCTACATGAGAGATAGTGCTTGAAACCTAGCAAAGGCTTTGCACCAGGTAAAATCCAACAATTACAGTAAATAATCTAACACTAAGGGTACTACTACTAACTATATACAAAATACCGAGAGTAAACTCTCTGAGAGAACAACAGAAGTGTGAGGTAAGATACAGTAACTCCTCGCCTAACGTAGTTATGTTCCTGAAAAATGCGACTTTAAGCAAAACGATGTTAAGCGAATCCAATTTCCCCATTAGAATTAATGTAAATGGGGGGGGGAGCTAGGTTCCAGGGAAATTTTTTTCACCAGACAAAAAATTATAATATATATATATATATATACACACACATACATACACAGTATAAACAAACAATTTAATACTGTACATAGCAATGATGATTGTGAAGCTTGGTTGAGGTGGTGAAGTTAGAGGGTGGAAGAAGGGAATGCCTTACTGCTAAATGATGAACTAGCATTCGGTTGAGCCCTCAAGGGTTAACACATTGTTGTTAATGTAGCCTCACACTCTACAAGGCAGCACGAATGGGGGGAGAGGAGACAGCACGGCAGACAGAGACACACACCCTGTGTGTGAGAGAGAGATACACATTGCCCCTTTAAGTATGCTGACACCACTCTAAGTACATTGCCTTTTTAAGTAGATCAGGAAGTTGAGACAGCAGCTGCGGCCAGCGAGCTCCCTCCGTCCTAAGCCCTGTTATGTCCCCACCCTGCTCTATGGAGAAGGGGTAGGCTGGGGGCAGGAGCAGGGGGGAGGGGGAAGAGGGGTGCCAAACAGGAGGCTCCTGGGAGCAGCTCCAAGGCAGAGGGCAGGAGCAGCACATGGCAGTGGGGGGAGGGACAGCTGAACTGCCGGCAACTGATAGCCTGCTGGCGTCTGCCACACAGGGAACTTAGGGGAGCGGGGAGCTAATGGGGGGCTGCCGGTCCACCGTGGTTCCAAGCCCCCACCAACCAGCTGCAAAGGGCTGCTCTTCCTGCAAGCAGTGGACAAAGTATGCGGATCCCAAACAACGTTATAAGGGAGTATTGCGGAACTTTAAACAAGCATGTTCCGTAATAGATCAGCAATGTAACAAAGAAACATGGGACGACTTTAAGTGAGGAGTTACTGTACCACATGGAACGCTCTGACTCAAACTGTGGGCGGTAAGAAAGTACTGAGGAGGGTTGGAGCAGTGCAGGCCCCAAGTAGCCCTGGCAGGGTGTGAGCACTGCCTTGACAGATACTGCTAAGTGAATTTCTCTGGTTTCGGTGAGCTGGGCCTGCACACACTTGAGTGGAATACAGGTCTGCAACCACTCACAGAAGGATAAGTGGGCTAAATTCTATGCCTAGTCATGCCAATAAGCACCTCTGACTGCAATAGCTTCAAAAGTACTGCCAGGGCATAACTGAAGGCAAAATGTAAACCCCATTTTACTGACCTAAATTTAACCTTTTCTATGCACTGTATATCATTGGAGGAGAATGTGTCTCTTGGGTATTATATGTACTGCTGTTAATTAATTCAATAATTAATATGAAAGAATGCTCTTTTCCTTGGAAACCGACACACAAAAAATTACTCTATCTGATGTAACATCAGTTTAGAATACAAACGAATTACATAAAATAGTTTTACCTGGCTGCAGCACAATGCTGGCTTCTTTAGTTGTTCTGAAGGCCCCTGTGGCTATTTTTATAAATAAAGCAGAATTAATATTTATAATGAGGATATTAAGCTTATGTATGAGCTTAGCAGGAGTGAAGAAACATTTGTATAATAATAAGCAGCTAAATAGAAGCAAATGCAGAAACGAGGAAAAAGGAGGGCAAGGATCAGAGTCAGACAGTCAGCCAGCTCAGGAGGACCTGGGAGAAGAAAAATGCAGGTTTCCGAGAATTGTTGCAAGAGTTCCACAGAGGCAAAGCAAATCTTTAGTGCCCACTGGAGGATAGTGAAACTTTTCCCACAATTGAGTTCACCTACATCTTTAAGGTAAGGTTGAGGTGTAAAAACCTCTACAAGGTGCAGAAAACAGCGATGGGATGAGTCACGCACACCTGACGAGTCTTCCATCCTCTAGTACTAAGAAAATAAGTCTTTATCACTTGATCAAAGGAGAACTCCTCTAGCCAGCTATAATAATAGGTCTTCTTATCTTCTCTATGGTCTAATTGCTGGAGGGCAACATCACACGTTGTATTGCAGAGTTCCTTTGTGTCAAATATTAAAAAAATCTACCTTTATGCAAATGGACTTAACATAACCAACTGCTGACTTTTCTCCCAATATGTTGTCCCAAGTAGTGGGCACATCTGGCTAGCAATGCCAAGAAACTTTACCAATATGCAGGAGGCATTTTCTCAGAAACTTTTTGTATTTATTTTTAAAGTTCAATTTGGTTGTCAGGGGCAAGCGATCCAAACACTGAATGCAAGGGGTATTTGATCCTTGACTGCCATTTTAAAGCTGCAGCTAAGCAACCAAACTGTGGAAGAAATCATTCCACTCCAAACCTAATTACCTATTTTTAGAAGTCAGAGGTTTTAATTACATGGGATAGAATGAGATTGAACTACCACTTCTCTGAATGGTACCTGTTCTCTATGATAAATTTCCTATTGTCATGCAAAGTAACTTCAGAAATACATAGATGACAAATTGACTATGGGAGGAGAGCAATAGGTCGTCTTATGGAAACCAGTCTGGACAGAAACATTGCAAGCTAGGTCTGATTCTACCTAAGAGTTACTCCCCGTTCATGTATTTTACTCCACACCTTAATCTCCCAGGGCCGCCCAGAGGATTCAGGGGGCCTGGGGTCTTCGGCGGCAGGGGGCCCCCCACCGCCAAATTGCTGCCAAAGACCCGGCACTTCGGCAGCGGGTCCCGGGGCGGAAGGACCCCCCGCTGCTGAACTGCCACCGAAGACCCGGAGTGGAAGAAGCTCCGGGGGGCCAGGCCCCATGAGAGTTTTCTGGGGCCCCCAGAGCGAGTGAAGGACCCCACTCCAGGGGCCCCGAAAAACTCTCATGGGGGCCCCTGCGGGGCCCGGGGCAAATGGGCGGCCCTCTCTGAGCGGCCCTGAATCTCCCTTTGTTTTCAAAGGAACTAAGGGTGGGAGTAAAGCATTCCTAAAAATAGAAGAGGCCAATGGTGTCCTTTACAGACCTAGTTTGTGGGACTAGGTCAATATGCACTATCAAGCCAATTTTATTTAGACCTCAACAGATCTGCCCCTGAGCCCACTGAAGTCAATGGCAGCTTTTTGCTGACTTCAGTGGACGCAGGACCTGGCCCCTAGCAGTATGTGCTGACCATTGGCTTAGGCACTGCTTCACAGAAAAACCAAAACAAATCCTGACCTGAAGAAGAGCTCTGTGTAAGTTTGAAAGCTTGTCTCTCTCTCTCACCAACAGAAGTTGGTCCAATAAAGGTATTACCTCACCCATCTTGTCTCTAACATCCTGGGGAAAACATGGCTACAACAACACTGTATAAAACAAACCCTTCATATTTAAGAGATTGTGCAAACCATTATTACATATTACTTCAAATTGGAATATTTTTTCTCTTGAAACTAAAATTTATCTTCAAAACTGCTGTATAGGAAAAACATACCTAAAATACATTACACTAAGCTTGTAAGACTTTTCTAACCCCTACAACTCTGTCCCAATTCTTAACCACACAGTAAAATAAGATACCTGGATGCATTAAAATCAGTGTATTTAAGAAGACTCTTCTTCCCTGGTCCCCAGTTTTTAAATATTGTATGAGCAGCAACAGGAGGAGTGATTTTATGATGTGCACATCTGTTCACTGAAGAACACCTAATTTCACCCGATTGCATACAACAGCTGTCAGGTTATTTGCGATTATTATCAATCTGGGCAGATTCAAACAAGTGACCTTAGAAAAAAAAGGCTCCACCACAGTGGTCACTATGAAAATTTACGTACATTTATCATGAAGTAGTATTTAAGAAATCAGGATGTTCCCCATCCTGGGATTCGGAAAGGCTATGTTCTTAGCTACTGTGGTGCGGAACGCACGTGTGAACTTTTTAAACTGCAACCACTCTATTACCTATTAGAACACACACAGACTTAAACTACAAGTTCACATACCTTAAACATAGATACAAGATCCTCAGCAGACATGCAATTAAGCTGTTCTCTTGACAGTTCGCAGTCTGGCAAAAAATACAGCAGGACTTCCCTAAAAAATTTCAACAAAATATGGTATATGTCAGTATCCAAGATTCCTTTAACCTCAAGTCTTGTACTGTGGAGACTAGGGGACCCAGTCAGAGTGCTTCTTATTAAGACACCTACTAGAAACTCGCCCTTCTTACTCTGGTACCATGGATTGGACTCTATGGAACAAACCAAACTGTGCTTTAGATATGCCAGGACAAAGCTTATAGCACTATAACGCCTCACACTCAGTACAAAAGATATTATTTGTGAAGAAAGATTAAAACTATACATCCAAAGACTGCCTGAAAACATAACACAATATATTAAGGCTAGTGGAAATTTTGGAAAGTTGGCAATTTTGATTTAAAATACAGTTTTTATGATCACCACCAAATTGGGAAAAATAATACCTTGTTTTTCAACTAGCTATATACAATAATAAACAATATTAATTTCTCTGGCAGTGTGACGGGGCTGCCTCGCCCCGCACTAGCCCCGGCAGCGCCAGACAAGTAGCTCTGTCGGCGGAAGTCCCGCCCCGCTCATACTGGGCATGCTCCAAATGCTCAGGGAGTATAAAAAGAGGGAACTCAGCTCAGTCTGGGCTGGCGGCCGCAGGAGAAGCACCTATAGGGAGAGCTCCGGCCGAGGACCAGCCCGCACTCTTGAAGCTACCGGGAACCGAGGCCTCTCCAGGCCGGTGCGAAGCCCCACAGCGGGAGGAACCAGAGGAGGCAACAGACCCTGAGACTAGCGGAGAACCAGAGGACCCGTGGGAGACCCCAACGGCTGAGCTGGTAGGAAGCAACCAGGGGGGAGTGACGGACTGGTATCTTGGCCCTGGTAAGCCTCAGCATGTTTCGGTAGGACCGGCCCCGGTAAGCCTCAGCGTGTTTCGGTAGGACCCCCCCCCACTGAGTCAGTAACAAGGTCCTACTCCCCGTGACGAGGGCCAATTCCCTGGACTCTGGCCACTAGGCTGTGCAGCCCTGGGACGAGGGCTAATTCCCTGGACTCTGGCCACTAGGCCGTGCAGCCCTGTGACGTGGGGGTTAAACCCTCACAGGCAGCCACAGAGAATCCATTGTGGAATCCATTGTTTCTAAAATTAAGGAACTGGACCTTTGGTCTGGATATAATTTTTGGAAATTCTGGTGCAGTTTTCAATTCAGGTCTTCAATACTATGTCAATAAGGGGCTGGAATAGTATTTTACACTAAGAGATACCCTTTTAACCAAGGATGCCCAAAGATTTTAAAGAGGTGTCATCCCTATTTTTCAGAGAGGCAGACTGAGGTAGAGAGAGGTTAAGTGTCTTTCATAATCACAGTGAATCAGTGGGAGAGGACAAGAACAGCACTAAGGTTCTGACTCCAGGCCCTGATCTAGTCCTTGGAAAGCCACAGAATAAAATCCCTCCCAGCCAATTCACTCAGCCAAAGGAAACGGTGTAGCAGTGTTCTCTGCCCTTGGGATAGTGTGACTTGCCCATACTAAGCGGTAACCTTTCTGGAACCTGTGACTTGGCTCCAAAGTCAATTCAGTCGACTGGCTGAATGGATAGTGGTTGCCCTTTACAGACATGGGGGTAAAGAAGGTAGCTGAAACAGGGAGAATGGGGGGCGGGGGGGTGACAGTGTTATTTGATAACTGTGTTATTTACATGGCTTAACCACAAGCCCAGTAATCTTTGTTTTGGAGCATTTGATTCCTGAATAGTTAAATATTTCCTATGCAGTATTTGTTTCCTACGTTTTAAATTCTCCACTGTTAGCACTAGCAACTGAATTATACGCACGATCAAAGACAGAAGTCCAGCATTCATGACAGCTCCATTTTAAGCTCTTGTAAGATCCCATTTTACTCAGTCAATTACTATGCAACAAATGAGGAAGGGAAATGAGTTTCCTGCAAGTTTCATTTTATCTGCAGAAAGCCTGGCCATAAAATCTGATGTTGACAGCATTTCAGAAGCCTATACAGATAATTACTTTTGATACAAACACATTAAGTCAACCACTTTCCTACAGAACTATGCTGAAAGGATGGTTTAATGCATTTTTTTTTTATTATTGGCAGAGCTGTCACCTGAAGAAATAGTTAGTACTTTGGGTGATTTTAGTGGACTTCTGGTCAATTTCAGCCACATGATAATTATAAGGCTGTTTTATCCTTTTGATTTACTTCTAATCTACAACTTTACTAGATGCTTTAATGTATGAAGCTAAAATTTCACTTCGTTCTACTGCAGCAGCTATTTGTCCACTAAATTTCTAACTTTAATTTGTCATGTTTCTGTATGCTTTGTATCCTTGGTTGAGAACCACTGGCATATGCATCTCTGGGGGTACAGAGAGGTCTTCCGGGGGTACATCAACTCACCTTGATATTTGTCTAGTTTTACAACAGGCTACATAAAAAGTATTAGCCAAGTCAGTACAAACTAACATTTCACACAGACAAACTGAGAAAGTAAGCAATTTCTCACTAATAGTGTGCTGTGACACTGGTGTATTTTTATGTCTGATTTTGTAAGCAAATAGTTTTTAAGTGAGGTGAAACTTGGGTTACACAAGACAAATCAGACTCCTGAAAGGGATACAGTAATCTGGAATGGTTGAGAGCCACTGGCTTATGCGTACTTAACATCGTTCTTGTTAAGGTGGAATATATTTTAAGGTGTTTAGTTGTGTGCTTACACCCCCTCTCTTCTTGTACATAGTATTTCTTCCCCAAATAACAAAAGAAGTAACAATTAGCAATATTTCCTCTGAAGACTGTTAAAGCACATTCAACTGTTTTTGAATGTTTGTTCTACTTAGCTGGGAAAGATTCCTCACTCTCTCAAAGTGGGTTATATAATACGTGCACTCACAACCTTAAAGATACAGCTGGCAACTGTTACTGAATAGATGCAAAAAGAAATAATTTCATAGTTTTGCTAATCCAAATCTCTAAAGTTTTTTCACACACACGACGTTATCATTTTGCTAAGTGTCATGTAGACAATTGGCGTAATAATGTCCCCAGCCACTAAGATCCATCCTCTTCAGCAGCAGGCATCTCATCTGGTCCCACTTGGCACCTTCACATATGATCCAACCCACTATCCACAAGAAGGTACACAGTCAGTCTTTCCCTTCCTGGTGGCTTGGGAAATAGTCCATAGTCAGCCACAGGGACTATGGTCAACAGGGATTATCTCCCACGCCTTGCTTCAAAGGCAGATAAGTGCAACCCTCATTTCACCCTGTTAAATCTGGCATTACAGTGAGGTTGTGTGACGGGAAAAGAGCCAACATCCTGGAAACTAGGATTACAGTTACACAAAAACCAAAAGCCAGGAACTCAACTGGTTAAAAGAGGAATATATTTCATTCTCAGTTAAATTCATGTTCTTGTTAAAAGCTTTGCTAGTGCATGTTACTTAGCATTTACTGAACTTGATTTTTCTAAATATACAAACAGCATTGTGCAATAAAGTTAATGGACCAGATATTCAAAACTGAGCCTAACTTCTGCAAAAGTCTAATTATGTAGACCCCGATTTACGTATGTGCATCTGAGAAGAAACATCTATGTAAGCTGGGCACACTGAAGTGCATTGCATACACTTTTGAAGATCTGATCCGATTTTTGTAATATTTTGGGCAGTCTACAGAGCATTCCAATTCTATCTGGATTCCCTTCTGTACCTTTGAAATAGAGACTGCTCAGTGAAGGCCAGATCAATAGCTGCAATTGCTCTGATGCAGTGAAAGTATTAGAACTGTTCAAGGCATTAGCCACCGAAACACTCACCTTAAAAGAGAGGTTAATGTTTCTACGGTTTTCTTTCCAGACATACACTGGGAAGACTCTCCTATGTGTGCCACAGCACCCGTCTCCTGCATCGCAACTTGGACTTTTCCTTCAGCGCATCCTTCTTGATCTTCAGCCAATGCACTAGATATAAAGCAGACAAAAGATCATTTTAAAGTATTACACCAAAAGAAGCCAGAGACATACTTTCTATCATCTTATTTATCAACCCCACTGAGTTCCTAGAGGGAGCAAGGAAGTAAGGTACAATAAAAGAGACAGCATGGAATCCTGATTTTCCAACGGATTTAGGAAGAACATAAAATATGTTTAGTCACCTGAGGATACTGGCCCAGCAGACTTGGAAATGTGCATTCTACACTACTCTAATCCTAAAGTGCAGACTCTTACAAATCGTGACTGATTCCTCTGATTTTAGGGAATGATGGATGGCTTGCTCTGGGCCATTCATCCAGGGGGGAGGTGTCTGCTTAACAGAAAAAAGCCTGCACTACAGGTTGTAGGAGCAGGAGTAAAAGGATGACTGGCTAATTGGGCCTCCTTGATATACTTGCAGCAAAGCACTGAGGATCTGGTGTGCACAAATTAAACGTCAATGAACAGGAAATTTTGCAAGCCAGAATTCAGGAATATCAAGTTGTGCTGCATTGACGATCCTTTTATATCTACGTGGGCATCAATAAGGTAATTTATAATTTTACACTTATTAGAAATATAGTCAAATTAAAGTTATACACAGTTGTGAAGCTTACTAAAGAGCAAGTATTAAGCACAGAGCTGGAATTGACTAGCCCCTAGTACTATTAAACTGGCATTGCAGATTCAAAAGTATCAACAAAATAGCTGAATAGCTACATTTGTGTAGCATCAGCAACAGAGTGGGCAACAGATTAAATAATTTGCTGAATAATTAACACACACGACATATTTTGGCCTTTTTTCTTTATTTGTATCAAGATATTTTATTGCTTTCAGTACAATATAGGCTGAGTAGATTATATCAACATCATATATTTTACTTGTATTTGAGAAAAGTCATTAAAAATGGAGTCTGCTTTATATGCCATCCAGAGTGCTTCCTCTGGTTGAGATTTTTAGGACAAATATACCAGGAAATTCCCACAACTCTGCTACATGGCATCAAGCATAGAAATTAACCCAGCAGTAAAAGATACAATGTAGGCAATAAAGGGTTGAGTTCATTATTGTGGAAAAAATATTTATCTGTTTACCATCTCAACCTCATATAGCATTATTTTAAAGTCGGCATTTAGGCTACTCAGTCTACTTTGCAGTGAGCTTACCTAATTGTGTTAGGTTACTTATGTTTTGAACCGAAAAACTTTGTAGCTCTTTCATTCACTCACCCAGTGAAGTTAAGGATGGTGGCAAAAGCCCCACTTTGGCCCCATCTTGCCAAGTGGGGAAGTCAATGGGAGCAGAGGCTGCTGATCATCTGACAGGAGGTGCTCAACTCCTTGCAAAGTTATGCCTTTATATGTATGCATATTTGAGTGAAAATCTAGTTACATGTAGCATCACAGTTAGGTATCTTACTGTAGCTGCATACGGAATTATTGGGTCTCATTTCACACAAAAGAATATACCGGTTGCTGAAGATAATTTAACTTGATTAGGGAATCTGAAGTCTTAGAAGAGAACTTGGCTTTTATATATAGAGTGAACACCTGACAGCAGAATATTTTTTTTTAGCCCCTTCCACTCAGTTGTAGTGTGCTGTGTTTTTAAGCCTCTGCCTTTCTCTTGAAAAGAATGGGAGCTGTATGTGCAACAGGAATGCAGGATTTGGCCCAGAGCTTTTATTACTAGAACTTTTATCAAATCAAGTTATTAGGAAACTAAAGGAATTTTGAAGCAGCACAATGTGGATATAGTTTATTTCAGAAGACACTGATTTAGAACAAAAAAGGTAAGAGCAGGTAAAATACAATTATGCATTAGCAACTTTTCAAAATTAAACAGAATTACCACTTTACTTTAAATAAGAGCTAAAGAATAATTTAAGTAAGTATTAAGGAGCAATCCTTATTTTCAGTCTAATTTTACATTTATGTAACTCCACTGACTGTAATAAAGTTAGTGCCAATTTACACCGATGACTGGACTAGGCCTTAAGTCTGAAAGTAAGTCTTTTGAAATTAACACAGTTTTTAGCGTCAATAAGTAAGATCAGTAAAAATGTGTTTAATATACTGCCAAAGCCTCTACAAATGTAGTATAAATGGAAGACATAAAATGCTAAAACATTCTTAACCGCACACTGAAGCTGGTAGTTACCGCTATAACCTGTGAGATCATTACTGTATTCCTAACTCAGTGTTTTGTATAGCATATTCAGTGTTTGCAATACATTGCAATATTTGGTATCATTAGCTACAGTACCATTACAAAACATTTTGGAACAGCCCCTTTGCATTTTGGTAATATTACTATTCTCACCTTTCCAATTTTGAAGAAGGCAAATTATTTCCCTTTATTTTTGTAGCATCCTTCTGATCAAAACAAATATACCTTTGTAAGTCACACTGTTTCTGTTTTCCTCCAAACGAACCTAAACATTTTGCAAAACACATTAGATGAAAAACAAATTGTTGACTTTAGAAACCACTTTGAAGTAATTTCTTTAAAGAATGCTTTAACACTAGCTTATGTTGAAAAAGGAAGTTATCTATCCATATATATCATTTTAAAGATACAGGTCTGTCACATCTTACGTGCATTTAACATGCGCGATTTCAGCTTTACGCGGTCGGCAAAAACAAAAAACAAAACAAAGAGAAAAATAACAATTTTAATACTGTACCTGTAGTGCAGGCGATTCCGCCCGCCATTGAACTCAATGTAATTTTGACTATGCACGGTTTTCGCTTTACGCGCTAACTGCGCAACGGAACCCCCGCGTAAGATGAGACAGACCTGTAGTCATTTACAATTGTCCTTTGAAATTAAAATCTGTCCTCCAGGTGAATATTCAGTTCCCTGGCCTAAGCACACAAAGATTTTGCTTCCAATTAAGTATTTCCCAGTAGTCATATGATAGTGAGATTAGTGTCAGTTGCAAGTCCCTTTTGTGTATATTGTTGTTTTGTTTTAAATATTCACAGCAATTCTGTAAACATAGTCTAGATTGAAAGTACAAACACTTTTTGATCTTACCTTTGTTCAACCAAAGAAATTCTTTACTTTCCCCACACTTAGACAAATCTTCAGTCTCATCCTCAGACACCATTCCCTAAAACACACAAAATTTAGTTTATCTTTCTATATTTTAAGAAACTGTCTTCTCCTAAAAAGCCATGGATCTACCTAGCAAAGTTAAATCACAATATAATACATGTTAATTGGAGGTTAACTCCAGGTTAAATTCAATTTGGGTTTGATTTTGATCTTGCTTCCACAGGCATAAGTCAGAAGTGACCCCATCACGTCAATCGAATCATACTGGCAGAATCAGGCCTTACATGTTTCCTTGATATTTGTCTTCTCAGCTCAATGTTGTACTTGTGCAGTTTTACAGATCAACTCTCCATTGTTTTTAACCAGATGTAAATAAAGGGGGGAAATGTGGGCAAACTACACGTGTTTTGTAGATCTGGTGAAAAAGATCCTGCTGCTTAGCAAGCAGTTTGATATTTTTAAAATGTTCTAAATATGGCTTTATTCTGGCCCTTATTCAGGAAAGTAAACTCATGAGCAGTCCCACTGAATACAGTGGGTCTACCTCTATGCTTTGTTAGGCACGGACTTAAGAAAGTTTCATAGCAGCAACATATGAAAGGAACTCTGTAGTGGCCTAAAGATAGGAAGCTGAAAATGAGTTATCGTATGATCTGATTAGCTTTCTCATGTTATAAAAAAGAGAAAAAAGTCTAAAGTATTCTGATTGCCAGTTTGAAGCCCACCATAGTGGTGATTTTCTGTTAGCCTTGTGTGACTATTTCAGGCTAGTGGCCTTTCATGTAATCCACTGTTCTTTCACTCAGATTTTTGTTCAGTGTGACATTCCCAATACAAATGTCTTGCAGGGAAGGGAGGGATCTTTTCAGTGCTATGCAGCATTTCATCCATTGCCCCATTTGCTTTGAATGTGCAAACTAAGCCCTTGGGACTCTAACCTTGGTAGAAAATGAGAGGCCACTGTCTGAGAACAGATTTGGCACAGTTCCCCTTCAACGCTGTGAGAAATCAGTCTCACAAACAAAGCAGCATTTGCTTTCTGCCAGGTGTCCCCTAGGATGCTTTGCCATGAGAGGGCAGGGTGGGGACAACAGGGAGGCACTGACATTGTAAAACAGAGGACAAAAGCCTTAGTGCGCCAATGGCTCCTAGAGAAGAGGTAGTGGTGGAGATGCACAGGAAGAGCTCACTGCTGCCTGGAAAAGAGAGATAAAGGGCTAAAAATAGAGGGAGGGAAATTAGCTGCCAACTCATTTTGCCATTGTAAGCAGAACTTCTAGCAGGAGGAAGCGTGGTTAATGTACTCAGCTGGGACTCAGGATGTCTGGCAGAGATGGGAATTGAACCCTGATCGGACGCCTCTTCACCTGGTCATTTAACTTGTGCCTCAGTTCCTCATATGGAAAAGGAATAACATTTCCTTCTTCTACCCTTCATCTGTCTTGTCCAGTTAGACTGTAAACTCTTCAGGCCAGGGGCTGCGTATGTACATGTGTAGTCCCTAACACAATGGGTCTCTGGGATAGTGCATTAATGTGATTAATACAATTAGTTAATAGGGGGCACAATCTTTCCCCATAGTGACCTAGCAACAGCACTAAGCTACCTCCAGTATCCTCGAAGACAAGGCACAGCACGTCTCTCACAGATTACTGTAGGCCTTAGTGTCCAGAAACGGTAGCATTAGCAGCTAATTACGGGTTTGTCTACATTGGGGGTTTAACCGCAGTTACTCAAGCTAGTTTGGAGGGAAAATACCTGAGCACACAAGACAGAATTCATTAGAGTGCAGTAACCCCTCGTTTACCGTGAATTGTGTAATACTCTTTCAAAATACATTCCCGAGCTTTATAAGAACTGTGGAACTGTGCCTTATGCACAGCAGCACACATCTGCCCCAACAGTGGATCTCCTTACACTGAATTGGTTTGCTATGGACTGGTAGCATTGCAGAGTGGCCCGTTTTCCCAATGGTGATTGCGAATCGCTTGTCCGTGTGTGGGGACACTGCAGGTTGGTATGCTGCTGCTGCTGCTAGTTCAGCACAGATCTCAGAAAAAGTCACCTTCGCCATCCTGAAATTCTCTCACCGCTGCTGGTCATCCCAGGTCTGCCTAGTGATCCTATCCCACCAATCCACACTGGTTTTCTAAGTCCAGAAACAGCACTGTAATGTGTGACATTGCTCCAAGAACAGCTCCTGTAGTAGCAGTTGCTTGGTATCAACCTTGTCCTTGTCTTCCTTCCTCCCCCGCTGAAGCTGCTGCTGCCACATCATGTGCTTGGTGGTGCGTCAGGCACAGTCCAAAACACAAAGCTGCCTGACTTTGAGAACTGAAATACAGCCCAAGTAGCCTCTGCATATTTGCAGTTGTCAGCACAGCAGCATGGAACACAGTTAGGTCTATACTGGCTGATAGCAATTTCAAAATGGTGCTAGCCCACCCAGAAGGAGAGGAAGCGTTGAACAGAGAGAGTGGAATCATGGGATTTAAAAAAAAAAATTGACTCCAATTCCCAGAATTCCATTGGCTTCCTCTACTCATCCCACAATGTAGAGCGAGAGAAATCCCAGAAATGCCCACTGCTCAGAAGCGAAGCTAAGGACCAGGGAATACCCTTTGAGAATGCCACACACTTAGTATGCAGCAAGCCCCCACCCTGTGCATACAATGATGAGAACTGAAAAGAGAGCACAGCTGCCCCATGTGCCCACTATTAACTGCAGCTTGTGTACAGCGTGTTAACTAACACAGAGCAACTAACTGTGGATTAACCACCGGCTCATGGAGACAAGCCCTACGTTTAACTTGGATTTCAGCTTTCCTAGTGGGAAAGTGAGTGAGGAGGACCATCACAGTATATAACTCACACCTTCCACATGAAAATTAGGCAATACTGCTTAGCACTTCGATAGCATTTAGAATCCAGAGATGTCACAGTGCTTCATGAAGCTAGGTAAGCAGTAATTTCTCTGAGTCTCTCTTCCCCTATTTGTAAGATGGCTAAGTGACTTGTCCGAGGTAATGTGGTCAAATCAGTGGCAGAGAATCAAGCATAAAATCTCCTCTGCTGACTCAGAGGCCAGTTAAATATGTGCCTTGGCTGCTGCCACATCTGTGATATAGTTTCTTTTGTTCACGAGTTTGTTCACGGTTTGAACGGAGAAAGAATACTAAAAAAATGCCCCATAAATAAGGAGTTGGCATATTACTACGTTTTCAGAGATGGCAATAATGAAAAAGGTATTCAGCCAAGAACGAACTAAACAGTTAAAGCTAATGACAATCCTAATAGATTGTCCCTCAGCAATTACTTCTGCTGATCCCCACATTTGGGAGCAAGCTCCCCGGAGCAGCAAGTCTGAGCCATCTAAAACCATGAAAGCTCTGGCTGCATGCATGTCCCCTTGCAGATGTCTCCTCTTGCATGGAGATATAGTGCCCAGGGGAGGCATGAATCAGCGTTCACATTGCGCTCCCCGTCAGTACCCAGCTCAAGCTGGGGAAGGAATGATCCAACCAGCGGACCAAATTCAGCGATGAATCCTGGTCACAAGCCACCTGAGGCATGTTGTGCATACTCTAAGAAGAAGAAGAACTGCCCAGAGTACTGGGGAGAGATTTCCTACTCCATCACGTAGATACTCCATTACTTAAAGTAATACTCCAAATTTTAACATCTCTAACAAACAGTATATAAAACTACCTAGATTCCTCAGTGTGTGTGAAACCTTTCATACTCTTGTCAGCAGCCACCCCTCCCAGGTATCTAACTGGTTTCATTTTGTTGATATTTGCACCTCCAAATCAGTCCTCTCCAACTCCATCACTATTTTATCCCCCATCTGTTTCAATTTCTCATAACCCTCATGAATGGCCTACTCAGGAACTATTTCAGATACAAGATCTCCACCTCATTTCCGTTGGTTCCATCTGATCCACTTCTTGCTTAGGACAAATGTACAATGTTCTTTATTCTGTCCTGCCATTTTTTCATCATAATTTATGTCATATATACAGCGTACTACTGATGGAGCTGCCAAGTTTTATTACCTATTAAAAAGCATCCGGATAATTTCACATCATTCCTAGACATTAAGCCTCATAAACCAAGTTTTAGCCTGGAGCGAGGTTTTACAGCCATTACAAATGCTAAAAACCAGGGATTGATAATGGAACAGATGGCAGGGCTTTATTTATAGTGAGAGCAGTGAGCACTGTTTTGACAACTGTAGAGGCTGAAGTACAGAATAACTGCTTTTACACAGACACTGATTCTTCTCCATCCGGGTGCACCATCAGGTTTATCTGCACAGAAGCTAGCAAGGCTGCCTTTTTGATGGGCCTGTGTACAGTACTTTAATACAGTCTGCAGTAAAGGCAAATTGATCATCAGCTACAAATAAATCAGGTTGTCAAAAAAAGTTAAACCAAGATTGAGACATTAGATGCAGATGCAAGTGATGGGAAACCAAGTAATCTATTGGACGAGAATTATCATCACACTAATCTAAAGCATATAGGCATGCTTAAAGCAAGTCAATAATATATAGGAATGTTAAAAAGGAAGTAACAAGAACAAAGAAAGTTTCCTCACCATAAATCAATACTGCTGTCCTGGCTCATATATCTAGGATGTTATGTGCAAAACAGCAAAATGCCAAGGAATTACATCTTATTAATATAATTAGGATTTCAATTTAGTTTAGAGAAGCATTTACTATACTGCCTCTGTTAGGTGAGTTATAAATAATAACAACTAATTAGCCCAGATCAAACAGATAAATGACGACACAAGCAAAGGTGACAGCACCATTTTTGTCTACAAAACAAGTGATCTACAAAGATAGTTATTACAGGAGAATATACTGAGTATATCTTAGAAGTGGGATATAACAGTTAAGGTTCTGAGAATATTGCCTCAGGCACGAAGAAAAGTGGTGAAGCTAATGGGCTACTGTGAAGGGATCTACTCTCCACAGGTGCCGCCTAGTGGTCAGAGAGGGTGTGACAAGTGCTCTTCTGTCTTGGCACCCCCTATTGATAGCCTTTGGTGATCTGTCCTCTGCTATGGCTTGGCCCTCCGTCTGGGCCACAAGTTGTGTCCACCTGTTCCAGGGTATGTCAAGATTCCAACAAAGAGCTAGTTCTTCTGCCCAGCAAGAGGCTTCAGGCTTTACCTGGCCATAGCCCCAGACTTGGGACTCTCTGAGATATGGGGTCTTCCTAGTTCTGAGTCTCCAGCCCCATCAGGACGTGGGTAAGAGAACCTGGGCCCACCCCTCTCCACTAGGTTCCAATCCAGGGCCCAAGGGCAGGCAGCTGAACCCGGTACCCTGAAGTACTGGCCTCCCCGCTCAAGAGGGAAACGCAAAAGCTTGTAAACAAAATAAATCAAAGAAGTCTCCAACCTTGCAGATGTCCAGAGTCCTTTTCCCTCAGAGGTCGGACAGACCATCAATAGTCAGGGGCCCCAGCAGGGCTCTTTTTGGAGAGTTTCAGAGTGTAGGTCTGCTCACCTGCAAGCGAGCTACTCTGCTCCCCTTTTCAGCTTCTCCTCCAGCCTGTGCATGCACTGCAGGTTTAGCAGGGTGGAGCTGCCTGGGCCCAGAGTAGCTCCTTAACCCCTTCCACTTCAGTGTGGGGTCTATACACCCCATCACAGCTACCCATTCTATACCCATTTGGTATAGAAGATGTTATGAAGCATGATCATCAGATATTTCACTGATATGGACATGTGTACCTGTACTTTGTAAGAGTCATCTACATTGATATACCAGAGCCACTTTGATGTACTTCATTTGACAGATCAAGGACCAGATCTGCAGTTGGTGTGAACTGGCACAGCTCCATTGACTTACAAGGAGCTATCCCAGTTACACTAGCCAAGCGTCTGAGCCAAGATATTTAGTGAGAATATGTTTTGCCAGGGCAACCTGGGTCTATATGGCAAGAGACGCAAGTGTCTGCATACAGCCATTGTATCATTTTATGGCAAGCAGGGGAGGGGTTAAGATGAACTAAAGCAGGCCAATAACTGTCTGGTTTAATAATAACAAAAGCTGCCAAGGCAGTAAAAGGCAATTAATTCCTAATTTAATTCTTGCAGCTACAGCATAACAGAAAAGCAATGATATATCTACTGAGAGTAGGTATTTGTCTAACTTAATTAACCACCAGCAGCCTGAGATTAGATTGCCAGCTGTGATCACACAAATATACTTGGAGCAAGTAATAAATGACAAACATGATGTTTCCTTAACATATAACAAATAAAAACTGGTATATGTGAGCTAAGAAAAGCCTTCCAAGAACAGGCAGAATGACTGAGTAAAGGGGGTGCTCCATGCCAAGGGAGATGCAAACCTTAAATGCGAAGCACTGTTTGAAGTGGAGAGTCACACCGCCACTTAGCAGGGAAAAAGCAGTATCATTTGTCAAGAATGTTATAGGCATTTCTATGGTACCCAGCAATACAGTATTTAAGCACTGTTTGAAAACAGATGTAGGTTAGATTATACCTGACACTTGTGCTGCTGTGGAGTATAAGGCACACTGCCACTTTTTCTGTTTCCTGCACAAAGATTGGACACAGTAATAGTTCTTCCAGCTGAGGGAATACTGGGACTATTCTCGCTTAGCACTCACTGGTTCATCTCTCCTCAAAACCGAGAAGAGGAATGGCCATGTACACACTCCCTACTGTATGCCAAGAAGCTCAGACATGGACTAACTTCTGGATGGGATAGCATCTCAGAGCTCCCATAACTCCACACTGCCCCCACTTGGGCCAGAAATGTAGTGATACAATCTGACTCAATCTGTGGATGGTAAAAGCAGCTGGTGCTGGGCACTTGTTCCTAACCCATGTACTATGTCATTTCAGCAGTCACGTACCACTTTACTGTTTGATTCCAAATGCAGTTCCATCCTTATCTTTAGGTAATCTATATTTGTACTACTACTAACTCAATCATATGTTAAACTTTCCCTGTTCTAGCTATCTCATCGATAGTATGAGTATGTGTAGGTGGGCTGGAGTAGGAAATGAAGTGACAGCTGGTCCAATCTAACCCCTGGTTTGATGTTGTTATAATAACTGCTTGGAAGGTAGAATGCAGATTAGTAAAACAGGAGCCAAACCGTTACACTTGACATAAGTAGCTACGTGGTCCAAGTGACATCTGATCTGCCAATACTTCACTTGCAAGTGAAACTTGAGTTACTTTAGAAATAATAAGATCTGAAATGGTTTGAAAAGTATCTAGTAGAGTGAGCGATAAAGAACTATTCCATACTTGCACTCCAAACAATCCCAGTCCGTTTGGGTATTTTTTCCCCGGGTTCAGACTTTCATTTTTTGGCTGGTACTGTAAGTAAAAATGCCAGAATACCACAAGTAATGTGATTCACGTAACATTTATGACCAACTCTGAAAGAGTAAGTACCAGACAACGAGAGAGCCTATTCTCCTGACAAGAGTGGCTTGAACAAGTTCTGCCCAAGTCACAACTTTTATTTTTATTGTTCGTATGGTAGTAGCATAGGTCCTGTTTTAGAGATGGGAAAACTGATGTTAGGTAAGTCACTTACAGTGTGTGCCTCAGTGAGTCAGTGGCACACCTAGGAACACAAACCAGGTGTCCCAACTCCTACTTCTCATCTCTTATAGACCATGCTGCTGCCTAAAAAAAACACTATTTGCATGTTGCTAGACATTTCTATATAGGAAATACACACTATACGTAGGACTTACAACTATTATAATTAATCTTGGTCATCACACTTGATCACAGAAATGTAGGGCTGGAAGGTCCTCACAAAGTCATCAAATCCAGCCCCCTGCACTGAGGCAGGACCAAGTTTGCAGGTGTGCCTTTCATATTATCTCCTTGAGAAACTGCCAGCTCTCCTGAACTCCTTTTTTCCTTAGATTTTCTTCCCATGGGATCTTGCCTACTAGTTATCTAAGTCTTTTGAAGTCCTTTGTCCTTAATCTGCTGCTCTCACTCCTTCCTTTCTCTAGAATCATGAAATCTATCACTTCATGACCACTTTGACCCAAATTCCCTTCCACCTTCAGATTCAATACCAATTTTTCCTTGTTGGTCAGAATCAAGTCTAAAATGGCTGTCCCCCTGGTTACTTCCTCCACATTCTGAAACAAAAGCTGTCTCCAATGTATTCTTATGGGAAATTTAGTGTTTTTTTTCTTATTACTTTTCCAACAGATGCTTGATTGTTATCTATTGCCACAAACAACGATGGATTGTTATCTATAACAATTTCCTGTGTTAACATCCCCATCTGGAAGTGAGTTATGAGCTATTGGTATTCAAACCTTCGCTGATGTTTCTTTTGACTACAAGGAAATTATTTGGCTTTCACTTCAGGAGTTCAGCCAGACACTTTTCTTATATCAACAGCTATATTTTAACGTATGCCTGCAATTAGTCCCTGCTGCATCACAACTTCTGCTTTATTTGCAGGTTCTCCCCTTTATCCATTTCATGTGTCGTAAGGTAAGTCAGTGTCAATTTTTTTTTTGTCACACTCCTCATATTTTAAAGGGGCTTTACTGGACCACAGCACGACCACAAATTGATTTAGTAACTTGATACTGCCCGTGGCCTAGCTCCCTCTTATGCTTTACTGCATGGTTCTAAGATGGTTACTTTGTGCTGCTTTCAGGAAGTGATTTCCCTTTACTTTATCTTTGCAATTTTGCTCTATGTGCATCTTGCTATCACCAGACTCCCAGAGTTATTGTTAAAATTAATATCAAACAACTATGCTAGTTTCATCTGGCTTGTTGATATTCTTTTTTGTCATGGACAGAACACCTTGAGTTGATAAAGGCTGCTTTCTGTGCTATTCTGAATAAATTATGCTCCTAAGATTAACTGTAAGTATGTGCTAATTGCACGGACATAGTAGGTTTACTGTTTTATGGACTGATTTTCACTGCATTAGAAACACTACCTTTTCAAGCTTCATGACAAAGCAGCATTTTAGAGCAGATGATCCACAAGTAATTAAGGCAAGTAGCATTTCAAGTCAGGGGTTTAGAAAGCTCAAAGCCAATCAACTGAGAGTATTACTGGCTTTAAGTCATTTACCATGCTACATCCTTCTGCCGCGTAAAAATTCGTTCTGGTTTTCATCAGGCAGTGTGGACAGTAAAATGTTTTGTTAAGATATTGTTTTAAAATCTGATTAGACAAAATTATGCCACATCCCCAGTGCTGGCACAATGGTGCTAGCAGCCATTTCTAAAAAATGGGTTTCTAATAGGAAAAATAGAGGCATAAATGCACTCAGACTTCACTATGGATATTGACTACAGCTTATTTTACACAGTGCTTATGGGTTAAAAAGAAAGGTAAAAAGGCTTTTTACACAGATGATTTCTGGGTCACTGTCTTCTTTTTTAATTTTGGCAACTTCAGATTTCTCCAGAAGCATGTGTTGGCTCTCAGAAAGAGGCACCTGCAACAAGGTATGAGAATTGGAAGCAACAAGTTTAGCTAGTTTTAGCATGCCAACAGCACAGATGTTGAAGCACACCACATCACCCAGGATGAGAGTAAAATAATGCTCCAGGATGTTACACCTATTCAAACAGTGTGGCAACCTGCACATTTCAGAAATCTTAGCATTATTTAATAACTGGGCATTGCTGCTCTTGCCTTCTGCTTTTTAGGTAAAAATGCCCATAACATGCATTTTTTTTTATTACTACATTTCCATGAGATGCGCCAAAAAGCTGAAATATCCACAGTTCAAATCTGATTCTGTTTCTAGGGGCAAATTTTCAAGAGGGTAGTGTTCATTTTTCAGATGCCATTTCCACTTGTAAAATTTGTACTTGCGACTGAATTGTGTGTGCAAATCTGAATACTTGCACCCTTCACTACCCAACTGCAAGTGGAAATACAGATTTGCACCTGCAGTTCATTGTGTGCTATTTGCACCTGTCAAAAAGTATGCCAGGCATCAGTCTTCTGAATATTTGCCCCTGAATTTAATCCTGGCATTAAAATGAGGTCAATGTACAATATTCAAATCAGCATACACTAGCCATCTGTCTTTTCACACTCCGTTTATGACAAGGAGTCATTGAGCACCAAGAATGACCATACCATATTAAACCAATAGTCCATCTAATAGTGTATGCCATCCTCAACAGTCATTTGTGGCACCTTAGAGACTAACAAATTTATTTGGGCATAAGCTTTCATGGGATACAACCCACTTCCTCAGATGCATGGAGTGGAAAATACAGTAAACAGGTATAAATATACAGCACATGAAAAGATGGGAGTACCAAGTGGGGGGGTCAGTGCTAACAAGGCCAATTCAATTAGGGTGGATGTGGCCCATTCCCAACAGTTAACAAGAAGGGGTGAATATCAACAGAGGGAAAATTACTTTTTGTAGTGCTAACGAGGCCAATTCAATCAAAGTGGATGTGGCCTATTCCAGCAGTTGACAAGAAGGGGTGAATATCAACAGAGGGAAAATTATTTTCTGTAGTGACCCAGCCACTCCCAGTCTTTATTCAGGCCTAATTTGATGGTGTCAAGTTTGCAAATTAATTCCAGTTCTGCAGTTTCTCGTGGAAGTCTGTTTTTGAAGTTTTGCTGGGAATGGGCCACATCCACTTTGATTGAATGCCTCACTGATCATGGAAAACCAGTTAAGAAGGGCTGCAATTCTCAAAACAACTGCAAAGATTTTAATGGAAGTTCATGAATTTTTTTTTAATAGTATTTGCCCTTTCTTACATTTTTTTATTATTGGAAATGCACCTTCCAAGTTGATAAATACCCAGTATAAATCAAACTAATAAGCAAGCTACTTTAGGAAGGAGATCAAAAACAAAGAAATAAAGTGGTACTACACCAGTGAAACTCGGTGATCCTTCTCCAATAGGGAAACAGGAGGTATTTGTCGTTCACGAGGTCTTGCTTTCTTCTGGGAAATAACCCTGTGCTCTGAAATATCCCATCTTTTAGGGCCTCTTTTTTGTACATGTTGTTTTCTGCTACAGTTATCCAAACATGAAGATGACGGAGCTGGCTCTCTATGGAAAGCATTTCTTTGACTCACTGTTTTCTGAACACTTTCATTTTTCTTAAAGAAAGGAAACTGTCAGTTATGTCAAAGTAACCACTTCTCTTTTGGTTGGGTCATTTAACAAGAAAGCTTACAAACTATTTTACTTCATAACTCTTGAATTACACGAAGTTTGACCTTAGTAAAAGGCTGATCCAGAAACCACAGAGGCCAATGGAAAAATTCCCATTAATTTCCAATGGGCTTTGGATCAGACTCTTAATGTGTTAGCAGACTTCCTCTGCAAGATGAAACACCACTTCATTCAAAGGACAAAATTCTGACATGTACAGGTCTGAGGTAAATTAATGTGTCTTTAATTCCTTTCCTGCCTCTGCTAGTTCACAATGGAAAATAGTTATCCAAAGAGTTTAATTACTCACATTTATTAATAGAGTTCCGCTGCTGTCTCCACACTGAGTAACGGTGTGTGATTTGATTAAAAGAGATTTCTATAAAAATAAATGTAAACACATGCAATTCAGGAGTTTACAGTAATTTATGCCTGTCACAAAATCAGTAAAGACTCACTAATGGATTGTTCTTACCATCTTACATGTTCACTGTGAACTCTTGAGTTTAATATCTTTACTACTCCCATTACGGTAGTGGCAGGAGGCATTCACCACAGAAATAAGTTATAAATAACCTCTTTAAATACTTCTTCCCCTCCCATCCTTATGAAAGTCAACTCACCTTCTGGTATCTGCTCTATGCAGAATGAGGCTTTCTGGGGCATCTCTAGCTAAGGAGTTTTATAGAGAACTGACTCTGCTATCTGTTATGTTTCAAGAAGGTAGCAGAGGCTTTTGAAGACGTGTGTTTATTTAGAAAAAAAGGGGGGGATTAAACATGGTTAGCCCCCAATTCTGTTCCCCAACACCAAGTCACCACAGCACACTCTGAAGTAAAACAAGCTTTTATAAAGGCCTGGTTTATTGGTTAGAAATTCCCACCAAAGAACCTAGTAGTCAGAATTCTAACTCAAAGGCCACCCAGCATCTCTGTGCTAGCTAGCCGAATAGGCAAAAAAGTGAATATAACTTCTGTTTTCAGGGACTACCCAAGTAGACTCCTCAAGTTTCTGGAGAGCAGTTCCCCAAGCAACTCCTGTTCTTGACAGGCTGATCAGGAATGCAGTAAATTTCCTCTCTAATCAGATACAAGAGAATACCAAGAAACAGGCTCAAAACTCTACATACTCCCCAGTAAGCCTGACCTTCCTTCAGTGGCCAGGTGCCTCAGTAATGGTACTCTGGGGGAAATTCTATAAGCAGCACCGTGGATTCAGATAAATAAAAAAAATGAGGAGCGAGGCAGCTGGGAATTGTGCAATAAGCCTATTTGCTGCTTGTTGTTATTTTTAGGGCAGTCAATTAATAACTGTGATTAACTCAAAAAAATTAATTGCGATTAATCACAGTTTTAATCGCACTGTTAAACAATAGAATACCAATTTAAATTTACTAAATATTTCTGATTTTTTCTACATTGTCATGTATATTGTATTCTGTGTTATAATTGAAATCAAAGTGTATATTATTTTGGATTACAAATATTTGCACTGTAAAAATGATAAACAAAAGAAATCGTATTTTTCAGTTCACCTCATACAAGTACTGTAGTGCAATCTCTTTGTTGTGAAAGTGCAATTTACAAACAGATTTTTTTTTGTTACATAACTGCACTCAAAAACAAAACAATGTAAGGTATTTATGTGCCAGATATGCTAAACATTCGTATACCCCTTCGGCCACCATTCTAGAGGACATGCTTCCATGCTGATGATGCCCGTTAAAAAAACTGTGTGTCAATTTAATTTGTGATTGAACTCCTTGGGGGAAGAATTTTATGTCCCCTGCTCTGTTTTACCCGCATTCTGACATATATTTTATGTTATAGCAGTCTCGGATGATGACCCAGCACATGTTGTTCATTTTAAGAACACTTTCACTGCAGATTTGACAAAAGGCAAAAAAGGTACCAATGTGAGATTTCTAAAGAGAGCTACAGCACTCGACCCAAGGTTTAAGAATCTGAAGTGCCTTCCAAAATCTGAGAGGGATGAGGTGTGGAGCATGCTTTCAGAAGTCTTAAAAGAGCAACACTCCGATGCGGAAACTACAGAACCTGAACCACCAAAAAAAAAAACCAAAAAAACAAAAAAACAATAACCTTCTGCTGGTGCCATCTGACTCAGATAACGAAAATGAACATGCATCGGTCCACACTGCTTTGGATCGTTATCGAGCAGAACCTGTGATCAGCATGGACGCATGTCTCCTGGAATGGTAGTTGAAGCATGAAGGGACATATGAATCTTTAGCACATCTGGCATGTAAATAGCTTGCAACGCCGGCTATAACAGTGCCATGTGAATGCCTGTTCTCACTTTCAGATGCCATTGTAAACAAGAAGCAGATAGCATTATCTCCTGCAAATGTAAACAAACTTGTTTGTCTGAGAGATTGGCTGAACAAGAAGTAGGACAGAATGGACTTGCAGGCTCTAAAATTTTACAGTTTTATTTTTGAATGCAGTTTTTTTGTACATATACCTTTACCCCGATATAACACGACCCGATATAACACGAATTTGGATATAATGCGGTAAAGCAGCGCTCCGGGGCGGCAGGGCTGCATGCTTCAGCAGATCAAAGCAAGTTCGATATAACGCAGTTTCATCTATAACGCGGTAAGATTTTTTGGCTCCCGAGGACAGCGTTATATCAGGGTAGAGGTGTAATTCTACATTTGTAAGTTCAACTTTCATGCTATAGAGATTTCACTACAGTACTTTGTATTAGGTGAATTGAAAAATACTATTTCCTTTGTTTTTTTACAGTGCAAATACTTGTAATAAAAAATAAAAAAAAGTGAGCACGGTACACTTTGTTTTCTGTGTTATAACTGAAATCAATATATTTGAAAACGTAGAAAACATCCAAAAATATTTAAATAAATGGTATTCTATTATTGTTTAACAGTGCGATTCATCACGATTAATTTTTTTAATCACTTGACAGCCTTAGTTATTTTGTTTAAGTTACCAGCAGGTAGCTAGTTAAGAATGTAGAGGTTTATACTGTCATCCTCAAATTAGAGCTAGTAGATACCATTTAGATGAAAGGGGCATTTCACACCTCTCAGGGCTATTGTTTCAGACTGACTGCACACTCAGAGCACTACTGATTTCCACTTGGTTAATATTTACGTTTTTGTGTACCCCCTTTGAACAAAAATATATTTAAATGTAAGCTTAGATTATAGAGCACAGTTTGGCAGCCGGGGTGAATTTGGCAGCCACAGTTTGGCAGTCAATTTAGTTTGTGCCTCTTTGAGAGCTAGTAGACAGTTAAGTACATATATACACACTGTAAAATATGCTATGCTACCTTGAGAAATTTAGTAAAGCAGTGGTGACAAATATTTCAACCCCATGCAATATCTTTGGGGAATCACTGTTTGAAATTTATGAATGGTTTCATGTATGACAGTTCTACTCCCTGGGGGAGGGTTACCACAGCTCCTTCAGGAACAGAGAGAGAGAGAGAGAGAGTGTGTATGTGTGTACACACTCATCCCGGGATTGACGACAACTCCAGAGAAGTTCTACTCCCTGGGGCGTCTTGCATATACTCATTCAAGCTGGATTTTCCAAAGACTAAAAGACAAAGAAAGGGCTTTGAGTACAAAAGGCTGAGTCTAACCTGACTCAGGGCCTTCTTTTTGACTCAGCAGATGGACAGGACCTTTGGTTCTAAGGGTACTCCCATTCTTGCTGAATGGTTGGAAGAGACATCGCCTACCAGACACCCTATGTGAAGATGAGTGATTTTTGGTATGTTAACTAAATATGTAGGAACTTTCTTAAATTTTGTGTGTGTGTGGTGTTTTTTGCTCTTATAATAAATGAGTTTTATTGGAAGAGCTGTGTGGTCAAAGGTAAAAACATTGTGCTTGGAGAGAAGGCAACACACAGATGCTGGCCTTTAGGCAGACTTCCTTGTTGGGGACATCACAATGCATGGCAGGGGGCTGTACAGTCCTTAAAATCCCTTGTCAGGCGGAAGGGAGATGTGGGTCTCCACCCAAGAGAAGTGCTGGCTGGGAGCCAGAAATCTTATGCCCTCAAGTGACCAGAGAGGGGAAATACAGGTGCAGTTACTCTGAAACTGTGACAGCAATATTGCCCAAAGAGTACATGTTGGCATACAAATGGTTCACCAGCACACACTTCTATTATAAGTGTAACATAACAGCAATCTGAATAGACAAATCCTACCTCTCCTTTCATATGGGGTAGCTAGTTTAATAGTTTAATATTCGGTATTTAAGTATCTAGGGCCACATTTCTGTCCGCAGTACCACTGGCATAAAACTGGAGCAACTCCATTAAAATCAATGGACTTATCCTGAATTCTCATTGCTGTAGCTAAACAATAATATCCAACCCATGAAATGTAGGAATATTGGGAAATAATCACTGTAGCCAAGAAGCATTTTAATGAGTTATAAAGCAATAATTTTCACAAAATGTAATTTGACCAAAATCTTTTGTAACTTTCTTGATAGACTGTGTAGATATACCTTTTTACATAAACTTGTCACCTGGAGAAGTGTGGCCCCAAATTCAAGTGTATTTAGTCAAGCAACAACAGTTTTAAAAATGATTCAAAGTTGATTTCCAATGCTAAACAAATTTAGTGTCACATAAGACAACACTACAGCGTGCAAAGAGTAGCTATTCAGTAGTTAAAATGTTCTGTTTCCTTCAGTACAAAAGTTACCATTACACTCTGGAAACATTAAAGGTTTAGCAAGTCCTCTTGTCCACCTTCCTGAAACCTAACTGTAAGACTAAACACTATTTTGCTTGGAAAGATCCTTATGTGCAGTACATGCCCAATGAATGCCGGCTCCTCTCTGCCTGCTGAGAGTCCCCAAAGATGCTACTCCCACTGTAACAGCTGTGACAGACCCAGACCAGTGGGGTACAGGAGTCTGGTAGAGGGCAAATATACTGGTCACTGGAGGAGTAGTTTTCTGTTCCCTGAGTGACCAGAGCAGGGGCTGCACTAGAGTAATCAGGAACCTGCTAGAACCAATTAAGACAGGCAGGATAATTAAGACACCTGGAGCCAATTAAGAAACTGTTAGAATCAATTAGGACAGGCTAGCTAATCAGGGCACCTGAGTTTAAAAAGGACCTCACTTCAGTTTGTGGCGTGCATGCGAGGAACTGGGAGCAAGAGGCATTAGGAGCTGAGAGTGAGAAGACATATTGCTGGAAGACTGAGAAGTACAAGCATTATCAAACACCAGGAGGAAGGTCCTGTGGTGAGGATAAAGAAGGTGTTGGGAGGAGGCCATGGGGAAGTAGCCCAGGGAGTTGTAGCTGTCACGCAGCTGGACCAGGACCCACTCTAGACAGCTGCAGTCCACAAGGCCCTGGGCTGGAACCCGGAGTAGAGAGCGGGCCCGGGTTCCCCCCAAACCTCCCAACTCCTGATCAGACACAAGAGGAATTGACCTGGACTGTGGCTTCTACCAGAGGGGAAGGTCTCTGGACTGTTTCCCGACCCACATGGTGAATCTGTGAGGCGAGCAAATCTGCCAATAAGCGCAGGACCCCCCAAGGTAGAGGAGGAACTTTGTCACACAGCTCAGAGAAAGAAAAAAAATGGGACTCAGTATTTATGCTGAATCTTATCAGCACTTACAATTTTTTCAAGAAAAATGATAGTATTAAGTTGTCACAATAAAACATATGCACCTTTTTGTAAAGCGTGCAGGATGAATGCACAGCTGGAGCGATAGCCAATATGCATTCAGGTAGGGAAGACAATGTTTTACTGACCTTCTGGAGTTCTTTGAAGGTATTACCACCAAGATAAAGGCAAATTCAGTGGATGTAGTTACACTTAGATTTTCAAAAGGCATTTGACAAGGGAGAGCAATCAAAGATAAGGAAAGAAAAACAGGAGGTACAATACAGTGCTGCATCAAAAACACTGTCTGAAGAAGAGAAGAACACACATAGCTGGAAGCTTTTCAATTTGGCAAGAGATGAGTCAAGCTCCCCCTTACCCTCCAGACTCTGCAGGGTCAGTTCTAGGAACTGGTGAAAGTCTGTCCACATACAAGAGACCAGTAATTTACCAAAAGAGCACTGACATTTAGCATCTTACTGTAATTAGTGTTACCATTGTGACGTTACTGACATAACCTGTGACTGTATAGATCATTGTTGCAACCAAGGTCCTGTAGTGGCACCAAATCTTGTATAAAGGGGGTCAAATAAGGTGTCTAAGACAAGGTTATGGTTTGCTGGTTATGATTATTCTATCTGGGTGCATGTATCATTTTTGTATTTAAAGTTATGAATATTGGCTCTATACTGTCTGTATTTCAAACTTATGCTATGCTTCTGGGTGACACCCCAGACAATTTGGCATTAGCACTACCTAGCCTGCTTGATGGCCCATTAAGGACCATCAGCTATACAACTGAGCCATTGAAAGAAGGCAGATACACCTTGTGACTCAGCAAGGTATGCAGGGACATGCCTACGGACAGAACTCTAAGGTTTTTTCTTGCCATGTGCTGGATGAATGTCTTGGGAACAAAGAAAGAGAGGCCACATGACAAGAGACTATAAAAAACTGCTGCAGCTCCTCCATCATGTCTTCAATCCTGCTTCATATCTCTGGAGGGACTTTGTTACAAACTGAAGCTTTGAACGAAGGACTGAATAACCCATCCCAGCTGTGGATGTACTCCAGAGACTTGATTTGAACCTGCAGTTTATACCATCACTGCTACAAGCCTGAACCAAGAACTTTGCCATTACTGTATGTAATTGATTCCGTTTAACCAATTCTTGCTCTCGTCTATATCTTTTTCCTTATACGAACAAACCTTTAGATTTTAGATTCTAAAAGATTGGCAACGGTGTGATTTGTGGGTAAGTTCTGATTTGTATATTAATCTGGGTCTGGGGTTTGGTCCTTTGGGATCGGGAGAACCTTCTCTCTTTTACTGGTGTATTGGTTTTCATAACCATTTGTCCCCATAATGAGTGGCACTGGTGGTGATACTGGGAAACTGGAGGGTCTAAGGGAATTGCTTGTGTGACTTGTGGTTAGCCAGTGGGGTAAAACCGAAGTCTTCTCTGTTTGGCTGGTTTGGTTTGTCTTAATAGTAAAGGAACCCCAGCCTTGGGCTGAAACTGCCCTGCTTTAAGCAAATTGTCCTGAATTGGCACTCTCAGTTGGATCCCACCAGAACCAGCATTGTTACAACCATACTATGATGATGTTCGTCCATCGTTATCGATGAAGACCTCAACAACTCATTCTTTCGATGACCAGGCTTTGTGCGTCCGAAGATGACTGATCAGTCCGATTCGGGCGTGGAACGTCCTGTCACACATCGGGCAGACATGTAATGGCACTGTCGATGATGTATGAGCAGCTCTGGACTTGCGCAGCTCACGCTTTTTTTCAGCCTCAGCAATACGCCTTGCCTCAGAGGTATTACTGCCTGTGTGAATGAGGCTGTGCCATGCTGAACGGTTCATTGCGAAGGTTTCCCATGTGGCGGTGTTGATCTCGAAGGACTTCAAAGAGGTCTTCAGCGTGTCCTTGAATCGCTTCTTTTGACCTCCATGGGAGCGCTTTCCCTGAGTGAGTTCTCCGTAGAAGAGCTGTTTAGGAATGCGTTCATCTGACATTCTCACAACATGTCCGGCCCACCTGGTCTGGGCTCTCATCAGCAATGTGTGAACTGGCGGCAGACTGGCTCTAGTAAGGACATCAGTATCGGGTACTTTGTCCTGCCATCTGATTTTTAGAAGCTTTCGCAGACAGGAAATGTGGAAGTGATTGAGCCTTCGTGCATGACTCCGATAGACAGTCCACGTCTCACAGGCGTACAGCAGAGTTGGAAGCACCACTGCTCGGTAGACCTTCAGCTTCGTTGATAGGCTGATCCCTCGACGTTCCCAAACATTGAAGCGCAATCGGCCAAATGCAGAGCTGGCTTTAGCAATTCTGCAGTTTACTTCATCATCGATTGACACTGCTCGGGAAAGGGTACTGCCCAGGTACGTGAAGTGGTCCACTGTCTGAAGTCTCTGTCCATTTACAGTGATGGACGGTTCTGAGTACGGAGCGTGGGGAGCTGGCTGGTGCATGACCTCAGTCTTCTTGATGTTAATAGTGAGACCGAAGTTATTGCATGCAGTTGAAAACTTGTCCATACTGGCTTGCATTTCTGGCTCAGTACTAGCATTCAGAGCACAATCATCAGCAAAGAGAAAGTCTCGAAGTACAGTTTCCTTCACCTTGGTGATGGCACGCAGTCGCCTCAGATTGAATAATTTCCCATCAGTTCTATACTTCAGGCCTACTCCTTCAGTGCAGTGTTGAAAGGCATCAGTCAGAGTGGCAGAGAATATCATGCTGAACAAAGTGGGTGCTAAAACACACCCTTGCTTGACGCCGTTGGTGACTGGGAAGGCCTCAGATGTTTCACCGTCATCCAGGACACGAGCCATCATACCGTGATGAAATTGACGTACCATTCGTATAAATCTGTCTGGACAGCCAAATTTCGACATGTTCCTCCACAGGCCCTGGCGACTGACAGAGTCAAATGCTTTTGTGAGGTCCACAAAAGTTGTGTAGAGTTCACGATTCTGCTCTTGACATTTCTCCTGTAGCTGACGCACAGCAAAGATCATGTCAATAGTCCCACGACCTTTGCGGAAGCCACACTGTGATTCTGGCAGTAAGCCCTTCTCCAGGTGAGTAATCAATCGGTTCAACAGAACCCGTGCAAGAACTTTCCCCGCTGTAGAAAGCAGCGAGATTCCACGGTGATTGTCGCATACCTGGCGATTGCCCTTCCTCTTATAGAGGTGCAAGATGGATGCGTCTCTAAATTCCTGTGGAATGGTTCCCTGCCCCCAGAAGGACTGAAACAGCTCAGTGAATTTCCGTAGCAGCACGGGTCCACCGACTTTGTACACCTCTGCTGGTATGGCATCTGACCCTGGGGCTTTGCCACTTGACAGCTGATTGATAGCTTTCTTCACTTCGTCCTCTTCTGGTGAAGCATCCATGGAGTCATTGACTGCAACTTGGGGCATCTTGTCAATGGCCTCATCATTGATGACTGAGGGGCGATTGAGAATTGCTTCAAAGTGTTCAGCCCATCTCTAGAGAATCTGCGTCTTCTCTGTAAGGAGCACAGTACCATCAGAGTTCAGGAGGGGAAAGCTCCCAGAAGACTGTGGACCATAGAGTGTGTTAAGGGCTTCATAAAACTGCTTAAAGTCGTTCCTGTCTGCATATGCCTGTATTTCATCTGCTTTGGCACTCAGCCACAAGTCCCGCATTTTGCGCAATCGGTTCTGTACTGTTCTGCGAACGTTGATAAAGGCGGTCTTCTTTGCCGCCGAGGATGGATCGTTTTGATATGCACGATGCAGGTGGTGCTTCTCAGCAAGTAAGGCCTGGATTTCTGCATCATTTTCATCAAACCAGTCTTGCCGCCTGCATGTGGAGGGCCCCTATACCTTCGATGCAGCTGTATGGACAGTGTTGCGGAATCGCTCCCAGTCTTTCTCAGCGTCATCCTCAATACGAAGATCAGCAAGCTCATTCTCTAGGTCTTCCGCTAGATTTTCAGTGATGCAGCTGTTCTTCAGCTTCGACACATTGATCCTTTTGAGAGTCTTACAGCCTTGTGGTCGTCTCTTCGGCATGATACGGAGCTTCATTTTGGATACTATGAGCCTATGATCCGTCCAACAGTCAGCGCCACACACAGCTTTTGTAACCCTGACATCTTGTCTGTCCCTTCTCCTGATGATGACATAATCGATCAAATGCCAGTGCTTGGAACGGGGATGCATCCACGAAGTCCTGTTGCGGGTAGGAAGGCGGAAGACCGTATTGCTGATCAGAAGGCCATGTGCTGCACAAGTTTTCAGCAGTAACAGGCCATTGCTGTTGCACTTTCCCACTCCATTTTTCCTGATGACTCCTTCCCAGGCTGCGGCATCGCATCCGACTCTTGCGTTAAAATCGCCAAGCAGAATCAGCTTGTCTGTGCGGTGCACTGATGATAACAGAGTATCTAGTTCTTCGTAGAATTTATCCTTCACATCCTCTGGGTTGGTCATTGTAGGAGCATATGCGCTGATCAAAGTAGCTTGTTTTCCTTTTTGAAGCGGAAGCTGCATTGTCATGAGCCGGTCATTCATACCCTTGGGGGAACTGGCAAGTTTCCGAACAAGATAATTCTTGATGGCGAAGCCAACTCCAGATTCGCGACGCTCATCACTGCTGCGGCCACTCCAGAAGAATGTATAGCCACCACCTGACTCGGATAGCTGTCCTTCATTAGCAAGGCGAGTTTCGCTAAGGGCTGCAATATCAATGTTGTAGCGTGCGAGCTCTCTAGCGACAAGTGCTGTTCTTCTCTCTGGTCTGTCTGCCGTGATGTTGTCCAGTAACGTGCGCACATTCCATGTGCCAATAGTGATCGGTGTCACTCTAAATTTTGTTTTTATTTTTGTTCGACTGCTTTTATGGGATCCCCGCCAGCTGCGGTATGCTGGCCAGGGTAAGGTGAAGCAGGCAATGTTTAGGGCACCTTTTCTAGCCCCCTCCTCCTTCTACGGAGGTGAGCAGTGCAATCCTGAATAGGGCTGCTCAGTCGCTCAAGAAGATGCCGACCTCCACTGCTGCTTCGGTCAGTGAGGAACGACCATTATGCCTGAGCCGCCTATGTGCAGGTCCGCGGCTACAGCTCCCAGTGTATCCACACCTGCTGCTTCGTCGCTCGCCCATCGCCACAGGACTTGATATGATGTGATATGATATGATATGATGTTGAGACTTGCGCGTGAATTGGATTAAAGTGAGGGAGAGTTGCGCAACGTCAGCCTCACTCTCTCTTCCCAGTTCCTATCTGTATCCAGTGGCAGGACAGAAGTCGAGACGGCTGGAGATAGGACAGGGCGCAGTGGATGACCAGGACGCCTACGTGTCTTGTCGTGCTCTTAAGCGTTCCACAACGCTTGCTGTCACCGCCTTCCTGACCATTGAACCAGGTTGAACCAGGTTGCCTCAGTCAGCCGGATCCAGCCTTCGCATGCAATGGGTAGACAAGCCCTGACTCACCGAGAGTCTCATACTCATCAGCTACCCTCACCTGGTTTAGCCCGCCAGTCGAGACGGTCTCCGGGGTGTGGCCGCTGTCGCATGCTGACAGCTACTTGGAGCCACAGGTGAGAGCTGGGTGTCAAGTGGGGACCAAAGTGGATGAGCTACTCCTAGGAGTACGACTGCTCCCCCATCAGAGGTACTACCCCTCCCTGACAACCCCATACACAACCATACTATAGCGAATACTTGTATTACCGCAATAACACTAGTTACAGTCCAATGCTAAACCTCAGCATTTCCATGGGAGCCTGTGCATACCAGTAACGAATTGGATAACTGTCCTGGAAACAAGTTCTCTAGGTTTCCAGAAGATACTAAAAATAAGAGCAAATTGTAACTAATCAAAGCTAATTATTGTGGAAAAATTATTGAAATCTTAGCATACAGCAGCGGTTTCAGAGGCAAACCAGGTGTTAAATGGTGTTCTTTCCCTTTGCTACTACAAAGTAAGAGACAATGTTGCCTATATATGAGACATTTTGACTTCATCTTTGATCATTATAGGTAATCTTACATAGAAACTTTCTTGAAGAAGGCGCGGAATAATTCAGTTTATCCGTATAAGACAACAGGAAAAAAGGAGACTGAGCTGAGCTAACTACAAGTGTGCGAAGTTATCAAAAGCAACAGTGGAAGATTTTTGAAATCTAATCGTGGAGTATGTCCCCACTGTATGGAACCGTTTCAGCAGAATTAGTCAAACTTATGAATGAGTAACTAGGGAGAAAAACTACAGCTATGATAATAAATGAATTTCAGAGGCATTTAGGATTTATTTCTAGAGTATAGGACTAAGATATAAGACTCAGTGCTGAAAAATATGGTGAGCAAGCTGTGAAATGATTTGTTTGACAGAATGGCCTTTTCTGTTCCTAGACTATTGTTATGGCCCTCTTCCACAGTTTTACAACTTTCTTCTTGGAGCACAAGCACTCTTCAGTCTGAAGAAATTCTGTGCTGTTAGTTTTCTGAATCGGGTTATTTTTTGGAAAAGTTATTGCTAACATCAAGAGTTTGCTTTCTGCCTTCAGAAATGCCTAGCTCAAAAGAGTTGTTTCCTTGAAGCCAGGCATTGGTGTTTGGCTGTATTCCCAAAAGAAGGATTTGTCTGCATGCTGATTGTGACCAGCTCTGTTCAACGACTGATGTATGTAGTGTAAAACAAACTAGTCACACTATGAAAATATTTTGACCTTACTCCACTGATTTCGCCTCCTACAGGAAACAAACCAGTCTCCAATATCTACTACCACCCTAAAAAGGACAACAATGTTTATATACACTCCAATTTGAGAGGATTATTTTTTATCTAGAAATCAAGCTATTTATCCTTTTAGTACCCAGTAAATATTAAGTCTACCAAAAGGTACCAGTATTTCTGGAATTTATGGACCGTGCATATTTAACTCCCAGACAGAATTTGGTAATGAAGATTGCAGCAGCAATTTCCAGAATCCTAATTTCTATTAGAAAATAAATGATAGAGCAAAACAAATTATGCAATTCTCACCTCTGAAGATAGTATCAATTACATATCGCTTTACTTACCAACTAGTAGAACTTAATTTCACTTCACATGATGTATTTCAGAAAAAACAAAGATCAACTCACAATTTGATAGTTACTAAACCAAAGTTAATGAAATGGTTTTCACTTGATTAATAATTCCAACTCTATCACTGAAAAATACTGCCATGGAACATGTTCTACCTGAATCAGAGTTTTTACACATTCTGCTTTTCTCCCCATTCTTTCAAAAAACAAAACAAAACAAACAAACCAAGAATGTTTAATTTTTAGATTCACATCGAGTTAGTGGGAACTTTCCCTAAGACAAACGCCAGACAGCTCAGAGGAAAACAGTGTAAGCTAAAGGTAACAGCTCACCTGGGACTGCAAGTTTTCCAGCTTCCTTTGATGTCGCTGGATTGAATCTAAGAGGAGTTTTTCTTTTTCATTCGGTGACAGTGATAGTCTGTTCAAAGTGCCCAAAGGGATGGAGGGTAAACGTTCTGGTCTATTACACCTACAATATGGTTTCAATCGATATAAGAGAAAAATGAGTGAAAAGGAATACGTGCTCTGTTATCTTGTATTGTCTGGCAAGGAATTATCTTCAGTGGTTCAAAGTATAGTACTGCCCTCCAAAGTGACTAAAAGAGGCATCATCTTACACAATAGAACTGTTCTCTGAATATACTCCACATCACTTCTGTTAATTTCAGTGACAAAAATTAGCTTTACTACTTTTAACTCTTGTTAGTTCTGGGGTGCAAACACCGATTAAAGGAAGAGAGCTGGTTTCTATTCCTTCTTGTGCACCAGAATTACTTACCATGACCCAGTCAGATATGCCTGTGCAATATGCTAATTGCACAGTGGCCACCAAGGCCTGCTCTACACCAGTGGTTCTCAACTAGGGGTCTGGCGCCTCCTGAGGGGCTGTGAGCAGGTTTCGGGGGGGCCGCCAAGCAGGGCCAGTTTTAGACTGGCTGGGACCCATGGCAGAAAGCTGAAGCTCTGCTGTGTGGGACTGAAGCTCCAGGGCTCTAAGCCCTGCCACCTGGGGCTGAAGTTGAAGCCTGAGCAGCTTAGCTTTTTGGGGACCCCTATGGCGTGGGGCCCCGAGAAATTGCCCTGCTTTTATGCTGGCCCTGGCTTTTATATGCAGAAAAACAGTGTTGTGGCACTGGTGGGCCATGGAGTTTTTATAGCATGTTGGGGGCGGACTCAGAAATAAAAAGGTTGAGAACCCCTGCTCTACACTACACAGTTAGGTCGACATAAGCTGCCTTGCATCAACCCAGCTGTAGATGTGTCTTCACTTAAATTTGGCTCCCACCGAAGTAAGTGCTTCATGTAATTAGATTGATGCAGTGTCTGTAATTAGATTGACTGCATTGCTTACATTGACTGTCACTGGCTTTCAGGGGCTGTCCCACAGTGCCCCCACACTGATGATACAATCAATACAAGCATTCCTGGTGAGGACGCGCATCGCTGACCCAAGGAGCCAAGTATGCGTGCGCACACAAGCGATTTAATAACTGCGGTGGCTGTATACCGACCTAAATTAGGTCGATATAATTCTGTGGTGTAGACATGGCCTGAGGGCCCAGTTTTGCCCATGGAACCTTGATCGTGTGATAAAGATGGAACCAAGCTTGACTGTCAGAGCCTCGTTTAGGATTATAGGACTGGCAGTCAGAAAAAATACTTACCTGTAGTTTCACTGTGTTTAGTACAGACATCAGATGACATTTTTTACAGTCACCTTTCGTAATAAAGCTGCGCATGGAATCTCTCTCTCTTCACACACACACACACACACACACACACACACACACACACACACACACACACACACACACACACACACACACACACACACCCCACTGCTCTCTGCCTGAATAATTAATACATAATTAATACAGGATCAGCTTTCCTGCTGCGACCACATTGCTGCCTGACTCGCATTAACCTGAGCATGCTTTCTCCGCAATGGAGCTTTGGGCACTAAAATCAGACAGACAGACAGACTCAGATTTAGATTAGATGTGAGTGACCCCAAAATGTCCCTTCTCCCAATGACTGAATTCATTATTAAAGGAGGGATAGGGATTACCATTGGAGTATGCCATTAGTGGCAAGTGTCCGAAGTAGCAGAGCTGATACACATACTATCTGCTACTTACTGCAGTTAACAAGGTTAGATACACCCCCATTATTCTGCCTTTGTTCTCTAATATAACGATCACAAGAGTAAAGTTTCACATGGTATTTGCTTTTGCAAATATTTCTATATCATCTATACTTTACTGTTTGCATTTGTTTATTACTCTGGCTTCAAGGGAGATGGCTAATAAATGGTAATTCATTATTAATATGCTAATCAGTTATATAGTATTGCTAATCAAAAGCTTACTTGTTTTCCAGAGGACCAGGGATCATTTCACAAGTCCAGATTCCACAGTGGTCTTTGTTTTCGATATCAGTGGGCGATGACAGAACCCTCCATTTAAGGCAGATATCTAATTAAGTAGTTAGAAGAAAATTACTACATCATAGCGCATATAAAAACAAACAAACCTCACCCCCCATTTATTGTGCTAATGGGATTCAACATGCAGCTTTGACTGTCTCATTTTCCCTCTGTCTACTAACTAACTAATTTTGGCATATTAAAAGAAATTCCAGCAAATGGCTGCCATTGAAAAAAAAAAAAAAAGGCAACATACAACATAAATGTTACCTTTCCCTATTCCCCCAAAGCTCAGCTGTCCCAAGTTCCAGGACAGGCAGTGTTCAGTCCTGAATGAGTGACAGGTTGTGAACGTCATGACCCATCAAGGATAGAAATGGCTGATTCTACCACCCCAAACCTCTGTTAGAAAGTCAGGAACCAAGCTCACATTCTATGGCATAAGGCTTCCAATCCCACTAAAACAGAAGATACAGGGCCTTGAAATAGCTTTTCATAGATCATATCAGTTTCACATAACTTTTAGAGGTTTCTAAGATGCGTTAGTTATAATTTCTCTCCCTCTGAGGGCAATCCAGTTAGTTGGACTCATGTTAGCAAAGGAATCGCCATGTATAATTTCACATTTTACATACAGTTTGGCAGATACTCCGCTTACAACTGTAACTTTAGATAATTAGTGTATGCTGTCCAACACTGTCACTTATTTTGGTGTTATTTCTACCCCGGGAACACTTGTTATTAACACTTTCCAAAAGGTAGCTGATCATACTGCAGTAGGCATTCGGAAAATATGAAGTGCTGCAATACCTGTTGGGGAAGAACTAATCCAATTTGGATTTAATGCCTTATTATTAGGATTAAGTAGTAAGAGAAGGTGAGGAGTATATTTTCTGAATAGTGGTAGTTATTGTGCCAACTATATTAGAGCAACTAAAGTTTCACTGATTTCTAGACCAGGATCAGCATTTTGAAATATTTACGGATCAGTTAACCAGTACAAATGCTTTCAAGATGTCAAACTACATCTACCCATGACAAGTCATGAAATATTATATGTTAAATAGGTTACTGCTGTCTTGCTTGCCCCATCCCTCCCTTACCTTGCCTCTCTCTTCAATTCTGACATGAATTTAGCAAGCAGATCTGACAAATTTGCAAAATGCTTTGTGCGTCTAAGAAATAAACTCCAGACTGCTTTGAAATGCAAATGGTGGATTACAACTGTATTGAAATGGGATGGGGAGACAAGACTGATGTGATTTCCAACAAGCAGCACGCGCGGACATGGCTGGAAATGAATACCATATATAGCACTGTAAAGCCGAACATTCCAGCTGTCTAGTGATCAATGACAAGTATTAGTGAGTCCTGATGATTCAAGGTATATCACAAATTCCTCCGTGTAGTGGGGGAGAAGGGGGAGATATTTTGGCACTGAGCCAGGACTAAACAGCAAATCCTGGACTTCATACTGGTTCAAGTTTTCGTGACACTAGAATAGCTTCAGAATCTTAAATGTACAGAGTACCCTAATGAGTAATTTAAAAACAATGTTTTCCATCCATGTTTTTTACTTGACAAAAGTTTTAACTGGTGTTTCTGAAATAAAAATTTAAATTTTTCTCATATGCTATAAATTCAAGAGCCAATTTAAACATCATAGTCTGTGCTCACAGTGTTATGACTAGCCGTTTCCTTTCTGGGAGCAGATAACTTAATGTAGGGAACACTTTATTTCTGTGACACTGATGTGGGAGAATTTACTTACTGGGCTTTTTCATGAAAAAGCCTTTTATTAAACTTCTGACTCAGAACTGCAGGAACAGGAGCTCAAAGCTACTTAGTAGGATAACAAAGCCCTGTAATATTTAATTATACTGTGATCAATTGAAATGTGAGATCAATTTCATACTAGGATACCAGAGGCATAGCAAGCCATCTGTAAACTCAGATTTTGCCATAGGAAGTGGGAAGCTCAGACAATAATTCAAAAGTTAAAAAAGCAAGGTGTCTTTACAAAGCTAATGTTGTAAAAAGCAAGAAACAAATTAACAGAAACTGAGAAAAACCCAAATCAAATAAAAACTGCCCAGTTGAGGTTTGATCCTGTCCTGATAGAGAGCAATAACGAACCCAACCTGGCATGGCAGAGAGGCACATTGCTGGGAAAGAATGAAACAGCTTCGCACAAAAACATGTTATGTAAGGACAATTTGTAAAAGAAGTTTGGCAAATTAATTTTAAACAATGGATAACTATCAATTAAAAGCCAAAGCTGTGCTCCAATTCTGCGGTCCTTCACCAATAACCCTTTCACTCTGGAGCATATTAAAACCGCAGTTTGTTGGCAGCCTTTAAATATGATGCGATGAAACATACAGAAGTGGAACATGCACAGTTATAAAAAATAGCTGTGAATGGATTTTTTTAAGGGGTAGATGGAAAATGAAACATAGGGGCTATAAGAAGATCTTCTGAAGGAAGAAGCACATGAAAACACAGCAGTATACAGTGTCAAATGCTGGGGAAAGCTGGGATTAAGGTGTTACAATTTAAAGGCCTTTCTTTTTTATTATCCTATTAAATCCTCTCCTTATTTCTCCTTTTATGTATCCAATTATATAAACTCACCACACTGAACCAGGGCAGGAATTTCCACTGCACGTCTTCTCTTATACTGAATTGCATCTGAGGGTTTCTCCAGCCATTTGTCACTTAGATATCCAAATGCATTCCAGAATGAAGTTACTCCTTTCTGACCTAAAGAAGAATATATATTTATATAGATACAATATTCAGTAGCAGAAGAATAAGTTTATATATAAACTACAGATGTTAGTTAAAGAACGTGCTTTGCAAATGGGGGACCAGTAGCTTTTAAGAGAAGTTGCAAGCGAGCATGAAGGTAGTGGGAACAAGATGTGGTCTGGAAACAGGACTGAAAGATGGGATCCTAAACATTCATGTGGGTTTAGAAATGGACACTCTCGTGGTCTTGGAATAAGTCACATCCCCTTCTGTGTCCCTATCAGTCAAATATTTACTTACATTATATGAGGAGTGGGGATGATTAGTCCATGTTTGTGAAGTACTTTGAAGATACATAGCACTATGTAAATATTACAGTTTCTATACAGAATGAGGTAGTAATACACAGAGAGACCAGTGGGTCACCTTTCAAATGCCTTTCTATCAGCTCAAATCCATTATAAGCTAAAGACTACTGTGAAATTCCAATTCACAAACATTTAAGACAGAGACTAGGTATGTTTGTAGTTATCCAGTGCATTGCAGATATAAGCAGTAATTTTCAATCTTTAACTTTTTAATGGTGATTGGCTCCACAAAGGAAGCTTTGTCCTCACACATTTTTAAGCCACCAAAAAAACAAAACAAAAGTGAAGACAAAAAAAAATAAAAATCAACATTAACATATATTTGTGGAACACTCCCCCCCCTTTCACTCAAAGCGTCAGTGACATGGGAAGTATTTTCTAATATATTTTAGTTAAATTATTACAAGACCTCCGAGGTAGAACGTATTCCTATCCTCAACTTAGACAGGACAATGAAGGCACAGAGGCCAAAGTTTTAAAACATGGGTGTCTAAACTATTAGACTCCTAAATCTGTATTTAGGCCTTCCATGTAGAATTTAAAAAAGAGTGCTTAAATTATTTTAGGGCAGTATCACCATTTAAAGTTAATGGTGTTTGTGCTTATAAGTCACTTAGGTACTTTTGTAAATTCTACTTTGAAGGCCTAAAGACAGATTTAGGAGCTTAACTTAAGGCACCTGGGTTTGAAAATTTTGTCCCAAGTTTCGGTGGCTTGCTCCAGGTCACATGAAGTCAGTGGCAGACTAGAAACAGAATCCAGAGGTGTTCAACAACTGTTTTCTCACCCAAGCACTAGACCGCACTCCCAGAGAGCCAACAGTATATACTAGGGATACACCATCATAATCAGCAAAAGAGGGAACTAATGCAAGCATGATGTGATAGTAGGGGGCAGGGCAGGGCTCAGCAGCTGTGGGGCTCACTTCTGCTTTATGTCTTATATTCATAAAAATCTTATACTCCAGGGCTTCAGCCAGCCACTGGCAGCAGTCAGGAAGAGATGTACCCATTGCAGTGTATTCTGTTTTGTTTTTTATCTCCTTCCTCTGAGGTGTCAGGGATGGGCATGGCTGGAGATGGGCCATTGGATGGGGAGAGCCAAGACTCTGAGAGGGCTCTTTCAGGTACTTGGCTAACTGGGTCTTGCTCACATGCTCAGGGTCTAACTGATCGCCATATGAGGGGGAAGGAATTTTCCCCCAGGTCAGATTCTGCAGCATGTGTGTGCGGGTCACTTGACAGGATTATCTAGGAATATCACACAGGAGGTCAGACTAGATGATCTGGTAGTCCCTGCCTAAACTCTATGACTCTACGTACAGACTAACTGGAAAGAACAATTATTTTGCTCATAAACACCTGGCAGAAAAGCTGTGTGAATTGTTCTAATTTTTTAATTTTGATCAGTTACTTTGATAAACTTATTCTGTCAGATACATTACTCTTTGCGGACCTTGCTTATTACATTGAGGTTCATATGTTGTGCCCCCTATTCCCACGTTTACTTCAATGAGACTAAGCGTGTAACTGCAAATTAGGCTCTAAAGGATTAAACTTTAAGAACTTATTTTATAAACAGCAAAAAATATTGGATCCAAACCACTAGCTTGTTTAAGCACATAAATACAGTCAACAGAGTTAATCAGTTCTAGTCTCTCATGGTAAATGTAGCATCCAAGAGCAGGGCAATAATTACTTTGTATTTCTTTCAAAACATTTCTAGCTCTAAGAAGTTGACACAGCCACAACTTCACTTGGGTACCATAGGCAGTGTGCTTGGAGCGGGAAGAATTGTTAAAGTCAATAAAAACGTGTGCTGCTGTCAGTGAAAGTTGTGGGAGAAAGTAGGAAGGAAAGGTCACGGATTGCACCCTCTGCCTCAAGTCAGTCGGCTTTAAGTAAAGCCCCACTTGGGCCTTCTGATCTACCAATTCTGCTTCAATTCATGCCTCCCTTAGTTTCCTTCTCCCTCAAACATCTCCATGGGCAGCTTCAAGCATCTGGTACCGAGAGCCTTGCACTCTCTCTCCTCCTTCAAATACCTTCAAAGGCAGGGACTCTGCTTTGTTTTATATTTGACAGAGCCTAACAAACACTATTCCATCACGTCCATCCCCTCCATATGCATTCACCAAACGTGATCCAATGCTAACTTTTTAATATCGACTTACTTAAAAAAACCAAAAACACGTTAGTGGTTTGCAAAACAAGCCACCTCTATCTTGTTCTGTGTAAGATTTTTCTCCTTCTCTGCTCCATTCATTTTTCCTGCCACCATAACATATCTTTTAATATGCTGTTCTCCATCAAGTGCCATGCACACCTGCGCTATCCACCAATATTAAATAATAGTAACCAAGACCAATTGGATGGCTGATTCTCAGACCTGCACTGAAAGAAAGGACTCTACGCACAGACATCCTGAGGTGGATTGGTTGAGTACGTCATAGAGACATATTTGGAGCCAAGGTCCGAAAAGACAAAGTTGCTCCAAAAGTTAAAATGGGTAGTTTACTAACGTCTAAACAACGTCTCCTACATTAAAGCTAATTGGAAGCAGAGCATCAATATAGCTTATGGTGCATAAGGATATGCAGCACTACAGGAAACCCTGTTCACTGCTCCCATCCATGCAAGCGCGTAATTGTTTACTTCAACTAACTTCTCCTTCTCCCTAGCCATCTTCAAAAGTAAGTAAGGAACTACATACATATCCCTTTTAAGGTTTCAGGAGCAGTTTCTCATACACTGGAGTTTAAAAGCACTCTACCACTTTTTTTCTAGGAAGAGAGAAAAGACCCTCTTTTAACTGCCTGTGTAGATGTGTTTCTTGTGCTTTCTTTCATACAGAGCAATACTGGCGGATCAATCATGTATAAAGGAAGGCACACTTGTCCAAGGCTGGATTGAGGCTACACTTGTCCCAAAGGAACCAGATATGTGGGGAGCTAATGCTACTGGTACATATCCATTGGTTAATTGACATACTTGCAACATTTGGGGGCTTTTATAGATATGCACACTAGCCAAAAAGGACTTGAATATTTCAGGAGGAAGGGAAGATCTTTTACAGAACATGTCCACACCTCCTGCTCTTTTTTAAATGTTTATATTACAACAAAGAAACAAAAAGCACAAAGCCCACTGTGACAGCCTAAAATCTTGCATATGGGGACAGTGTGGGATGGGGAGCTGGGCTTGGAAATAAGTGTAGCCAGGTGAAACTGGACATCTTGAGCTACCAAACTTCTCTGCATTAGACAGAAAGGTACATTATTTTTTAATGGACGAAATCATGCGTAGATTTTTTTAAAGGCCATAATTTCATTCAAACTAGAGCACAATTATTCCAAGTACTACTATGGATCTGAATTAAACAAATTGTGATATTGCATCTTTTATTTATAAGACAAGAAAGCTACCCAAAATTATCTGATTATTATCAAAACCAAGATGTGATGCAGGAGCTTAAGAACATAAGAACATAAGAAAGGCCGTACTGGGTCAGACCAAAGGTCCATCTAGCCCAGTATCTGTCTACCGACAGTGGCCAATGCCAGGTGCCCCAGAGGGAGTGAACCTAACAGGCAATGATCAAGTGATCTCTCTCCTGCCATCCATCTCCATCCTCTGACGAACAGAGGCTAGGGACACCATTCTTACCCATCCTGGCTAATAGCCATTTATGGACTTAGCCACCATGAATTTATCCAGTCCCCTTTTAAACATTGTTATAGTCCTAGCCTTCACAACCTCCTCAGGTAAGGAGTTCCACAAGTTGACTGTGCGCTGCGTGAAGAAGAACTTCCTTTTATTTGTTTTAAACCTGCTGCCTATTAATTTCTTTTGGTGACCCCTAGTTCTTGTATTATGGGAATAAGTAAATAACTTTTCCTTATCCACTTTCTCAACATCACTCATGATTTTATATACCTCTATCATGTCCCCCCTTAGTCTTCTCTTTTCCAAACTGAAGAGTCCTAGCCTCTTTAATCTTTCCTCATATGGGACCCTCTCTAAACCCTTAATCATTTTAGTTGCTCTTTTCTGAACCTTTTCTAGTGCTAGAATATCTTTTTTGAGGTGAGGAGACCACATCTGTACACAGTATTCGAGATGTGGGCGAACCATGGATTTATATAAGGGCAATAATATATTCTCAGTCTTATTCTCTATCCCCTTTTTAATGATTCCTAACATCCTGTTTGCTTTTTTGACCGCCTCTGCACACTGCGTGGACATCTTTAGAGAACTATCCACGATGACGCCAAGATCTTTTTCCTGACTCGTTGTAGCTAAATTAGCCCCCATCATGTTGTATGTATAGTTGGGGTTATTTTTTCCAATGTGCATTACTTTACATTTATCCACATTAAATTTCATTTGCCATTTTGTTGCCCAATCACTTAGTTTTGTGAGATCTTTTTGAAGTTCTTCACAATCTGCTTTGGTCTTAACTATCTTGAGTAGTTTAGTATCATCTGCAAACTTTGCCACCTCACTGTTTACCCCTTTCTCCAGATCATTTATGAATAAATTGAATAGGATAGGTCCTAGGACTGACCCTTGGGGAACACCACTAGTTACCCCTCTCCATTCTGAGAATTTACCATTAATTCCTACCCTTTGTTCCCTGTCCTTTAACCAGTTCTCAATCCATGAAAGGACCTTCCCTTTTATCCCATGACAGCTTAATTTACGTAAGAGCCTTTGGTGAGGGACCTTGTCAAAGGCTTTCTGGAAATCTAAGTACACTATGTCCACCGGATCCCCCTTGTCCACATGTTTGTTGACCCCTTCAAAGAATTCTAATAGATTAGTAAGACACGATTTCCCTTTACAGAAACCATGTTGACTATTGCATAAGAGTTTATGTTTTTCTATGTGTCTGACAATTTTGTTCTTTACTATTGTTTCAACTAATTTGCCCGGTACCGACGTTAGACTTACCGGTCTGTAATTGCTGGGATCACCCCTAGAGCCCTTTTTAAATATTGGCGTTACATTAGCTAACTTCCAGTCATTGGGTACCGAAGCCGATTTAAAGGACAGGTTACAAACCTTAGTTAATAGTTCCGCAACTTCACATTTGAGTTCTTTCAGAACTCTTGGGTGAATGCCATCTGGTCCCGGTGACTTGTTAATGTTGAGTTTATCAATTAATTCCAAAACCTCCTCTAGTGATACTTCAATCTGTGACAGTTCCTCAGATTTGTCACCTACAAAAGCCAGCTCAGGTTTGGGAATCTCCCTAACATCCTCAGCCGTGAAGACTGAAGCAAAGAATCCATTTAGTTTCTCCGCAATGACTTTATCATCTTTAAGCGCTCCTTTTGTATTTTCATCGTCAAGGGGCCCCACTGGTTGTTTAGCAGCCTTCCTGCTTCTGATGTACTTAAAAAACATTTTGTTATTACCTTTGGAGTTTTTGGCTCTGTGCATTTTTCACACTGTAGAAGTTTTCTAGTGCACACTGAAAATAATGAATAATTATACAAAAAGCAGATTACAGCATTTGTTAAAACAACGTTGTTTGAACTGGGACACAGCAAGGGTCACATCTAATTTGTAAATACATGTAGAATCAATTTATCTAAAAAATGAATAGATGTAACATTTGCCTGTACTTCCAATTCCTTACTAGATGAACCAAAATGCTTGCTTGATTTCACTGCTAAGAAAACTTGCACCTGGTTTCCTTTGTCTTCATCCTGTGGCTACTGGGAAAGAGCAAATTCAGGTTGCATGTTAGGATTCCTCCAGCTGTACTTTTGACTCTTACAGCTAGATACCCATTTGGGTTTACCCTTTATCATCCTGGCTCTAGGGCTTCTTGCTTTACATAAATTGAACTCAACTGGTTGACCCACATGGGATTGTCACCAGATCCTAGGATTAGCATTTGAAAAGGTAGCATGCATTGTTATAGCACCTCCATCTCAACTTCATATCAAAGTACTTTACGTGCAACCTTTGCTCCCGTGTGCGCTCCCAGAGGCAGCAACAGTTGAATAGTTAGTAATCTCTCTGCCTCTATTTTCTGCGCGCAGCATGCCTCTAGGAATTGCAACTGGTACGGTGTCTGGTCCACACTGTCTCCCTCAGGTGGCTGTTCTTAAAAGCTACAATCTGATCCAACTGTGACGTTGCACTCCATATGATTTTATAAAAATATGCTAATGAGTGTGAATATAATGTAACTGGAATATGCTTCATGCAAAAGGTCTCTTGCTCTTGTAAGGTATCATTACAAAGTTTATAATCTAGTGTGTTCATCCTATTTGTATGAATGCATCATTCTTGTATCTGAAACTAGAAATATGAAATATAATTCTGAGGTCCTATTGTAATTATGCAAAGTGTGGGCCATTAATGGTGGTTTGGAATCTTGATGGCTCCCATTAACCAGGACAATTGACTGTAGATGGCTCTGTTTACTTGCAAGCCTTCCTGTGAGTCAGGCCAGGAAGAATGAAGGCTTGGGGGTCTCTCAGGACATGTGACCATGTCACCTGGTACTGGAATCCATCTTAAACCTGGTGCTTTTCCATTTAGAAGGAGGGGTAAGGACCTATAGAGAGACAAAAGATTCCCGCCTTGTGCCAAAGCTATAAAAGGGGGTGGAACAGAAAAAAGGGGGCTGCAGTCATGTGAAATCCCCTGCTTTTCACCTAAGATGGCTGCTGAAACTAACAAGAACTGTACCGGGGAAAAGATTGGGCCCCGACTAGGAAGGAGTCCAGTCTGTGAAAGAAGCTTATTGGAACATCTCTGAGGGTGAGATTTTATCTGTATTCAGCTTCCTACTGTATTAGGCTTAGACTTGCGCGTTTTTGTTTTATTTTGCTTGGTAACTTACTTTGTTCTGTCTGTTATTACTTGGAACCACCTAAATCATACTTTTTATACTTAATAACATCACTTTTGGCTTATTAATTAACCCAGAGTAAGTAATCAATACCCGGGGGAGCAAACAGCTGTGCATATCTCTCTATCAGTGTTATAGAGGGCTGACAATTTATGAGTTTACCCTGTATAAGCTTTATACAGAGTAAAATGGATTTATTTGGGGTTTGGACCCCATTGGGAACTGGGTATCTGGGTGCTGGAGACAGGAGTACCTGCTAAGTGGTTTTCAGTTAAAGCCTGCAGCTTTGGGGGACGTGGTTCAGACCTCGGTCTGTGTTTGCAGCAGGTTAGCGTGTCTGGCTCAACAAGACAGGGTTATGAAGTCCCAAGCTGGCAGGGAAAATGGGCTCAGAGGTAGTCTCAGCACATCAGGTAGCAGTCCCAAGGGGGTATCTGTGACCGAACCCGTCACACTAACTTCCAATTTATCGGCTGTATTTGATGAATTAACAGTTTGACACAGATTTTTTTTTAATAGCTATATAAAACAAGCCAGGCTAAACAATAAAGATTTACTTATTCCAATGTCCTTCCAGTACTGGATCAGATAATGCTCCATGGATGTCAGCAAGTGGTTATATTCTTTAACATTGACAAAGGCCTGCTTATTGTGTGTTGGCTCCATGACTTCTAAGGG